>NC_134434.1:12700000-13000000 GCF_030867145.1 Opisthocomus hoazin | reverse complement strand
ACCTACTTGTTGTGAATTCCTACTTTGATCTTCAGTTCATCGTAATAACAGAATTCGTTACTTGTTCAGCTCAAAGAATTATTTTTCAAATGACCTTTTTTCCTCTTTTAACAAGCAGTGCTTTGGGGTGCAAAGAAATACCTGCTTTTTTTCCTTCGTTTAGTACACTTGGTGACAAATACTGCCGTGACTTCTGGGAGTATTGATGGCATCCTGGAGTAGGCTTTTTGGGTTGTTTTTTGTAAACCTTGGTTATATATTGTCATTTATCATAAGTATTACTTACAATTTCATAATATACAGGAATATACTTATGAAACAATTCTGATTTTCAATATGATATATTGAAATGCTTAATTGGAAGTGGTGGTTTAATTCTTTAGAACCATTTCTTTGAGGCTTGATTTTAAAGCCTAGGGAAGTTTTGGCGAGGTTTGCAGCTGTTCTCGGTGAGCTTTAGAGCCTACAGCTCAGAAGAACGGTGGCTGGATTTTCCTGCTGTTCTTCTCATGCCAAGTATTTTTGAACTGGTTTACTGCTAATGAAGTGTCAGGACATAAAAGGTCACTGATTTCTTTTGGAAAAATATTGTAAAGTGTGAAATATTGCATCTGGTTTTAATATTTTATGTGAGGTTTGAAGCTATTCTCCCGTCCAGATTCTGGCTGTATTTCAAGCCCGGTGTTGAAGATACAAGTAGGGGCGAGTTCTGCCTGGCTGCGTCCCGTTCCTGTCTTGGTTCGTAGAATTTGTAAAAGATACGTACCCTGCCTTCCATGCTCTTCCTCATGCAGCAGGGTGATTTGACCCCCACTGTTAAGCTTTATGGTAAAGAATAATTACACCACGGAGATACCTACAAGCACTGAAAAGATTGGGCAATCAACTCTAATATTAAACTTATTCCACTTTTTTGGGGTCAGTTGTCTCGGCCTGGCCAAGCCTCCTTGCACTGTCCTTTCCATGGGGATGCAGAGCACCGCGTCATAGCTGTTGCTTGGGCTACACGTGTATCTCTAAGGTGATGAAACAAAGAATCATGTTTGAAATTTTATTTAATTGCAAGGAGTGTAGAGGTGGGATTGTGAATGAGAGGCTGCCCCTCAGAGCTGGTGCTCTTTGAAGATCGTGTAACGGAGTTTTTTAAGAAGATGGGATGCTTGTTAACAACAGACCTGACGTACACAACGGGACTCTGCTTGCAATCCAGCTCTTACTTAGAGGAGCTGAGGAACAGCGGCAGTGAGAAGATGGTATCATAGAAAAATTTCCACAGCCCACCTCCCCTACCCTAGTGTAGAGGTTAATTTCTAAATCGAATTCACTGGTGCTAGCTCATGATCATCTTTACTTTGATATTAAATGGACTAACAGTTGAGGGCAGTTCTCTTTATAAAATCTAAATCTTAAGCAGAAAAGAGCTGTTTTGAAATACTGTTGCTGTTTTATAACAATGACTATAGACTGGGAACTTCTTGGTGTTACATTTTTTATGTTGAGTTCTGTTGCAGAGAATTTGGAGAGACAAGCAGGGACATCGTAAAGCTAATGGTTGTTGTCTGCTGCCAAGGGTGTGTTCCTTTCCCGGTGTAGGGAACCGAGTGATCCACGCCGACTCCACTCATGATCTGATGTTAGTGGCTTTAAATAACTATAAAAAACCCTTTGGCTAATAATCGCTACCAGTCAATAACAATCCTATTTCAATCCAACTCCAGAGCTGCCAGTAGTTTTGGGGATCTTGTCTTTTAAGGTGAATTTTCTAGTCCGAAGCGTGACTTGCAGTGCTGTGCATGGGCAGTTGGATCTAGATGCAGGAGAACACAGCTCTGCAAGGCACCAGAGGTGTTCTGTGGTCACTGATCACTCTGGGCTGCTTGTTTCACTTCAGTCTTTCACATCGGTGGGAAAAAGGGTCAAGGGGGAAAAAAAATCATTGACAAGATTGCTGGAATGGATATATTAATCTTTTCCCAATATATTTCATATTCATTAATAAACTGTGCTGCAATAAAGGAAGAACTTTTTTGTCAGTAATGCTAATAATAACATCCCCTTTTCCTGCAGTGCTACTATTTATAAACAATAACATGTGTACATGTGGCAGTTTTCATCTGAGGATGTTGGCTGCAACTGGTAGTAAACATTAGAGTTGACAAGCTTACCACACGCCGCCGATAGCCTTTTCTTTTGGACTGGGAGAACGGAAGTGATGAACCGAAGCGCATCGTTGCTGCTGCTTCCTGACCCGGGAATGGGAACACTTTCTTGTAAAATAAATTTCTAAGGCCTTAGATTGTAAAGAGACTGTTCTGCTGTTGACAAGTGAACGTTAAGACAGAGGAGAATGAAATGTGATGTCAGGATTTTATTTGCTTTCCCCTTAATGTGAATGGAAATGGACCGTTTGCTAGGTTTGGTTAAAAGTTGGTTATTGTCTGATGTCAAATAGTTTTCCCTTCTTTCCAAACAGTCCTCTGCCTTGAATGTTTAGTTTGCATTTAGTTGTCTTAGCAGAAATACTGCAAGCTAAGGCATGACTGAAAACCACATGTACTTAACAAGTTGTTTGCATGTTGTTTTGGGGAAGGGTGTGAATTTAATATGCAAAATACTGGCTTGCTTGCTTACTAATCCTGATAGTAAGAGTATGAACAGGAACTTACCCAGTTACTGTTCTGGAAATTAGCAGTCTGACTAATCAATTTTGGGGGGCTTGTATAGATTTTGGACTTTCAGTGGTTAATTTGGTTTTCAGGTTAGTATTGGAGAGATGCCTCAAGCGTCAAACGTCTTACTGCCGTACCGCTTGCTTTGGCTGTAAGGACAGCAGTCTGGACTCGAGCCGACTAGAAGTGCTCAGAAGTCTGCAGATTTTAACCCGGTGCCCTAAAAATCTGAGACTGTTAAAAACTTCTGTGTAATTTTTAAAGAGCTCTTTTCATTCTTCTATGGGTAGCTTTCTTGTGAACTTAATTCCTTTAAATGTTTAAAAGAAAACCGGTGTACTGAAGAACAGATTGTGATATTGGCATGTGTCTGTGACCATAAACAAAGCTAAATAAAAGCTGAGCTTTCTGATACAAACAGCTTCTTTTAAAAAATGGGAAAATTGTCACATCGTTGAAATGAGTGGATTATCTGTGAGACTTTGTAATTGTGGTTTGTGGCTTGATTAATGAGGTGAAGAGTACAGTCTAGATCTAAAATGTTAGTGTCTCTATTTCAATCTGAATAGGCAATCTGTGCTGTTCCAACAGATGGCTGTTAGTCAGTAATTAACTGTGGTGGAAAAGACTGGAATTTGGAAAATTATGATTATTCTGAAACGGCAAGCAGAAGGCAAATATGACTATGGTATAACCTGACCTTTGTGCTTCCAGATCAAAAGATATAGTCCAGTTTTACTGCAGAGAGTTTATATCTCTGCAGCATCGTGTTGAAAGCTTAGCTGGGTTTTGAATCAAGGGCATGCTGTGTGTCCATTTGCTTGGGATGATAAACGACTGGAGCTGGAAGTCGTGTCACTTGTCAGATATAGTTGAAACAGTTACAAACGTTTCTGAAGAGAAACATTAGACCTTAATTTTACTGTGTATGTGGAAAGCTAGATAGCTGAGGAAGCTGAAAATGGGAAGTGATGGGAGCACTGGATTCTCATCATGCCTACGAGAAAATGGTTTTAGGCACTCTCTGAAAACCGAAACTCTGTTTTCCGAGTGCAGCCAACAGTCTTTGAACTGAAGGACTTAGTGGGGTTCTGGGCCTGTGTTTAACTGAATATGCATTTTTTGATTTGTAGACACCTAATTATTGGCATAGGAACAGACAGCGGGGAGGAGACATGAGTGTGTGCCTGAGACGGCTGTCATCAAATGGTGCATTTGGACAAAGTGGTGGGGTGAAGGATTGTCGGAGAAGGTGTTTAAGGCTGAAATCTCTGGAAGGCAGTCAGGCCATGGAGATGGGGAGTTGGAATCATTATTATTATTAACTATTATTTATTGTTATTGTTTTGAAGTAGTTAGATTCTGTTTTAATTAAATCTGAAAGCTGCTAATTTGACATAAATTATCTACAAGGAACAATGTGCCTTAAACTTTAAAGAAAGGACATGTCAAGAGGAATAGGAAAAACAATGAAACCAGTTCTTGTAGTATTTCTGAGCTAAAATGTAATAGTGTACCAGGTTCAGAGATACAGTCATGTGTTCTGTACTTTCGCAGGTATAAAAAGGGTTGTTTTTCGGAGCATTTCTAAGACAAATGTGCTACTGAATAAAATCTTTCCACGTTGAATCGGTGAAGCACAGCTCTGAAGAATCTCATCTTAAAAGTTCTTGTTTTTTTCCCCATTTTTCTTTCTCCTCTCTCCTATAAGTTACCTAAGTTGAAACACAGGTCCGAAGCAAATGCAAAACAAGCTCCAAACCATTAAAATACTTGGCTAACATCCAATTCCTATGAAAAATTTTGAGGGACAAATCTGGATTTTACTCTATGCTAGATTATCAAGGTATGACCGATGGCTGGCCTGGGATCCATTGCTGCAGCTTTCGTTCAGGTGAGTCACTGTGTGTTTCGCTGCTGCGAAGCTGCATGGTTGGCTGTTAGTCACACTGCAGCTTGTCAAAGCTCAATTATGAGACCACAGAGAAAAGATTTTTGGTGTAAATAGTGATGCCTTTGGTGGAACACAAAACGAGCAACTTGAGTGACTGAAGGATTCTGCCCTAGAGACCCATCACAAGCCCCAGATATTCTGATAGCTGCTGTAAGCTTCAAGAGAAGCGAAATTCACAGGAAGCCTTAAATTAGTGTTGGCACGAACGCGGTGCGGTCGGTGGAGCGTCAGTGATAGTGTGGCAATGGCTGCAAAGCCTCGGTGCGGAGAGGGTGGCTTCCCATGCACCGCGGTTGTTACCAAGCAGCTGAATGCGCGCTTTTTTTTGTGAATCTTACTACATTCGTGGGTCCAATAATACTTCTTTTGGTTTCCTGTCTGTTGATTTTGTGTTTGAAAAGAAAAAAATTATATTATAAATCAGTTAGATTTAAGAAATCCAAACCCTTCAGCAAGGACAGTGGCTTGTTTCAGGTTCTTTCATTTCAATTTATGACTTTAGGTAAATAATTTTTATAAAAAACATCCCTGTGAAATTATTAAGCCCTGGGAGGTTTTTCTGGTTCATGTCAATGTTGTGAGGGTATTTTGTTTGTTTTGTTCTTGTTCTTTTGATTTAGCAGCCTTTGTCTTCCCTTTCTTGTGTGGAGATCCGTTTCAGTTGCATTCCCAAACAAAGCTATTCTGTCTTACTAAATTAGTGAATAATGTTCTGGAAGGACATTTGATTTCTGCAACAGCACAATCCACATCTGTTGGTCTCATTGTTACGGTTTCGTGCTGTTCCTGATGATTCATGGCAAAAGGCTTTTTGTTTTCATTCTTAATTGGTGGCAAATGCTAATTGCACCAATGTTCAGGTTATATTATCAACTGCTTCTATCTGTGTAACAGCTGAAGAATGAGGAGGTTCCTGAATACATCTCTTCAAAAATCTTTTGAGAAACCCATAAGGTGCTTTCATAAACAGCAGCTGGCAATAGTATATTTTTCTGACTTGTCTTGTGCGTGTAAAAAAAAAAAAAGTAACATTTTGCATTATGTGCGTGGCTAAACATGAGCGACTTGCAGCAGTAATGGTCTGCGGTGCAAAGCACAGCGCCAGGTTTACTCAGCTGTCTGTCCTCTAGCCCCGCAGTACTAATTTTCGATGCTTGGTATGTCTTTTAACAGGGTGATGGATGTCCGTTCCCCATGTGGGATGTGTCGGTGTTTGCTAAATGTGGTCTGTGCCTCTTCGTTAACTGCAGATAAACTAGTGGAGGTATTTCACCCTGCGGGAAATATCAGCGGTAGCACAGGATGCTGGAAGGGGTGATGTAGTGTTACGCAGGGTTTGATCTGCATGTTTGATGTTGTCAGGAATTTCTGAAATGATGAAACTTGGTTTTTCAGTGCGCAGACAATTTCAATGCCCTAATCTGTTCAGTGTCCCAAGACTTTGTCTATAGGTTTGATTTTATTTTTTTAAAAATTATTATTATTGTTGTTTCTTATTTTAACTTCTGGTTTGTAGATTTGGCTGTTTCCTAATACTGCTGGAGAACTGGAACACTTTGGCCAATAAATGAAAATAAGTCTCCCAGAACTGGGGGTAATACATTGGGGATTTTGTGTGTGTATCTTTCCAAATATATAGAGCAGAGCCTGAACTGAAGGCAGAAGAGGCTTCAACTCGCACTTCTGCAGTGAGCTGAAAGCTTGAAATGCTCATTATTGCTGTCCCTAGCAAGTCTGATGAGGAGCGGCTGAGGGAGGGGGGCTGTTCAGTCTGGAGAAGAGGAGGCTGAAGGGAGACCTTATCGCTCTCTACAGCTCCCTGCCAGGAGGGTGTAGTGAGGGGGGGTTGGTCTCTGCTCCCAGGTAACCAGCGATAGGACAAGAGGAAATGGCCTCAAGTTGTGTCAGGGGAGGTTTAGATTGGATATTGGGAAAAATGTCTTTACTGAAAGAGTGGTCAGGCATTGGACCAGGCTGCCTGGGGAAGTGGTGGAGTCCCCATCCCTGGAGGTGTTCAAAAATGTGTAGATGTGGCACTTTGGGGCATGGTTTAGCAGGCATGGGGCTGTTGGGGTGACGGTTGGACTTGATCTTGGAGGTCTTTTCCAACCTTAATGATTCTGTGATTCCCTGGCCTTTCAGCTCAGTGCTTCTCTGGGAACTGTGAAGTTGGCATGGCACTGAACCAGTCTCCGAGTTGAGCTGGAATGATCAGAAGAATTTAGCTCCCTCTCTTTGCTTCCAGACTAGAAGGAGCTGTGTCAAGAGACTTTTTTCCTAATATACTCCTACTTGACAGGAGGAGGTATTCATCAGTTTGTAGAAGTGGGAGCAGTGAACCTGTGTGTTGATGTGACTGCAGTGAACTGTCCTGCAGGCAACAGAAATGAAGTGGCATCTTTGAAATATGTTTGCTAATAATGTGTGCTCTACCATCACAGTGCCTCTGTCTTCCTGATCTTACTTACCTGGTCTTCACATCGCAGCAAGACTGCTTCGAAAGCTTGCTTTCTGTCGTCTCTCTGGGCATTGCTAGCTTTGTCCTCACCAGGAGCTCGGTAACAGGCAGTTTCTGTTTCTTGTTCTTAAGACATGCCCTCGCTCTCGGAACTGCAAATGCCCATTTCTGTAGGGCTATGGCAGGGTGACTTCCCACTCCTCTGTTGTTCTTGGCTTTCAAGCTGGGCAGATGTTTATCGGTTGCTGCTGCTGCTAGAAATGAGATAAAACATGCAACAAGTCAAATCAATTAACAGATAAAAACATTTTTAATTAATAGTACTGCCATGCAACTATCCTTCAAAAATTGTTCTTTTAAATCTGTTTCATCTTACAGGGTTTATAGCTGGTCTAACTTGACTAATAGTAGCAGCAGATACAATACAGAAGTAAAATTAAATTGCTAATATTGCTGTGAAAATTTTTGACTACTAGATGTTTAATCTATGACTGTAAATTATGGCATGCAAGAAGCCAGGAAATTAGAGAAGTGAAGCTATTTGTGCTAGAGAGAAAGAACTTGTTTCACTGTATGCTTTAGTACCTATGTTACAATAGGGATCCTACAAAAAAATGAATCAATGCGATTGTGCGATGCAGTAAAAGCGTTCAGAGACCCCCAGTGTCTGTGCTGGAGGAGAAATGGGTGATAGCTGTGCACGAAGGAGTGGTCCTGGGACTCAGTCCTGGAGATAGCTGCACTGGGTGAAGGTGCACTGATCTCTGGACAAGAAATCATCCCGGTCTGTGGCTAGGGGAGCACTTCCTGGGTGGCACATCCATGCTTCGTTTTGGAGAGCAGCATCTTGTGACTGTAACGTGGTGAATTCGAGTTTCTGGTTGTTCTCATAAAATAGGCTCAAGATTTGTTTGCCTCGGATAGCATCTTACATGTGGCAAATGCCACTGAGCAGCTGAGCGCGGTGCAAATCTTAGAAGCAGAACAAAAAAACCATCTCTCTCCTTTACCTGTGACCACGGGGGGCTGACTCTGCTGGCAGCTTTTACCTTGCAGTAACTTCTGTTTGGTGATTCAAGAGCTGTGCTTTATTTAGGCCTAGTCTTGCCAACTCCTTTCCTTGGTGAAAGGGAGGTGGGTTAAGGCTTCCTTTTCTGTGTCAGCTTCTTATGCCAGAGGGTTCTAAACATTTTTTGCTTGCGAAGGTGGAGGTAACTGACTGTCAGTGACTGCTTTGGGGACCTCTGTGTAACACCTGGTAGCAGCACTTCCCACTACTCTACTCGGAGGAGCAACAGGGAGTGCATTTTGTGAGCTTGGGGACAAAACGCGCGTTCAGGCGGAGGGAGTGGATCTCCTGCACGGTCGGCGTCTGCCCAGGGCTGTGCTTGCAGCTGAGGCAGATCTCCATCATTTCTTCAGGCGCTGTGCTATGCTGTACTTCTTTGAGAGCGTGACAGAAGTAATTGATGCATTCTCTTACTCAACTTTCAATCTTCTTTCCCCTAAATACAGCAAAAAACCCCAGTCTTATTGGTAAGCATTTGTTGTGTTTATCAGTGCAGACACTGATATATAGATGAGCTTCGTTTGTTCTGGACGTTGATGCCACCAGTGAGAATGAATCCTGCACTTACAGAATCCTCTTCAGCACTGTCCTGCCCGTTGCTCTGATAAAGCTGTGCTGAGATCTTCAGCAGTAATCAGGGCACCCTTCTGCATGCATTTGTTTTTCCATGTCACTGTGCTTTTCTCACCCCCTTGTTCTGCTCATGCCCAGAAAACAAAGGATGTCTCTTTTTCAAGGTATAAGTCTCATTGCATTTCAGTCCGTTTTTCAGAGCTAGTTTCCACGCCTTTTAAACTTTACATGGAGGACCCTATGAATAAATGTTCAGTTCAAGAAGTTAATTATGACACAGCAAAGAAAACATGAGAAAAACGCATTTACCAGTGAAACTGTGTTGCTTGGCTGCACAGTGGGAATACTGAATGCACACTTTTTAAATAGCATTTAATAAAATAAAAGCCTCTTATGTTTATAATTATGCATTTTGTGGGCACAGTACTGCGGCACAGTGTTCAACGCCATTGACCCTTGCATGGTGGTGGATATTTTCAGGGGTCACCTGCGGCTACACAACTGCTGCTGAGGAGTTTTACCTAATCTGACTGAAACTAACCCACCCGTTTTGCCCAAGAAAACAGTAATGCTCGACTTGAGCTTGTTTTTACATAGTTTAATTGCTTCTTGGGGCATGTCAGGTTAGCAGTAAAAAGGTAATGTTATATAGCACTGAAGGTTGCTTCCAAAGACTCCAAAAGGCACAGTAGAGACGTGAGCGAAGTTCTGTGTGTGTGTGTATACAGGTATAAGTAAGGATGTACAGAGACTTCCCTTCAACACTGCAGTGCTGCTTGAGCTCGTCTGAAAGAGAGATTGTAGCTCAGCCACAAGCCCTGGGCCTGTTCCGGGGAGGAGGAAACGGAAGCTCCCATGTTTTGCAGGACACCGGCTGCGTGGGTCGTGTGGGCAGGGAAGGCTGTTATCGGTGGGAATGGGAAGGGCTGGAAGGCAAAAGGCAAGCCACCTCTTGCAGTATCTGCTGCTTTTCTGGGAGAGGGGGACAGGTGTATCTGGTGTAAGAGCTGTCTGTGAGGCAGGGGTGATAGGGAAGGAAGAATGTCAGAGAGGCAGTAAGGCTAGAGGAAGGGAACAGCATTTAGTCTGCAAGGTATGTATGAAAGAAAAGGCAAAACCCTAGCTCTGGTTCCTTTTCTGGAAGAGATAAAACTCTTTCAGCATATATATTGTCACGATAAGGAATAAAGCAGACTGTTTATTGGTCTGAAGGGAGCCTGAGACATCTGCTCGGAATGGACCAAGCTGAAGTGGTGTGAAAGGTCCTTGTAACTTCGTATGGACAAGTTGTTCTTACCCATATGCACTGCTGGGGTGCTGATGACAAACGCCTTTTGTTACGGTCAGCTGCTTTGAAACCTGTAACTGCCGGAGTGTGTATCGTACGCCTGCAAGCTGCTCTAAGATCTGCTCGGCTGTCTTCCCCGCAGGTATAGATTATAAGACCACAACGATTCTTCTGGATGGCCGGCGAATCAAGCTACAGCTCTGGTAAGCGTGTGCTCCACCTTGCCTCATAATTTATATTTCAAAGGCACAAAAATGCAGCTTGTCAGGGCAGGGGTTCCCCTACACCACTTAGTCAGCTGAGGAAGAGGGAGGCAGGCAGCTGGCCCTCTGAGTGAGTCGTGCTTTCTCTTTACCTCTGTTTTGCATCCATTTCATGTAAAATGGGGGCCCCTACAGTTTTGTCCACGTGAGAGATAATAAGTGGAAAGAAAGGCACAAAAGATTACAAGTGCCTTCAAGATTTGTCAAATATACTGGTAACAAGAACCATGAAAGTCCCTTAGAAAGTGTGCAGGGATTGTACAGCAGCAACATCCCTTTGCTCAATTTATTAGTAGCAATGGTCGACTAAATAACCACAGCATTTAAAAAGTAAAACCCAAAAAACCCCAAAAGAACAACAAAAAAAAGAAAGTTGCTCATGTAATTTCATTGATATGCAATCTGATGTGATCTGATCTTTACAAAGACATGTCAAGAACAAATAAAATTATCTTACAGGAAGTGTTTTCCCTGTAGGGTCAAGCACTTGGTCTCTCAGGGTGCTTTTGTGGTAAGGTTGCCTGACGATGGCCAGCTTCAGGTTCCTTTAGAAATCCTCAGCAAGTGATACGACTGGAAAAACTCAGCGCCATTACTGCCTCTGAAATACCTTGTTTTCTTCTCTCCCTAAACTTGCGGAATAAAAGAGGGAGAAGTAAGGTCAGCACAGGCCAGGGGAAGGAGATGCAGTGTGATTTCTGAGGAACCGTAATCCAGATAAATCGGAGAGACGGGTCCTAGGAACGAGCAGTGTTCACACAGTAGAGAGCTGACGCTGAAAACGAATGATGATGATGATCCCCTTCCTAGAAAGAGACAATCCTGTGCCATTTCATCTTTAATTTTGGTGTTTGTTTTTTATTTGAAACTTTTTTTATTACTGGAGTTAAATGCCTGTGTGTCAAAGCTAAGTAACTTTAAATTTATTCTTCATTGGTTGTTTTTTGCCTTTATGCTTTTCAAAATAATGTTTCAAATGTTAAATGCAGTGATGGATAATAGTACTCTGCCATATGGTATCTTGATTACTTCATATTTTGTTCACCTCCTTTATTTTTCTTCGTCTGTCTTCCACTTCATATATCTCAGCAAAAACACCGCTTAAGGCTTATCTGAGAAGCAGCCGGGAAGGAGACGTTTTAATTCTTTTTGTGAAGGGCAAGGCTGTTCTTTGGGCTCTTTAAAATAACGGATCGGAAATGTTTCTACAGCTGACCACATACAGAAATACGTGCCTTGCATTTGAAGATCCGTAACCTACCTCAAAGTCTTTATGGAATTTTGCTTCTTTATCACATTCTTCACTGTAAATTTGATTTTGCTTCCAAACACTTTATGCAGTGATTTTTTTAAAAAAATTCTTTGTGCATGCTTTTCTAAAAACCTGTGCTGCCTATGATTCTGTAGGGATGCCTTCGTCATACTAGGCTCCTGATGAACTATTGCTGCTGTAATCAAGAATTTATTGCTTTTCCATTGGTTTCCTTGGTGATAGCTGTTGTTTCCACCCACCTTTCTTTTGCTGTGAAAACAGACTCTTTCTTCGAGCTGAAGAAAATGCAAGGTCTAGTGGCATACATACCCTTGAGTAACAGCCTTTGTTTTCCAAGGGCACTCACAAGAGTAGAGTTTGAAGTTCTTGTCCTCTTATCCTGAGAAATGCAGAGGCAAGGGCAGAATGCCAGTGGGGAAAACTGCTGAGGGCAAGAAGAGCTCTTAGGCGTTCGTGGCGGCTGCTGCTGCAGGACGCGTGGAAGAAGAGCTGGTGCTGATCAGTGCAGAGGAGTCAGTCTAGCTGAACGCGTAACAAAGGAGGCCGCCTACTTCTTTTAAAAACATATAATTTATGGTTTTTTTTAGGGATACATCAGGGCAAGGGAGATTCTGCACCATATTTCGGTCGTATTCAAGAGGTGCTCAGGTAAGCAAAGTGCGGCTTTCTCAGCGCTGAGCAATGCTTGTTGGATGTATGAGAGGGAGGTGGCAAACCGTCGTGATGGCGTCTGTAGCTCACTCGTGGATTGCGTGCGGCTTCAGTAGTCTGAAGGTAACGTAAATGTGCGAAATAACACCAGGCAGGATTTTCTTTTGGGGAGGGGAAATCTGTGAGACTGAAGTTGAATGAGGGTAAAATACAGTGATACATAATTCTTACACCTGCGTGTCTTGTTGATGACCTGGATAACCTAAGCATGTTCACTTACTCTGGTCACGCGAAAGCTATGCTCACACTGCTTTCTAAAACTGTGTGCCCAGGAAGAGAAATCGGTAACATACAGCTGTCAAGAGTAATGTGAAAAATACAAAGATAATCTAAAATGTGATTAAATGTAATGACTTGTAAGGAAATTACTTAACAAAAAAAAAAAAAAGACACACTAAAAATTCACTATAGCTTCAGACTTTAAAGTTTCGTGATAGCTGATGTCTTGGTTCTGCAGAGTTGCATCTCTTACCTTCCAGAATCGCACAGAGCGTTGAATCTTCAAGCTACCAAACCTAACCAAAAATATTTCTTTTATGACTTGTGACGCGCGTATGATCAACTATGCTTGTCCGCTATACAAAAAGAAATATTTTCCAGTACATTAGACCCCAAAAGTGAGTCAGGGTTTCTGCCCCTTTGCCGATCTGTAATCAACACAGAGATGGGGCTTGGTTTCACGGGATACTGAGGCTCTGCTCCACTGAGAAGCTGCTCAGCATCTTCCAAGATTATTTCAGAACTGGAGAATTTACAGGTAGTGTTCTCCGTGCTATGCCTCTGCTAAGCTTACAACTGTAATTTTTTTTTTTACTACAGGGAGTAATACTAGTGTATGATATTACAAATCGTTGGTCGTTTGATGGAATTGATCGATGGATAAAAGAAATAGATGAGGTAAGGCACAATCCGAGTGGCACTAGTCTGTACCAGATGACTGAGACCGACTGCTCGTGGTACTTTCTGCTGTTTGCACTGGCAGTTGCAGGCAGTGCTTACTACAGAGTGGGGTATCCACGATGCCAAGTTTACAATTTTCTTTCTGTGTTCAGAATTCTAGAAAGTTGGAAACATACCAGCTAAAGCATCTCATTTCTTTCAAGGTGTTGATGGAAAGCACATAGAGAGCAATGATTTCCAGTTGTAGTCCCACTCTTGCTATAGATTTGCCACATCCTCTGTGTGAGCCTGTCTTTTGTGAGGAAGGGAGTATTTCAGATCAGAGAATCATAGAACAACTTCAGCTGGAAGGGACCTCTAGAGATGAGCTGGTCCAGCCTGCCACTTTGACTTTAAATCTTTAAAAAACTTTTGTTTGTTTTAGTTGAGGGAAGGGGAAAATGGAAGCCTAACTATTAACTTTTTGTTGCTTCTCTTTGCTCAGCATGCCCCCGGTGTACCAAAAATCCTGGTTGGAAACCGCCTTCACTTAGCCTTCAAGCGCCAAGTGTCGACTGACCAAGCACAAGCCTATGCTGAGAGGCTGGGCATGACTTTCTTTGAAGTCAGTCCGCTTTGTAATTTCAATATTACAGAGTCCTTTACTGAGCTAGCAAGAATAGTGTTGATGAGACATGGAATGGACAGGCTCTGGAGGCCGAACAAGGGTAAGCGATGCACAGTGAAAATGTGTAAATTTAGTCCTAGCTAAGGTTTATGGTTCACTAATGTAAAATAATTTTCAGAATCTTTAACCCTGATGCAAAACAATCAAAAAAGAAGAACCAGGAATCCTGTACAATTGGCTTTCTAAATAGAAAATACATATCTTCAGGCACAACCTGTTCTGCTGTTGTAGGGAATAATGTATCTTTCCTAGAAATTAGATGCTCAGTCATCTAAGTATTAAAACATAACTAGGAAACTGAAGCAGCAGATACTTTGGATAATGTGTATGTGGGAAAGGGTGTGGGAGGAGAAATGAGAATTCATCCTGGAAGTGCAGAGTGCTGGGCGTGCTGCTGCCACGTGGCGGACAAAAGCGTGCTATCATAATGCGAGTTTTATGTCTGTTTTTAAGTACTGAGTCTGCAAGACCTTTGTTGCCGTGCCATAGTGTCCTGCACCCCCGTGCATCTCGTTGACAAGCTCCCTCTCCCTGTTGCCTTAAGAAGCCATCTCAAATCCTTCTCCATGGCCAACGGCCTTAACGCCAGGATGATGCATGGGCGCTCGTACTCTCTCACATCCAGCAACATCAATAAAAGGAACAGCTTAAAGAAAGCGAAAATCATCCGCCCGCCACAGAGCCCACCAAAACACTGCACGAGGAACAGCTGTAAAATTTCTTAAGCTCTCTGTGGCAAAAGGAGCCTGGGTGGAATCCCCTGATGTGGAGCGCTGGACACAAGGACTCCCTGCTGAACGGTTGAGCACACTCTTACCTATGTATCACACTACACAGGCAAAAAGAAGTCTTGTTTTAGAGCCCGCTCGCTGCAGTAATGCTGCTTTGGCATGAACGCCATGTTCAGTGCCACTGGAAGGATGTGACGCTTTGCTGTTGGGTTTTCATACTGTGTTTTAGTTTCTGACGTGCATGGTGACGTTGTTTTTAACAGTAGGGGATAATTACCATTCTGCTCAGTTCTTAATTCCGCGAAATCTGGGAAGTGACTTACTGTGTAATTGTGTAAAATCCTGTCTTTTTGCAAACCATTCGAAAATATAAAAATGAGTCACCGGTTTGCGTATTCAGGCAGAGGGTTTTAAACGCAATGTATTGTATACATTGTTCAATTCTGCAGATAGTGTGCCACTCGAGTCATACTGCAGTTGTGCATCTGGATTTTTTTGTGGAGCTTCCTTGACAACTTTGAGGCACTAACTTAACTAAGCTAAAAATGTATATATAATTATTATGCACATACACAACAAGGTTTTGTCCCATTAGTGTATGTAATAGATTTGATAAAGTTTTGGGTATGTTATTTAATACTTTGGGGAATTAATTTGTGGTTTAAATACTTATTTTTCTGTAAAAAAAAAAAAAATACATTTTATACCACTCTACCAGAAAGTTCTAGGAGGAGAATGCCAAAGACACTGTGGGAAAAGGAGCATGACTTAAAGAGCTGCTTTATAAGGAAAGAACACTATTTAAAAAATAAATAAATGTTCCTGGAAAATCAATGCTATTATGCTTTTCTTTAAAGGGGGAGGTTGTCTTTATCTTCCTTTAGAAGAATTTGAAGAGCGCTATACCTGAACTAGACAGCAGGAACCTGAAGTCAGCCTGAAAGCATCATGTAGTGCTTTTGAGACACCATCTCTCTTCAAGACTGTTACCTGAAACAGGGAAGAACGCCCCCCACCAAGTCCTCCTTCTGCTTGTGAGGGAAGTGTGGGGCTCGGTCTCCTGAGCAGTGACCGTCCTCTGAGGCAATGGTGTGGCTTCAGCCTGGTTTCTTCTAGGCGTCCTCACTCTTGTGAGATGCTGTCAAGTTCTGTATCTGCAGTGTCCCTGCTGGATCAGCACAGGTGTCCACAGCCTCTCTGGGAGAGCAGGGGCACTCGAGCCAGCAAACTGCCAGAGTCAGGCCGGGACCTGGAGCCATCAGTGCACACCCACCACTTAGAGAAGCGCAGTCGCGAACAAGTCTTCTCATGGCTGAAGACTAAATGGTGACGGGAGGAGTTCCTGTTGGCTTGCTCCCTCGGTGACGAGCAGCTCCCGCTCTGCCCGTGGGGGGGGAGCTGCGGGTAAACACTGCAGCGTCGTGACGGAGCTGTTCCGCCGAAGAAATCGTGAGAAAAAGCGCGGAGCTGCCTACAGCTCTGGGAGGTTAAACCAGCGTGGAGACACCCAGGCTCCGGGAGCAGTCTGGTTGTGCTGGCCGGCGGCCGTGTGCAGGACAGGCCCTTCTCTTCCACGCGCACGGCCACGCTGTTCGAAAGCTCTTCCCAGTGACGAGCCTGGCCCCTTCGATCCCCGCGGCGTGGGTGTGCGTGGCTGCGGGTGCGTGTCCTCGGGGTCAGGGCCTGTCCTCCGGCCAGCCCACTGCAGGCCAGGAGGGGAGGCCGCAGCAGTGCCTGCGGCCTGGCCTCCGCAGAGCGGGCACTGCCCCAGCCCGGCCTCGCCATGAGGAAGACTTAATAAAAGTGGCGGGCTCGTTATTTCACGCACCGAGGCTCTGACCGCCTCAGGAGACGAAGTCTGGTCGGGATGCGGCGCGGGTCTGGGGGTTTTCACACCCGTGTGTGGGTGCGCGCAGGGTCACGCAGCCCCGCTCCCTGCGGCCGGGCCCGGGCAGGAGCCCGCGCCAGGGCTCAGATCCCTCCCTCAGGGCAGCGCCGTGCCCCTCCCGCAAGGGCCGGTCCCCGCCCGCCCAGCCACCCGCACCCACCGCTATACCGGGGCGGGGCTCCGCGCCGCTCGATCGCTCGGCGCTCCCCCGCCTGGCGGGTGGATGACCTCCGCGCTCGGCGGCGCTACCTGGCGGGGTCGGAAGCAGTGGCCGGCCTGTCCGGCGCGGCCCGGCTCGGCTCGGCTCGGCTCGGCTCGGCCCGGCCCGGCCCAGCCCGGCCCGGCTCGGCTCGGGCGGGCTCCCGCGGCGGCGCTGGGGCGGCCGCAGACGAGCAGGAGCCATGAACCTGCTCCCGGCCAACCCGCACGGCAACGGGCTGCTCTACGCCGGCTTCAACCAGGACCACGGTGAGGCGACGGGGCCGGGCCGCCCGGAGGGGAGCGGGCGGGGCGGGGGCTTCTCTCCGCCGGGCCCGGCCCTGGGCAGCCGGTCCGCGGTCTGGGCCTGGGGCTGCCGCGGCTCTGGCTGCGCTGAGCGGCCGCGGCCCGGCGCGGGAGGCCTCGGCGGCGGCGGGCGGGCTGAGCGGGCCTGGCCCTGGCCCGCGGCGCGGAGGAGGGAGCTGGGGGGGGGGGGGGAACCGCCGCGCTCACCGGGCGGGCCCGAGCCCCCCGGCCCCGGCCGGGAGCTGCGCGGGCCCCCGGGGCCGGGCTGCCGGGGCTGGTTCCCCGCGGACAGGGGTCTGCTGCTGGGGCAGGGAGCGCTGAACGCCCCTGCTCCCTGTGGGCGCTCCGCGTTCAGAGCGAGGGGGGCAGCTTCTGGTGTTTTTCCCGGATTTGTACTGTAAAAGCGGCGGCTAAAACCGCTGCTCACGCAGAAGGCACGCACGGATACGGTACGTGGGCCTCTTGGCAGGCTTCGCTGTCTGCTTGGTGTGGGGTTTTTCCCTGTGTTAGAAAGGGGAAGGCCTTTTCTGGAAAGGGGGTGCGTACGCCTCGTCGGGCATTTATGATATAAAAATAGCACCAGTCTTATGAGTCAGTGTCATTTTTGTGGAACAAGGAGTAGGAGGTCACCATTTTGTAACATCCTTTTGTCCTGACCAGTGATAACTCTTGCCGAAGGCAGGCTTGCAGCTGCTGGCGTCGTAGGCTGCAGCTCCCATGCCTGTCGCTGATGCTGTTGAAGTCGTCGTGTGGAAACACAAATTATTCTGTTGAGTCTAGTCTGACGTCTCTGATGGCGTTTTGTCAGTCGTATCGCAAGCTGTTAATGAAGCGAGCTGCTTGGTAGCTCTCCGCGCTATCCTGTTGACTTGAAAATGACAGAATAGTCTGGTTTGCAGCAACTCTGCACTCGTTTTCATCTTGCCTTTGCAACAGAGATGGAAAAAGACCTGCGAGGATGAGCTGCGCCTCAGATCTGCAGGGGTCTGTGAGGAAGCGGCGGTGTTGGGTGCTCGGCCCGTGATGGGGCCGGGCTGTGGAGAGAACTGTGTGAGGAGGTGAGGCTCTCTCTGACTGCAGAGTGCCTGTGGAACGTCATTTTAGTGTGTAAAACTTGTTCTTTGTTGCAAAGGCTTCCTTAAATTCCATAGCAGGAAACGCAAAATAAACTTTTTTTGAATAATGTCACATCCAAAGTACGTTTAGGAATTTGCCTTGGGAATCGGTGAGCTGACGGTGTTGAAGTCCTGTCCTACCCAGCCTGGCCAGCCAGATGAGTAACAACAGAAAACCTGAAGAAAAAACATGTTTGGCTTTCATTTGCGGGCTCCTGGAGCTCTTCCCATTTAGGAATGATGGCTTTTGAGCTGTAGGGAGCGTGCTAACTTTTTGCTAGTTTAGGGCCTTTTTAAAGCGTTAAAGGAAAGGCAATTCTTTGGCTGCTCCAAGAGGAGCAGAGAAGAGGCAAAGCTCACTTCTTCCTCGTGGCTTCTACCAAAAGTAGAAATGTGAGTCACTTGAGTGCTGAAGCTTACTAGTGTGGGTGTCTGCATATATTGTCACAATAACCTAATTTCTTAGTAATTTAAGACTAGCCCATCCCATAATGATGGAAGGCGGGAGGAGTGAGCTAGTAAGTCTCGGCAAGTCGCAACCTCCCTGGCTGGCAAGTGATAGAGCTGGCATCTGCCGTTTGTCTGAAACGTGCTCCCCTTGCTCTGTGTGGAGTGATCCTGTATTCTTATATTGGGGGCCTTTGCTACTTTTTGTTTTTAAATTAAAAAATAAAGAAGTAATGTGACCAAAAAAAAATGGAAGGCCCATATTGCAAGGTGTTCTCAGTTGTTTTGAAACAGAATATTCTGACTTTAGGTTTTTAATTTCAAGCTGGTACACTCCTGACTTCAGGTGCTTTTCTAATGCCTTCAGAAGGACACTGAAGTGCTTTACAGAAATGACCAGACAAAACATCATAATAAATTACGCGTCTGCGTGCATTGCTGACAGGTTTCTCCTTTGTCACTGTTGTGGTGTAAGGCTGGTTTGAAAATGGAGGTGTGGGCTCGTTTTGCTGTTGAAAACGGCTTCTTCACTGGATCTCTTCTAAAGGCGCGGACTGGAATGCTTAGCTATAGGAGCCCGTAAACGTTGGTGGGATTCTGTGCTTGCTCTTGTGGCTTTAGACAAAGTGTTTCCATTGTCACCTGCTTTCTGGTTACCCCAGTGCAGCACCCTGCCCCGGGCAGCAGCTCAGCCGTGCCACAGTTTCTCTCTATTCAGCCACAGAGCGAACTGAAGAACGATGCACTGAGAAGGGAGGAGGTGAAATGAATGTAGTTAATTGAAAAGCATCTGCTTCCATATGGTTACTAATCTTTCTATAATGATTATATTCTTGTTAACCGCTCTCTATGTGTGTTTATGTATGTAAACAATAACTTTTTGCACTTAATTAATGACAAAATGTTGTACAGGGTGAAGTTGTGCCTGTGAGTCTTTGGGGTTGGGGGAGCAGGGTAGTTGTGTGCATTGTTTTCTTCACTGTTTAGCTAACGGTGGTACTGTTAGAACAGTCCGGCATATTGGGTCTGTGACTCTGCTGCGAGTGACTGGCGGTAAAACAAGAGGGTCAGCTTGTTTCCTTTCTACGTTGAAGGCTGCAGAGATGGATCTTGTAGTAATTTTTCCTTTGCATGTGTGAGGAGAGTGAACAGGAACCCTAAGAACACTGCCAAACGTACGCACGCCTCCACACCGCATCAGATACTGGTCTGTGAGGCAGGGGATGTGTGATGCCTTCTGTTTGTTGCTGCTGGATTTGGTTGGTTGGGGTTTTGGGGTCACCTGGCTATGAGCAAATGGCTTGGAGAGCTTACGCTGAGAGACTTCCTTCCCCCACCCACCCTGTGACTTTTGGGTGTTGCATTTGGGGAGGGGGTGCGTTTAGACGTAGCTCCTCCATTTCTAGTTGGGGGGCTCAAATCGTTGCAGTCATTGCAGTGCATAAGAATAAAACCAGACCAATTTGAGTACCTCGGTTCAGCTACCTTGAAGATCTTAACTGGATTTTTGAAACAGCGCGTATAAATTGTGTAGCAACTAACCCGCTGTCAGTCTGCCTCTAGCGACGGCAGCTGCTTCTTAATGACTTGTAACTGCTCTAACGTCACACTGGCATTTCTTTATACTAGTAACTACATTCATGCATTAGTGATTAAAACAGCAGGGCAGGATACTGGCAGTCTGATGGGTTCCACTGTAAAGGCATGTGTGTAATTGTGTACATAAATATAACTAAAATAATTTTCCAGAGTATTTTCGTCTGGCTTCAAATCATTCCCTGGTTCAGGTGCATTAATTATTGGCATCTGACAGTAGCAGGCTCTCCTTAGAACGTTCTTAAAAACTGTGTTTGAGCAGCTCTCTTCTGTGGGAGCGTGAACGATGGATCATACCTCACGCAGTCGTAATCATGGTGTAAATTCGGATCTAATGCGAAAGGAGGGGGTTTGCTTCGTAATGACTGTTGGACCGTAAAAGCTGAAGTGCAGGTTTCCTCCCCGCTGTGGTGCCTGGCGTAGGGTGCAGATGGGTTGGGAACCGCTCTCCTTTCCTTCTGTTGTGTTCTCGCCTCTCTACAAAGAATACTGAGAACATTCCACTTGCAGTAGAGGCCAGCATAAAGGACACCTTCTTTAAGCAGTTTTCACTTGCAAAGACTAACAAAGCCTGCAAATAGTCTTCAGCTTGAATTTAACAATGCATTTATCGAGTAACGCTCTCTTAACCCTCTGGCTCTTGCTTAGTTCTTAAGTGTATCTCGCCGTTACTATATATGTGTATATGTGTGTGCTTTTTACTACAGGATGCTTTGCATGTGGAATGGAAAACGGATTCCGAGTTTATAATGCAGATCCACTCAAAGAAAAAGAGAAACAAGGTAAAACGCTTACTTATTATACCGTGCTAATTCTGTATTGGAAGCTCAGCCTGCCGGTGTTTTTCTGTAAGATTCTTGCTTAGCTTTGGCTATGCCATCACTGGAAAGCTTCGAATAAAGCCTCCAGAAAGGAAGTCCGTGCCGGTCCCACAGGGACTGTCACTTCTGCCGCTGCCTGGGCAGACCTTTTTATGCTGTTCATTTGCATAAAGCTGGCTGACGATGAATTTGCCTCACCTTCTTGCAGAGGCTGAACTGTGTTAACTGTCGCCCGTGTTTGTAGCCCTGAATAGGAGATAAGTTGCCTGGGTGTTCGCAAGTGGGAGGAGAGTTGCTCGCTGCAGCAGTATTGTGTACCACCAAGAGAAGTTGTTCTGTTCTCAGGCAGTAATCTGGATGATCTAGTGCAGCAATAAAACCACTGCTGTCTTACTGGGGAACCGAACCTAGCGCTGCGCGTACTTGCTTAGAGTATTGCTTCCAAGAGCGCTGTGAGCTCAGCCTTCTCTTAAACTAAATTTCATGTTCTCTGTATGCTTGAAACATCTGGGAGGATCTCAGGGTGGTAAACCTACTGTTGTGTCCCAACAGAAATGACTAGATGAGCTCTGTTAACAGGCAGTGGGACTTCTTAGCAGAAAGCAATCGTAACAGAATCAAAATAAGGGAAAATGAGACCTAGCCGTGTGATTCTAACCCTGAATACAGGAGGAAAGCTGCCACTCTAAACAGGTTTCCCAGCGCTTCCAGCCTGTGGTGATGGAAAGTATTTAATAAGAGGAAAAATGTATTTAAAATAGCAGTTCCTATGAAACCAGGCATGCTTTCACTTTCTAGTGCTGTAAGAGATTTCGGGCACTGTTCATATGGCCAAAGCTGACAAACTCTTTTCTGTTATTAATAGCAAACTCTTCCATAAGCACCATGTCTTGGGGCTGTCGTCTGTGACAGTGTGCTAAAAGGATCGCAGTTGAGGGTGAAGTCCTGCTGAGTTTCATGTCTCGCTCTCCCTGCCAGTAGCTCGGGACGTGCTTCCAGGACTCCTGTGGTGAAATGTCAGGTTGCCTTTCCCCCGCGGGCTCTGAGGGGTCAGACCGTGCCGGTGCATAGGGACACGGAGAAATCTTGGTCATCTTTCAGGTGTGCTTAAACCTACCGGAGATAGGCCCAGTTGGAGCTTGTCTGACTGATTTCTGTCACCCAGCATGAAACCAAGTCTTGACAGTTACACGCTGGCTTGTCTCTCTCATATCCAGGAGTTCCATGAAGTTCCCCGTCCAAGCGTCACATGTCAGAACTGTAACGATAATGATTAAGGTGCCTGTTCTAAGATGGATTCAGAACACGTTGCAAATTGTTAAATTGTCTCAGGTTCTCATTCGTAAATATTTTACAACTTTTTGTCGTGGTGGTAATACCTCTTCATAACACAATGTGCTGTCATGCTTTACACGCTTTAATGGAGTTAGGAGGCAGCTCTGGTGCAGAAGGGGGTAGAGTCCAAACACAGCTGGCCAGGAAGGAAACTCGGCAGTCAGAAGTGCTGTTGAGGAAACCACGGGGACTTGTATGAAATCCAAGTCTTTGTTGCTCCCATGTGACTGTCTTTCCAGGCAGGCACCTTCAGCGCTGTGTGCTCAAGTCCCAGCGTAGATTCCTCAGCCAGATGTACTGCGGTGCTGCTTCATGTCCCACTGACCCTCCCTTGTCCTGTCCTTCGTGCATACGGCTGCCTCTTCCATGGCAGCGCTTCCTCCAGCTCCGCAGGCATTTTTGCTGTTTTCTCCCATCCCTCTATCTCACAGTGGGTCTTGCTTGAGTCCTCATGAAATTTCAACTCTTCCTTTCACTTTGAAATGGTTTACTAGTTTGGTCCACCTTGCCTGCCGCAACCTGCCAGTCTGTGGAGGTATCAGACAGTCTTTTAAAGGAGAAGCTTGGTTTTAACTCTGCTCATCTGCCTTGAAAGCCGCAGTTACAGCCTCTCCTCCTGACAGTTCAGTTCTCTCTCCCCAGAGAAATGCCAAGCATCCCTCTAAGCTACATAAACAAAGCCAAGGCCCCACTCAAATGTCATCAAATAGAAAAATGCTTTTATTATAAAATCCCCTGGTTGATATTTTGTTCCCCCACTTCCACCATAAGCATGGCATCTTGTTCTGCTTTCCTCGCACCATAAATCAGAAGCTGCCTGCCCCAGCTGATCGATCTTGCTTTCCCTGCGTCTCCCGGAGCGGAGGCTGGCTGGAGCCGGGCTGTGCTTCTTGCCTCTTCTGGCAGCTACGGGCAGGCTCCAGAGAACAGCGCTGGAGATTCTGGTTCAGTTACGTGTGTGTGTGTTTTGCCTTTTCCTCAAACCCACTGAGTCTACAAACACAAATCCCCTTGCAGATAGAAAGGTTCGCGACTGATGAATATAATGGGTGTTTTTCTAAACGCGTGGCGTTAGCATCACAGAGCAACACCAGGCTGGAGAGGTGTCTGTGTGAGGGGAGTGAATCTGAGCTAGCTGGACAGGCTGTCTAAGCATCTGTACAAACCCACTGGACAACAGAAGCTGCCGTGATGATACTGCTTGATCTCCTCTCATACAGCATGTTTTAATATAACTTTTAAACAAAAAAAAACCTCAAAATCCATCCTTTTAGGATTTCTTGTCTGTCACCCCTATTCTGAGGGGATTTTCTGGTTTTTAAGGTCAGCCAGGGTAGGAAGATACTGCTGTTCTTGGGTGCCTCAGAGAAGTGCAAGATAACGTGAGCTTTTCTGGTAACAGTGGTAAAAATTAGATGGCATTTTAACAGATTCTGACACTTTTAAATAAAATACATTTGTCTTTCAGAATTTCTAGAGGGTGGTGTTGGCCATGTCGAAATGTTGTTTCGTTGCAACTATTTAGCACTAGTAGGTGGAGGAAAAAAACCGAAGTACCCACCGAACAAAGGTGAGTCTGGAGGAGCAGATCTTGTCTGCCTTGCTGTCTGTGTGAAGCTGCCCACAGAGCTCCCAGAGCAAATGCCTCCAGCTGGGGACTGGCATTCTGAAGGTCGGCCGCAGGGGACGGTGCCGCAGGTTTAAGTAAATGTGGTGAAGCAAGTTGCGTCCCCACGGCTGCGGTGCTAACAGGCAGTTACCTGCCGTGAGCGGTTGCCAGGCCGGCTGACAGCGCCTGCACTCCTCACAGTTAACTCCGCAGAGGGACTCTGGCTCGGCAGCCTCAGGGGGAAGGGGTGCCTGGTCGGCAGGCTTTGTAGGAAAATGCACTACGTTTTTGACTGCAGCCTTATTTCTTTGATAACCCTCAAAACAAAAAAGCCGATTGTCTTTAGAAAAATGTGGTTTTGTTGTCAGCTTTTGTGGCTAGAGTTTACCAGCTGCTACCTGCAGCAGTCGTAGCAGGAAAGACTGGGTTGATAAACCACCTGGTTAGCGGGATGCCAGTCCGTACCTGCTTAGCTCCTGGACGCACCTCTCGGTTGGTGTTCTCAGAAACTAGAAGTTGTTGTAAGGGAGACGATGTGGATCTTCGGATGTGCCTTGGTGACCTGTGCAATCTCTGCACTGTTCTAGTAATGATCTGGGATGACCTGAAGAAGAAGACCGTCATTGAGATAGAGTTTTCTACAGAAGTCAAAGCAGTTAAGCTGCGAAGAGACAGGTACGTACACCAGACGTGTTCCAAAGGCACACCTTGGCTTCATGCGCTGTTCTTACTCATGTCCAGCTGTTTGTGGAAATAAAACAGTCCTGCTTTAACACCTAGGTAAACAGCACCAGCCATTAAAGGTAGATCAGGCTTTGGGGGTGAGCATTAGGTGTGAACAGATCGCAGCTCAAGTATACTGGTGTCTGAAACCTCGGTGAAAAGCCTGTAAGACTTTCTGGTCCCTTTGTGTAGGGGAATGTTCTTGCGTGGCGACTGCTGACTGTCAGTCTGGGTCTGGACGAGTGTGAAGGGAATTCAAGCGGCTCTCTAGAGCGAGCGCATCTGTTAGCAGCTGGAGGCTGTGTAGGTGTGGGCAGAGGGGTTCTGCTGTCACAGCTTTGGATAAAAGTGTTTTGCAGCCTCATAACTGCACGGGGTTTAGCAAGGCTGTAAGTCTGGTGGGGGGGGGGGGAAGAATACAACTGTTAAATCAGCTGAAAACCTTTGCAGGTCTGAACTGATACGTACGTCCCTGTTTTACCCACCCCAAGCCATAGGAACTTCTTGTCTGTTTCAGAATTGTGGTAGTCTTGGACTCGATGATTAAAGTTTTCACATTCACACACAATCCCCACCAGCTGCATGTCTTTGAAACCTGCTACAACCCTAAAGGTGAGTTGGGGGGGGAATGGAAGCATCTTTGTTCTGTTCTTGCTGTGCTGTTTATCTTTAGCTGCCTGAATCTGTCTCATTTAGTAAGTCATTAAACAGCTGACTTACTGTGCTATTGTCATGCCCTTTGGAGATGATTTCTGTTTATAAAATGGTTATTAAAATTTATTAATACTTTGGCACATAAAAGCTTTTTCATGTATTCCTGTTATGTTATAGGTTTGATTTCTGTAACAGCTATACGCTTTCTTCTGTAAAGAACCTGTAAACTTGATGTATTTTGCGCTGAAAGCTTAACTATGAACACAGCCACGACTCAAGTTCATCATTTGTCTTTTCTAATAGAGCTAGAAGTGTCTAGCAAACTGGTCTCTACAGTCTCAGAAAGAGCCTAATTAGCAAACTGATGGTGTTTTTTTTGAGTAGCAAGGTACGGCTTTGTGGTGTGCTGCAGCGAGCCGGGCGTCAGTGCCACAGGCCAGGTGCTGTCCATGTGTGGCGGCAGCTCTCGGCTCTGGGAGGTGCGGGAGGGGCAGGGCCTGGGCCTGGCTGAAGGAGACGGTGGAGTTGCAGTGGGTGTTACTGGAAAAGGTGGGTAAGGGCTGGAAGGAGAGCCGGGAGAGTGGAGATGAGTGTACGCCCACGTCAGTCGCGCGCTTCAGGCTGGCTGTGCACGTGAAGGTCTCCAACCGGAGGGTGTGATGGCAGCCGTGTCAGCATCTGCCTCCGGCACCACCGTGTCCTGCTGTGAGGGGGGTCGGGGTCCCAAAGCCTGTGGCCGAGGGAGCTGGGCCTGTTTCCTCACGTAGAGAGGAGACTGGGAATGGCGATCTGCAGCCGGTGGCTTACAGCTGCTTGAAGGACAGTTACAGAACGACAGAGCCAAACTCTTCTTGACAGCGCCAGGCAGTGGAATAAAGGGTGCTGGCCATGCTTGGTATCTTGGAGGACCGGCTTGTCCGTCAGCAAGATGTTCTCTGCACCAGGAGGTTACTTGGGCTTGCAGGCCCTGTCTTTGGAGGTCGTCATGCCTGCTGGAAGCGAAAGCAGATTTGCTGGCTGCACGTGGGGCCACACGGCCTAACTGCGGATCCGGCGTCCTGGCTTACAGCCTGGTAGGCGTACGGTGGAAGATGCAGGACACGCGTGGTGTTTCCTGTGATGCCGCCCATCGCCCCGCCAGCTGCGCACCGAGTGCGCAGGAATTGACTTGGTATCAGCAGAACTCCTGGGAGAGGCGGGATTTACCTTACATGGTCTGCAAAAAGTTACAAAGAAAAAGAAGTGCAAGTACCGTAAGAACCAAGTTCAAACATGAATTAATAATAACCAGTTTTACTGACATAGGAGAAATTAAAATTCTTACCCTTTCCAAGCTGCTAAGGAGACTTTTTTTTTTTTTTTTTAAATAACTTTGCTGGAACAGGCTGATGAAGCTGATCTCTGAAAACATCCAGATTTTGGATAACCACAACTAGATTATTTTGAAATAAAGTGATGAGAGAGCAAGTTAAAATTATGCTACCCCCCTACTTCTCTGTGCTCTGCACTTACAGGCAGATCGTGTATTTGGATACTGCAACAGCTGTTAAAATGAAATTCTGATTTACTACATGTATGTTTGTTTATTCTGAAATTACCAATATTTTAGAAACTTATGTTTGAAAACTTTATTAAGGGATGGAAACTACACAGTTACTCTCTTTTTTTTTTCTTTTTTTTTGTCTTTTAGGTCTCTGTGTCCTGTGTCCAAATAGTAATAATTCTCTTCTCGCGTTTCCTGGAACACATACTGGGCACGTGCAGATAGTCGACCTCGCTAACACAGAAAAGCCTCCTGTAGACATACCGGCTCACGAAGGAGTCTTGAGCTGTATAGCTTTAAACCTGCAGGGAACAAGAATTGCGACAGCATCAGAAAAAGTAAGAATAATCTCTTCCTACCTCTCATTTGCTGTGCGTTCTACTGTAAGTCCTTCTAAAACGGCAAGTCGCATCCAGCTGTAGGAGAGACACAGAAATAACTGACTGGAAAAGCTGTCATTGCAATATGCATTCTCAGCCTTCGTCAGGACCCCGAGACAGCCATCCAGGTGCTGCGCCCTAGGCAGTGTTGCTGGTTTAGCTGCCTGCAGCAGTGACACTTCAGTGACATTAGGATGAGATCTGGTGCATGCTGTTCACGTGTTTCATGTGCTCCTCAATGAATACTGTTAATTTTAAAAATGAAGGGGGCAGGGGGTAACCTTACTTGCATTCTTTCACCTTTATTGTTTTCTGCTTCAGTTCCCTTTAAAACCACTGGCTAAAGAAATACTTGTGAGTAGGTCTGTCACACTGCAGGACTTAGTTCTGCGCTGGGTTTTCGCCCCTTACAGACGGGCAGGGAGGTGCACGGCTGCTGTTTTTCTCATACACACACTGCAGATGTTTTCACACAGAGTGTGAATGATAAAATGATTCTTGGGCTATCTACCAAATTGCACGCGGTCGTACGTTACCTAGGGCTAAAGAACCGCAATACGCTGACAAAGGCCTGACGTCACTGCACAGCACAGACCCCTCTGGCCTGGGCTGATGCTGCGGGAGGCAGAAAGGCTGCAAAGCAAGTCCCAGACCTGCCTGCTCCCTGGGACGTCGGTGACCTCTGCCAGGGACCGTCACCTCCCCCGGGGTGACCGGGCCCCAGGCATCAGAGGGACATCAGGGAGACAGGGGTGAGGCAAGCTGAGTACTCGCCCGCTTCTTCCACTCAACTGAAATGAGCTTCTCAAAGACAAGCTCAATGCGTCTGGCAAGTCTCTGTTTAGAATAGTTTCTACTGCACAGCCTATAGCTCAAAAAGCTTAAAAAAAGAAAATGCAGCTATAGTCTCTCTCAACTAATCATAATTATCATACGTCTTATAAACAAAGCTTTAAAACTGCTACCTCCATTGCTAAAAAGAATAATAATCTGCTGAATTTCTATTGAGACATTGCTTTTTTTGCATAGAGAAAAAGTTTGAACAGCATTTTCAAACTGAAACAGGAGTATGGGCAAAGTGCCATCCTGCCATACTGTAAGCAAACATCTCAAGATGTTTCCTTTCTTAAAGGAAAACTAAGCTGGCATTTACCTGAATCTCTCTGGGTTCTGCTGTTTACTGGTGTGCAGTGGGAGAGATGCAGTTGTTAACCAAGTGTATACCATGAGTTGTAGGTGACAACGTATACCCACTCTTCATCAGATGAAAGTACTCGTGAACTGTCCACCACTTCATCTGGGACACACAGACTTGTTTTGCTTCTCTGGTGTCATGCTTAGTTTGCTCTTAATGAAGTACAGTTTCCTAATGCAGCATTCTGTAACCTGGCTCCGCTACGGGGTGTCTCAGAGGGGGAGCAGTACAGATAACGAGCAAGTGACAGGGAACTCATTCTTCTGGATTACTTCAGCTGAACTAACTGTAAGGCAAGACCAGCCGCAGCCTGGTACACGTATGTGCAAAACCCACGGCACAGGAGCAACCAGAACAGAGCACTGACTGAGGCACAAGACCGAACTGCTTCGCAGAGCCTGGGCACAAAAGCCTGTATGCAAGTCTGCTCTCATGCTGGCCAGCTAATGCCAGGGCTGCACTGGTGCCTTACAGTATAAGTGAGGTGAAACAAACTTAGCTGAGTAGCAGAGTTGTAAGACCGTACACCAAAGCATTACAGCGCTGTGGTGATGGGTGTGGTGTGAAATCGGTATTTGTCTCACAAATTAACATTGAGAGGTTCTTTCAGATCTAACAAGATGAAAAATCCAGTGGTGCATGTAGGGGGATGCTGGTCAGACAGAATTTTGGGAGGCATTCACAGACATAAATGGAGTCCTGTCTTTCCTAATACAATGCTTGATTCCTTTTCAAGGGGACCCTCATAAGAATATTTGATACTTCATCAGGGCATTTAATCCAGGAGCTACGAAGAGGATCACAGGCAGCCAATATATACTGGTATGTTTAATTGCTTCCGCTTTGGCATCTTGTGGGGAGCGCGGTGCTGAGGCAGCCTGGCAAACAGCACCCGAGTCCCCTTCAGAAGGCAAAGGAGAGTTACGCTGCCGCAGGCGCAAGGCAGAACTCTTGGCAGCCAGAGCTCCCCAGGCTGCACAGGGCCTGCGCTGCTTCCTCTGCTGGCGACGGTGAGGAGAGAGCAGCAGCTGGGTGAAGCCCGACACAGGTTACAGGGGTTGGGACAAAACCGCCTACACTGACAGTCCCGCTTCTCTGTGTGGAGTAGCTGTGGCTGGGGGGCTGCGCGGACGTCCCACTGAAACACGGGGAGTGCAGCGATGCAGGCCGACGCTTCCCCAAGGGACCGGGATGAGCGCCCGGGGGCCAGGGGCGTTCAGTGCAATGCAGCACTGCTGCGCATGCAGGAGCCCACGGCAGGAGTTTGACGGATCCGTTGCTGGAAGCACGGGGGAGACTTCATCCCTCTGCTTGGCACCGCTTTGGGGAAGGAGCGTTGCACGTTTTATCCAACACCTGCCCCCTCCTCGGGGCAGAGGCCGTGCATTTTCTTCCAGTAGAAGTGGTAGAATTGCCCGCACTGCTCGTGTCTGTGTCGGGGCAGCCCCCGGCATGGCTCAGGCCCTCTGTGCGAGCCCAAAGGGGCTGTTCATCCCGCCAGCCAAGCGGCGCTGAACTGGAGTGGTCGTAGGAGAGGAGCTCAGGGCAGCTGCGGGAGCAGAGCCAGGCATAGCAGAAGCTGTGGGTACGTTCCGGTAGAACTACAGCACCTGTCTGTGTTCCCTACAGTATTAACTTCAATCAGGATGCTTCCCTCATCTGTGTATCCAGCGACCATGGCACAGTACATATTTTTGCTGCAGAAGACCCTAAGAGAAATAAGCAGTCAAGGTAGGGTGAGCCTGTCGGCAGCCCGTGGGGGGCCTGGGGCGGGTGCCCTCAGCACTGGGCCTGCCAAGCAGCAGCCAATACCTGCGGTGCTGGCGGTAGCAAGAGTCATCTGCTGCACGTGAGGAGAGCTGCAGATTTAGGACTGTACAGCAGCTGCCAGGGTTCCACTGTCCTTGGGCGAGCTGTAGCGTTCCAGGGGGTTCGGGTGGGTTTTTAGTGGCTGTCACTTCGCATAGACATACTTTGTGGACATTTCACATAAAGCAATCTCCACTAAAATCAATCCTTGTGGCAGTTTTTGCAGTTGCTTAAAAACATAGAGCCAGAAAGGTAATTGTAGGGCCGCTCTTTCCTAGAAGGGGAATTATATGTATTACCCAGTACTCCATAGAAGAAAATAAAAAGCCAACTGAAAATAGCAGTTAGTGTGAACCCTGCGACTTGTTCAAACACCAGCAGTTCTACATCAAGGCTGGTCAACACCTTACCAAGTTGTTATACCTTTTTTTTCTCTCTCTTTCAGTTTGGCCTCTGCCAGCTTTCTCCCCAAATACTTCAGTTCCAAATGGAGTTTTTCCAAATTTCAGGTTCCCTCAGGCTCTCCGTGCATTTGTGCCTTTGGAACAGAGCCAAACGCTGTTATAGGTGAGTACTGGGGGCTTCCCCAGGTCTCCCACCTACACTGGCTCCGAGCTGGAGGGAACGCCACGATGAGATGATGTTGCATGTCCCTGTCAGCCGAGAACAGGAGCTGCCCTGCGAGGGAGCGGGATCGGTCGGTGCGTGGGGTGGGCGCGATGCTGGGCTGACAGCGCCCGAGGGCTGACTGCCATCGGGTGCCCCACACCACCCCGTGTCCCGGTGGCGTGGGAGGTCAGCCCAAGCTGCTGCTGGAGGAGCAGAATGGTGCCTCTCAACAGCCGAACTTAACAGGACTTTGGTTTTGTTTCAGCAATATGTGCGGACGGCAGCTACTACAAGTTCTTATTCAACCAAAAAGGGGAATGCTCAAGGGATGTCTATGCGCAGTTTCTAGAAATGACGGATGACAAGCTTTGACTGAGCTGAGGGAGCACGTGGGTCAAAGCACTGCCTTGGCTATTCCACATCTTTGGAAGGACAGTATATGAATGTCCAGTACTGATCCAGAAGTTTAGCAGACCGCACTGAGAAGCCTGGCCCAACACGATCAGAACAAGCTCTGAAGTAGTGGACTACGTATGTTTATTCTCATTTCTGCAAGTATTCATCATTAAAATCTCTTTGGGTTACTGTCATCGACTCAAGTTCTCAAGATGTGGCTTTCAACAAGCTTGTGCCTATTGGGTTTCTCAATCTAAACTGTGAAATGACTTTAGATGAAACACGAGTGCCTGCCGTGCTACACGATCTGCAGGGGGCTGTACGCAGGTACAAGTAGCCTTAGAAAAAGGGATGTGAAAACAGAAGGTTTTAGGCATTGCTTTACTTCCCCTGAAGGGCTGGGAGTGGGGGCAGTCCTATGGATCATGCTCAGATAAACCTCTGCCAGCTCAGCTAGGAGCAGGCGTGCTGCCTTCCCCCTCCCCGAGCCCAGCTCGCAGTGACAGAGCAGAAGAGATGACAAGCGTGGAGCCGTAGCCAACTGTAGCTTGAGCCACGCTTGTCCTCCGAGCTGGTGCGTGGGGCTGGGTGATGGTCCCATGGCCGCAGGCTGCTGCTCCTGTACGCCTGCCAATGTTGGTTACGTTGAGCGCTCGGCACTACCTGTCTCAGGTGCCAAACTGTACAGAGTAGCCAAAGGCACGCTTAGGCACTGGCTGAGCCAGCTGACCGCTCCTCGGGGCATGGAGCAAGCACCCAGCGCACTCGGGCGCCTGGAGCTCCTGACGCCGCAGCGGTGATTCCTTCTGTAACAGAACAGCCATTCCAGGTTTAAAACCCGCCCTCGGTACTGGCGTGACGGCTGTGCTGGCTGCTCCCACAGTTGCTGTGCTTCAGCCGGAGGAGGGACAGGCCACGGGCACATCCAGCACAATGAGTGAACGAGGTGGCAGCAGGTGTACATCTCTGCAGCGGCTTTAAACTTGTAAACTTTTGTTTTTTCATCTGAGAAGTTGCATACTAAATGCTGTTGGCCTAGGGACAGTTAGGTTAGACTAAACCAACTGACTTGTAAACTCTTTCCCAAAATTGTAACACAGCAATTAATATTTACTGCTGAACTAAGGCACAAGATGCTGAGCTAGAAACTGAAATAGACACAAGCGCTCCGCTCATAGCACTCGGTACCTGGGGGAGGGACGTCTTGCTCTTCTGAAACTTGATTTCACAGACGCTTCAAACCTGACATGCCAGTTCACTTCAGATTGCTTAGCTGCAAACTCTTAAATTTGACAAGTTTCTTTTAGCGTCACGTAACATACTAAGGACTAACTTCTACGCAGATTTTGATGTCAGGGTTGCATGTTGCTTTTATGTGTATTTAACCACAGAAATTGTTTTGCACACTTATTTGTAATATGTTATTTCTTTTAAATAAAAGTGACTAATTTTGCTGTATTCACTGATGATCACAGCCAGCATTCCTATTGCCAGAGGTTCTGGGGAATAAACATGTAACTGAGGAACCAGCGGTGGTTGCTGAAGGGCAGCAGCTGAATTGTGTTGCCCGTGCCACGTAAACACAGTGAGTACACGAATTACTGCCTGGGATGCGTGCATTGGTGTTTATACCAAAACAAGTCCCACTTCCAGTGCAAACCAGTTCTTGTTCAGCACTGTTTACCGCAGCTGCTGTTCAGGAACTTCTTACCTTTGAAAAGCTGTATCAGCAGAACGGCCAGCTGGAACCTGCTGTCTCCCTGGAGAAGGACGCAGCAGAAACCACTCCCCAAGGATGACTTAAATCCTCTCACTCTGGTGCAGTTGTAAGCTGTTCCTGATCCAGTCAGCTGCGCTCACTTGAAATAGCAAGGAAACAACTTTAACTAAAACATTAAGCTTTCTGCAGAGTGCTTCGAAGGTTTTGCAGATCTTAACCTGCTGCAGCACCAGCCCCCTGTCCTCCCATTGAAGTTACCCTTCAGGTGACCCGAGAGAGTACGGGCGTCTGTCTTAGTTGATGAAAACTCCACTGCATTTGGAAAACCCCTGAACATCTGTTCTAATGTGACGGTAAGAATGAAAATAACCCTAACTGCTGATGCAGACACCAGGGCTGTGCTAATGACGGTCGCCCTTCACACGTACCTAGACTGATTTCATCTCAAATTCCTCCTCCTTGTACTACTTGCAAATCCTTATGAAGTATGCAGGCCATTTTACATGGATCAAAAATCAGGTAAAAGAGCGAGTCTTCCCACCTGGTGCTGGCTCCAGGCTGCTCTGCCAGTACTTCATCACATCACTGTCTGTTGTACAGCATCAGCTAGGTAATTCTAATCAAAATCTGCTTTAAGTGGGATAGTGGATAAACGTACCTCTACAATCAAACGGAACAGCATTTCAGTTAGTCACTTTTTTTGAAAGTAAGTATTTAGGTATCAGACAGACCACGTATCCACTGTGTCGATTTATTCATGATACTGCGTGGCTGAAGTGCCCAGTCACACCGTGACGCTCAGGAATAAGACTGGCAACAGCATCCTCACCTGCGCTGTGGGACACGGCAGTAGCACTCGCCAGTGGCTCAGGCCTTGCACAAAGACTCGCTCTTCCTGGGCAGGACGTTAAGGAATCGTTTTCCTCAGAGCGGGGCACGCACTGAACACAGGCAAGTTTGAAAAGACCAGAATAAGCCACCAGTCGCCTTTCGAACATACCCCAGCTCTACGTGAGGCTGCAGCTGTCAGAAGGCTACTTTATGTCACAAGAGAATTAAACAGATTTTTTAAAGTTGCGTTGTTAGCTTGAGGCGAGTATTATAGTCCAGAGGTCCAACACCATTTATTCCTTTAAGTACAGTTGTTTTAACTCTTAGCTAGAAACCTGTGGCTTTGGGAGACAGCCCTGCTCTGCAGCGAGCCCCGCTGACTGAAAGGGAAACAAGCCAGCGGTGCAGACTGCATGAATTTGCACAGTAAGTCTAGAACACAACTATTGCTACAAAACAATGTCTTTCCACCAGCATCACCTATTTAAGTATATGGATTATTAATTTCTTTTCTATAGAAAAGTAACTAAATGGCTTCTCTCTCCCTATTTCACTGTCTTTCTGCAGCACCGGTGTCACCGTTCAAAATCCTGAAAGGAAAACTCAAATATTAGCCAGTGCAATAAATTCAGCAGTAATTCCAGGTATTTGCCAGCAGGAGCCACGGAATACTGAGTATTTCTTTCAGAACCTTTAAGTATTCACGTTAAAGTAGAAAACACAAGATTAACCAGTAATGTTAGAAACTGCGAGCCACAAGACTGGTTCTTACCCATGTAGGCCAAGGGCTGTGCCATCAGCGCTGACCTAAACGCAAAGCTGACAGAACACCGTGTGCCTCAGACAGTCTCGGTGTGGGCTCGCACGCTAGCGCATCTACCTCTCTCTTATTAAGCCATTTCAGTGCTCCCATTTTACTGCGGGGTTTGTTCGTTTCCTTCTTCCCAAAAGGTTGCATTCGTTTAAACAAGCCACTGACTCTGGGCTGGGCTTTAAGAGATCCTGTGGCACTGCACACAATACTCCATTCTTAGTGTTAAAGGAATACGTTATGCTCTTTCAGCTTCAAATATCGCAGCCCTTCACAGTAGTTTCATAGCCCTCCTTTGACCTCTCCCCATCACTTCTTGAAAGTATTGGCATGAAAACCAGACCCAGCATTCCAGTAAGTTTTTCTGGTACTTTAGACAAAAGTATTTCTCCAACTCTGATGAGAAACAAAAAAGAACATAACTAATCTAGAAAAAGAGGATCAGAAACCAAACCAACATTAATGAAAATTATTCCAGAAAGTGCCCATCTCATTAAACTTATTTAAAACAATAAGTTTATAATAATAAACTCTTTTAGTATGGCAGTCTGTGCTAAATCAAGACATTTGTGGCCAACATTTTTTTAAAGTCAAATCACTGAACTACTGCAAATCCCCAGCTGCGTACCTGAAATCAGCCCCACAAGCTAACAAAACTTCTAGAACAATGAGACACTTTGATACAAAAAATAATTCTTAATTCAAAGTCTGGCTTGATTAACAGTTAGGGGGAAAAAAAAAAAGTAGAAGCAGAGGCAGGAGGAAAGTTTGATCAAGAAGAGCCTGATGGCTAAACGCAACCTATGCACTTACTAACTTCAGACATTGCCTTTATCAATTGACTTTGTGTCAGACACAATGTAGGATTCTTAGTAAGAAGGTTAAACTATATAGTTAAGGCACGCATATGGAAAGGGGTCAATCAGGTTAGTAGAAAGCAGCACTTAATGTAGTGTAAAAGATATATATAAATATTTTTAGATCGATATCACACACACATATACATACATAAAATCACATGCTATATAAAATGACAACTCAACTTGTATTAATGACTACCAGCCACTCAAAATTTACCTTTTGGGGGAAATTAAATCAAGATACGAAGCACAGATCTGAACGCAGATTGCTGAAACCGAAAGTTCCACTTTTGTATTTAAGTCATAAACCCCAACATTTTAAAATGAACCCGTGTTGTAACAACCATGCCAGGAAAGGCAAAGTCTTCCCAGTTTTGCCTCCTGTGCAGCAATCTGTACTGTGAAGTGGTTTATGAAGCAGAAGTGCCTTTGCAGGTATCTTTTGGAATTAGCATGGTACAGGTATTTACCAAAATTAGCAAAATTAAAAATGGCACAATAATGACTGCTACCACTGTGGTAAATGCACTGCCACGCAGGCAGAGGCGAGGCAGCAGCTCAGAACTGAGACTAACCACACCCATCAGAAAGCAGTCGTCTTCCACGCCACTCCAGCCACAGTCCCCTCTCTGTTTTGAAGGCTCAGTGTCGCTTGGCTGGGTCATGCGGTTCCCTGCGGCTGCCAATACAGGGGCCAGCACGAAGGCAGAGCTGCCGTGTCCAAAGGCACGAACACCCCACTGCCAGGAGAACGTGCTGCCGCCCGCCCAACGCTGCCGGGACGCGGGGCAGGGCCACGTGCAGCAGGATCAAACCAGCGCTGGGCGGGGTGGCGAGGGGCACTGCATGCAAGGGACAGAACACGCCGGCCACCGAGATGAACACTGCTGTCACTAGAAGCAGACTCGCGCTTAGGGCTGCCGGATGTTAGAATTCTGAGTCTTTCTCAAAGTAACTTTAACGATTGCGCAAAAGCTGACTCTTAACAGAAAGCATGCTGAACAGGCAGCCTAGAGGAGCACAAAAGGAAATAATACCATGCATCATAAAACACAAGAGGTACCTGGGAAGGTTACTTCAATTCCTAAAGAGAGGTCAGATCCCTACGTACATGAATCACCAGAAGGAATTTTCCACTTGCAAAAGAAAGATCATATTGACTGTGGGAGTCCAGGATGATCAGCACTTAAGACCAATTTAAGAAAGGTCACGAGCATCACTTCAGAGGCAGCAGCGTGACAGGAGTGTCCTTCAGCCTTTGCTATTACACGGTAACCATTGCTGTATTAACAGTGGGAAGCACATAAATGCATAGACACACCAGGGAACAATTTTGTTTCAACAACCCCATGACTCAATTTAGTAAGACCTAACACATAAGACGGAGAAGTCTGCATTAGTTAAAGGCACTGGAGATTATCCCGTACGAGCATTCTTCAGCATCACCAAACGTACGGACAAGCATCTGTTATTTTTGTGTAGGAACATACGCAGTTTTCTCACAGAGCACAGCTTTTCCGAAGGGTTTATCCCTCTGAACGCAGGCACGTTCTTGCGCCAAATTCCACATGCACCAACAAGTATGAAGCAGCACCACGTCACAGAGTCGGGACCCAGACCGTATCCTGGCCTTCCCTTCTGCCCAGGAGGACAGCACGTACAGCTTGCCTACCATCAACTGACAGCAAGGATCACCCTGGCCTGCTTGGGCTGATACCGCTTCCTTTGGCGCTGCCAACATAAATTGGATTAATCACCCCAAAATATACATCAGTATTTCAAACACACTTGTTGAGTAATTTCAACTTAATTTGCTGAATAAAATTTAATTTTATTTAAAAAAATCTTATACACTATTATTCACCTAGCCCTAGCTGTGAACAGATTCTCACTTCTGAAAATAAACCACATTCTAGTCAATTCATTCAACACCAAATTAAATTACTAGTACTGGATTTTTTTTTCTTTAAAAAAGTATGTTAAAACTTTACTTTTTTTATTTTTAAAACCTCTAAAGAAAACGTTGCAATTTTACAGAAATGTTTCTTTTCAGGTTATGCTTTTTTTTAAAATGCCTGTTATAAATTCAGCTTGTGTGGAGTTTTTTTTTTCATACTTTTTTAATATGTATTATCTGCAGAGACATTGTAACAGTTCCATTTTGTGGATGAACACAAAACTTGTACAGATTTCTCGTATTTGGTCTTTAGGTAAATAGTTCCCAAAAGCTGCCTAAATGAACCACTCCAAACTGTTCAGTCCATCATGAAAATACAGTTTTTCCTTTCATAGTGGAAAAGGAAATATAAATAATGCATCATTATTACAGCAAATGACAAAAATCAGATTCAAATTAAGCCAACTATCTAGCTTCCACTCACCTTACCGCATGAGGAAATAAGACATTACTGTGAATTAAAGACTGAACAGCAGCCTTACGTTTAAATTTAATTTTGAAATGTAAAGTGGAATCTATTACCACAATTAAAGTGAGAAATTACCAATACATTTTAAAATGTTCAACTGCAGAACACACACTGAAAACAAAATTATTATAATAATATGGTAGCCACTGTTAGAAAACCACAACAGCTGCTCTGAATGGAGACCCCAAAAGGTCAGTGTATGACATCAAAAGTGTTACGGAGAAACTGGTCAGATTAATTTCTACTGATGGGTGTTTAAGCTTAAAAATATTGAATATACCTCTGACAAGATAATTTTACTCTCTTTTTAAAAGGACTTGTGATAAAGAATTTTATCTTTCTAAATGAAGAACAGTCTGTTATCTTAAACATACACAATATTAAGCGAGACTCTTGTTTTACTTTAGACTGGAAAAATATGCCAGGGACAGTCAAAGTCAACACAAAGTAACAAACAGCAAAAGGTAGCAGAAAGAGAAACAGATAAGTGCAGCTCTGGTCAAATTCATAGCAGTTCTTTACGTCAGTTAACGGCTCATTTACATTGTAATTTCTAATCAGTTACATGCAAGCCCAAAGAAGCATTTGATCACTACACATGGTAATAAAATTTGATTAAATTTATCAGGCAACTGCTAAAATATGAAAATTTGCAGATGTAATAAAGTAGCTTTATCTGAACTTTAACAGGACAGACAAAAGTAAATCATTCCGTTGGTTAAAAAAACCCTACATTCAGTTTTTTACCAAACAAAATTTCACATGAAAAGTATTGTGTGATTCCAAAGTTTCCGGAGTAGAAATGGAGTGATTTGAAATGTCAAAGACCCCATTATTTTGCAAAGAAATGAAAATACACCTCAAAAATTTCTAATTCCACATGTGAACAACAAAATACTGCATATCTACCAACAACTGCATCGGGTAGGTCATTATGAAAGGCTAGCTGCCAAGATGTAGGAAATGGCTCCTTGCCTCTGTTCCCTTTAAGGATATACAATCGTTTGAAACCAGTTCACACTAAGCGCTTATCATGCTGCCGTTACACTGAGATACTCAGTCCTTAAAATAATCTGATAAAGATTTTTTTAAAGCTGCAGCCCTCCCCAACACTGTACTTCTCAGTGTACACAGTTCAGTAGGGGGCAGGGAGGAGCGGGGGTCACAGCCTCTGGAACAAGATGTTTTGCAGTTTGACTTTAAATTACCAAGTTTTAAGGCCACCTGTGTTGGTTTTGTTTTCAGTGCTGAAAGTTGAAGTCTGATCACAGGGCCCCTTTCCCCACTGCGTGAGAACATGTTCCAACATTTTAGGTGTTATGTTTAAGTGTCTCCTTTTGGCACCATGGAGTTTATTTTTAAAAAAAAGAAAGAAAAGAAAACTCCCCTAAGTTTCTAGTTCTGGCTGCCTTTATCACTCACTGCCACAGACGGGGTGTCCACGTTAACAGCTATGACTATGCTCTCTCCATCTTCTGTTTTGATACGTTTGAGTTCCTGCTGTTCTGACTGGTCTCCGTTCTGGCGCTTTGTTGGAAGAGATGCCGATGCAGATGCATGGGTTGCTAACATATGCAAAGGACTCGCAGCAGCTGTGAAAAGATAAGAAGAACTTCAGCACCCTAATCCTTGTCAAAACAGATGATACTGAAAGAAAACTTCCATTTTCATGAAATTGATGAATTCTTTTATTTGTACTACAGGGAGTATTAGCGATCCCAGCTGAGATTCAGCTCCAATTGTTTAATCTTTGTACAAACCTGAAAGACATTTTCTCAAATCACTCAAAACTCATGCAGATTTGGACAAAGGTGGGAGAGAAGGGAAGCATCTCCATTTTGTCAATGGGGAGCTGAATCAGAGAAAAGTTAAGTGACTTAAAGCCAATTTACACCGTAGTTTGTGACAGAACTGGGAAGCGAATTCAAAATCCCTTTTCAGCAGGTTCTGGCCGTGTCTCCAGATCACTGCAGAATGCATTACTTGGCCTAGAAGGAGAGCAGCGCCATGACATATTCACCTGTGGCCCTAACTTATTTAAGAAAAGCTACGCAATTCACCCAGCCATGAGATGCAGACGACTCAAGGAACAATTCCTCTTTGACAGATAATGAGGCATTGACCCACAATGTACAGAAAAGGCAGTGCTTTAACAAGTAGTAGTATTAAGAAATGATGTATTCGATTGAAGTGCACAACTGAATTAGATCAACAAAAGCGTATATAGTTCAAACATCCCATACAAGATTTTGATCTTTCTCATTCCATGGAAGAGATAGTACAAGTCACCGTTAATGAGCGAGTACAGTCCTTCAAACCTCCCAAGCCATCCAGAGGTTCCTTCCCTCTACTTGTTAGCAGTCTGTTTCTCAGTATCAACCCTGACTTCATTAAACCAACATGTTCATTGCATTCTGTGAACATTTATCTAAACATTACCAACATTATCACCTGCTTTTTCCACACACAAAGCTCCCTGTCTTCAGCACCCCCACTTTGCTGACGTTACTACAGCATTCCCTGCTAGTGAAGATTAAACATGAAGTCCATAAGGAATTCGTATTTGCTAAACTTGTTATATTTGTTCTTGGTAAGCTATCCTAGAGAATACCTGGAATATCACCTCTGCATGTAACCAAACTTAGTGTTTACTGGTGGAAAAAATACTTCAGAAAATACTAACCTGATGCAAAAAGCTTCACTGCAACTGTAAAATAAATAATTCCTGTATCTCAAAATAAATAGTCCCTGTATCTCAACAGTCCTCAAACAGTTCACGTTCTGTTAGAAAAGCCATTCCAATTTCTGAATAGATGCCATAAAGACAGTTACTTCTAAATAAAATGCCTTACTGCAAATTTATTGTTGCTTACATAAAACCCTCTTCTTCAAACATGCATTAAGACTGTTACTGCATTATTCACTCTGGGGTCTGTTTAGTAGAAAGAGACTTGCCGGCTGCAGCCACAACTGATATGTGGAAGCATGAAATACACAGAAGAACAATGATGCCTGAAATCTACACTAAAATAAAAATAAAGAATCTCTAGTTACATGATTTTTTTCTGCAGTAAGAGACCTGAGCTTATTTTGGACTTCACAGCTTTCAGTTAGACTGACAGGTAGTAAAAAGTGCTGCCAAGCTGTTTTGTTGAGAGTAAGATCTGAAAGCACCTTCTTACTACAAACAGAAAATGTTAGAAGAAGAGTAGTTGCTCTGGATTTCTTAGCTTTCAGATTGCATAGATCTTCTTTCTTCAAAGACAAACACATACACACACATATGCATGTGAACACAGCCATACGTAGATGTATGCCTGTGAACGCGGACGTATTCGTAGACACATACAAACAGATCTGTATTTCTGCAGGCCTAGTTCCCCCTTTAGATGCTTTGCCTGAGAATTACTTGCTTTCTTGCTGGTTGAGGAGCTACTGTAACAGAGAGACCAGGACCTGGAATACACCTCATTCGCTGTTTAAAAAGTGAACAGCTCATGAGATATTTTAAGCCCAGGAACCTCAGAGTGAAAACTCCCATCACTGTAAGTGCACCCCTATCACACACAGTGAAATCATGAGAAGCACCACAATTGTACTCCTATGTTCAGATCCATTTCTTAAAATATACTTTTCAGTATATTTCATGTGACTCGTGGCTCAATTCATACTCCCCTTCTGACAAAAAAAAAAGTGCATATGAAATCTGACAGTGATTGTTTTTGCTTTACTTATGCTGGAAATGAAGTGGAAGCAGACACAACAATGACCTATAAATGTCAGTAATGGAAAAAGAGTAAAAAGGAAACAAAGCAGATAGCTTCTTTTGTCATAAAATATGTTTACGGAATAGTTTTAGGCTATCGTTATATCAACTTATTTACATGCATTTCTGCTCTGAAGTCTTTCCAGTGAATTATCTCAGCATCAGATAACATCTCAAAGTGAAACTGTATGAACAAGCTGTACGCACCTGCAAAGCAAACCAAAACTGAATGTTCTGTGAACCAGTGTGAATATACGAAAATTATGAAAAAGTGCTGCTACCCACTCAGAGCACTGAGTCCGAGAGGGGAAAAATGGTTTTCAGACAAGAAGAATCTCAAAATCTTACAGAATTTTTGTCATTTTTAGTACAAGTTCAATAAAAGCAGAATAAAAAGTAACAGTTCAAAATGCCAACCCACAAACAAGTTCTGTCTTGTTTTCCTGTTAGTTAGCTCTTGACAAATCATCTGGGGAGAAGTTACCATTTTGATGGCACTGTTTTACAGGAACTTCTTTTAAAACTTGTTAATATCCTGGGTTTAATGAGGAGGGAAGACAGGTTGTCACCACTAAATACATCCCTATAATGACCACAAAGAGAAAAAATAGCTGTTCAGGTAATCATCAGTGAAGAGAAACACTGGTTCTTAACAGCAGGGAGGAACAACCCCTTAACAAGGCTGTAATCTAAATCTTTTCTAGAACGTGGTTTTCAGTATAACTACAAAAGACACGAGAACACAATTAAAAAATTCAGAACTGGTCATTTTTAGGTTTTAACACGTACAAACAACAGAACATCTTGACACAACACGTACCAGCGTTGCCCTGTCCTTGTATCGCAGTGGTGATAGGTACTATGTGCGTTCCGTTCTGCGTTACAGTTTTTATTGGTAGCTGGTGTTGACCTAGAGGTGCCTGTTGCACTATAGTAACTGTCTGTAAGGGTGTGGTCTGAGATGTCTGAATGATACGACTAGCAGCTCCGATTGTAGCATGACTAATAGCAGGTATAGGCTCCACTTTAACTGAAAAACAGAAGATAAAACATTGTTAAAAACAAGCAAGTGTTAAAGAACCATTTGTTTTCACTCAATCAACCATCAATGAAAAAGTATACCATTTTATTACTCGCTCTGACATATCTGAGACATTGTGATGCAAAAATCTTCAGTTTCAGCCAAACATTTCAAGCATTCATCTGGAAGTAAGTTTCCTCCTGTAGAAAAGAGCTAGCAAAACAACTAACCCCACAGATTCTCACCTTTTACTTCCTTGTGGTCTCCATTCTCTTGAGGTTCTACCTTGGGCTGGGTTACCATCGCAGCTTGCGTGACTACCGCCTGTCCAGCTACAGTGTAAGTGTTTGCTGGTGCTAATCCAGTCACATTTGTGACAGACACAGCTGGTATCTGGTGGACAACATGCACTGTCTGAACTACAGGCTGCTGGGATGTTGATGTTGTCACAGGAGTTGCAACAGTGTAGGTGACAGGTTTAATAGTTTGTGGTAGCTGCCGTTGTACAGTAATTAAAACTGGTTGGCTAGATAGAGGTGATCCTACCAAGAAAGAGATAAAAATTAGACGCCAACTTTAATTATTTCTTTTAAGCCAGTTCTTTTTAACTTAACACTAAAGCCTCAGAGGATTAACGACCTCCTTCACTAATGCCTGAAAGATCCAAAAGATAAAACCGGACAACGAAGATTATGACAGATGGCTATTTCAAGCCACTTATTCAAGGCAAGTTCTGTATTAGCTCCGTAAGATCCATACACCATTTGGGCAAAAGCCCCCCAACTCCCCTCAAATGCAGCTATACTATCAAAGCTATATGTAATACTCCTTTAGTAAAACTCCTTTCCATAGAGGGGAGCATCTATGTGCTGTAGGTGTTGTGTGGAACATGTCTCCATTGGCAAAACTCTCAGCTTCCTAGCCTAGGGAAAACCTGGTGTCTCTGCTTGCTTGCCTTTGCCACAGAACGGTCACTGGCACTTCCGTAGTAGCAGAAAATCACAAAGAAAATGGATGGCAAAAGTGTATAAGCTAAAGTTATTAAGCAAATGCACCCTTATCCCATCATGCCTTATGCTCTTCCTTTTTTTTCCAAATAGGAAAATTCTGATCACGCAAATTTACTCTCTCTCTCTTTATCCTTCCAATTCTTCTTATGCCCACCTTTGAAAGGATGACACGACCACAGCTGCATGCAGGACATTTGCTTATTTCTGTACCCCATGTAACCTGAAGTTCTGGGGTTTTTTTCTAAACCAGAAAGAATATATTTTGAAAGGAAGTGACAACTGTTACAAGACAGTACAGTCCTATACAGAACAGCAGCACCACCTCTGCTCAGTAACGCAGTGATCAAGGGTGCTGGAACAGCACACAGATAACAGTCCGCACGCACGCAAACAGAATGTGCGTGGCATGTCTACGTGTTTATCAAAGATTTGCTATAAATGTTAAAAGGGTTAAATATTTACTGGGTTTTTGGTGTACATGTGAAGTCTTGGTAATATTTATATATTAGCCCTCTCCCACCTCCAACCCCCAAATGCTCATTGCAGGATTCCTCACCTGGGGCACTCTGTGCAAATCGCGCTTCTTGTATTACCGCTAGTTTTGGCTGGATAGCACTAGGCTCAGGTTCCATCGGGACTGGAGATCCTTCCCTGGACAGACTCTCGGGGGTCTGGACTCCACTGGAGTGCGCGGACAACACTCCAGAGTGATTAGGTGAAGCTGGGGCACTTCTGTATTTAAAAATGAAAGCAGCAGCTGGTGTGTTTTAACTTCTGTACTGCAAAGACAGTGGCCTTCCTCTAAAGAGACCATAACACACGCTGCCCACAGGAGGGCACCTCTGCCTGCTGGCAAGGACAGTTACCACCCAAAGCAGTTCTGGTGATCTTATAGAGCTTCTGTTATACAGGAACAGAATTTAAAGTAAACTTCAGGTATAATTAAGGGAGAAGTGGTGGCTGGACGCCTTCTCAGGGAGCCTCTCTAAACAATCTGTGAAACATAAACATTTCTTCTGGTGGAGAAGAATGATGAGCAAATCTCAGCTTACAGGGCAAGTAATACAGGATCGGCACCAGCAGAAAGGCCATAACTTTACAGCGGGAATAATTTAAACCCCCGGATTTCCCCATCATGAATTGTGCTTGAACATTATCAAGCTAAATGCATAATTGTCATCTCTAAGTTCAATAACATCATAGCTGGTATTCAATAATTTTCTTTGCAAACAGTTTTAAAATGCAGTAGATGGCAGTTAGAAATTAAAAGTATAATTCTGCAATAAAACCCCAAATATACAGCAAGGCTTGCTTACATTAACAATCTGATAGTTAATTATGCAAACTGAGTCAGTTCTTTAAACACTAAAAACAAGCAATAAAAACAAGCCTAGTGGTATGTGGCAGCCTCCTAGTAAATCATACAGAATTCAAACACTGAGTTGGGATGAAATTAAATTACTGAACTTGTGACTGTATCCAAAACTATCAAGTCTGTATCAGCCTGAAGATTAAACAACAGCCATAGTCTTTGTTCATCTGTTTTTCCTTACCTAGAAGAGAGTGGTCCCAGAGGGGTTCTAAAGCAAGGTACTCCCCTAGGCCGCCTTTTCCTAAAAGCCTGCTCTATTAATTTGCTTTCAGAGGCAGGGTCTATCCTCCAGAATGAGCCTTTGCCTGGTTCTTCCTGGGAACGTGGTACTTTGATGAAATAACGATTCAGAGAGAGATTGTGACGTATTGAATTCTATGGAACATAAAAAAATATGTAGAATTCATGTAACTTTTCCAAGTCAGAATGTTGCCTACTGCAGCAGTTTGTGCTATAGGAGACTCGGGGTTCAGCTCTTAAATTCCTTAATTCAACAGAACTTGGAGCACTACAAAGGCAGTGCCATACACCTGAAAGGACTCTTGCATTTTTTCAGATCTTTCCCAACAATTAAAAAAACAGTATGTTAATGCGGCAATAACAGGAAACCCATTTAATTCTGTAATGAGAAACACGGTGATTGCAACAAACTGTTAGCACACTACAAATACTTGTGCTTAATGCAGTGTCAAAAAAAAAAAAAAAAAAAAAAAGAAAAATTATCAGTCTTCATATACCACCCTTCCCCAGGTGTCAAAGAAAATGTCAGTTCATCCTAGGAAGGCCAGTAAAATATAGCATATACTGATTCTGATCTTATATGGTAATCCTGTTACTCTTCTACAATACAGAAAGAAAAGGTTAAATTACACAAATTCCAAATGCAGCTAGATTGTTGGAAGTTCATCCACAGTCCAGTCTGTCTCAACAAAGGAGCCAAGGATTTAGTGTGTCTAGAAAAACAACAAATGGCAGTAGGTCCTAAAACAGCTCTTCAGCAAGATCTTCATTACTGCACTCTCATTTGCACACTCCTTTATCCTCACTTTGCTATAACACACATAAGTCTTCAATCAGAGAGATACAGAAAACTGCTAACACCCGGAAGTGGATGTATCTACGCTTGGCTTTGCAAATGTCCCTCTCTTTTTTTAAGATATAAACCCAAAATCTCTCCAAATATTATCACCAAACAAGAAGAAAATAAACATACATACTGGAACACTTGTCAGGGAAGAGGGGAAAAACGGAGAAAAAGCTTTATGCTAACAAAAACTTTTTAAAATTTGCAAAATCAAATGCAAATCCTGCTCCAATGTCTGAGTTCACGACCTTGATGGTAAGTTTGGAAAACTTAAAACAATTATAACCATGTATGGTTTCTTAAATGCAAACTGATGAAACCAGAAATGGTTTTTCCTGCCAAAAATTGAAACAGAACTAGGAAGATGCCAAGAACATGTTTATAAATTGTATTTATTTCTCCATATGCTAGAATAAAAGAGTAGATCCAAAAGTACCTGCTAAAATACGTTCACAAAGAGTAGTCTTCCAGTCCTCAACAAAATGAGACTCTTATATAATAAAGGATATGAATACCTCAACACTACTTATTAAGGTATAGGATTTGGATACTATACACATGTATGTACTCTATCTTTTGAATAATATGCACATCTATAGCCTCAAATAGTATATAAAACATCTATCATATAAGTCATCCTAACTGTAATCTAACACCTGATGGATAAAGCGAGCAGAGCTATTCATACATGAGTTACACCTGTTCGTCTTACAGCAGTGCCTTATATGACCAGTGACTGAATAGCATCTAATTTTCAGCTTTTCTAATTTTTTTTTTATGAATAGGTGCCAATTAATTACTCCAGAACATACTATGTCTGCTGTGTCTACCACCTTGGTTTTGTGAAGCATTATACATCTAAATACACACACTGTTCTAAGGCAGAATTCTTTAACCACGCATTACAATGCATGCGCATGTTTGGTTCCACGATGCTTGCATAAAGAAGCATTACACACACAGATATTCAAGGTATTTCAGAATAGGAAGCAAAAAGCCCACCAACATTTTATAAACAGAATCTTGTTGCTAGAACAGATCTGTTAGTACGACTGCAGCCAGGATTCTGCACCGCTCATGTGTGAAAGGGAAACAAAATTCTTAGAGACTTCCCAGCCACAACAACAGCTAAGCCCTTTACTAGACAAACCATAGCAAAAAGTTAGGAACAGTCACATTCCCCACTAACCTTGGAATTCCTTTAACAGCAATTCAACTTTCATATAGGCCCTATGACAAGTATGTGATTAATATTTAAAAATCTATTCCTCTACTGAGAAGGCACATGTTCTTTAGTATTCTACTTGTACCACAAGTAGAGTATTAACATTGCCTTACTTTTCCCCTCCCCCAGTCTCTCCAAATTCTACTTCCCTGAAAATAACTTCAGGGCATGCCTCTGTTGCAGATCATGGCTGTGCTAAGCAGCAACACAGTGAAACTGATACTCCGTGCTCGACAGTGCAGTCTGAATGTTACACGGGCAAACTGGCCAGTCCTGCTAATTGTGCTCCTCTGTCCTTTGCTGAAACTAAAAACAGCAGCAAAGGCATTGACCCCTTATGCGTATCTGGAGAGACTATGCCAGACTGATTCACACTCGGTTAGTCATCCTGGCAACTGCTGAGGCTCTGGTCTTTAAAAATGAGAAGAAAGCAGAAATCAATTCTATAGAATTGAAGGGTTTGGTCTAACTCGGTACAGAAATGACTAATTTCATAAATATACTATGTTGCACAAATAAAAGAGGACACATAATAGTGCAAGATAATGACAGATAACACACACTTGTTCCTTCACCATATTTGCATGGTCAAGATCATAGTTCTGAAATAAAACTGAACTTGTAACATCTACTGTCTTAATTTTATCTCAATATAACAATACAGATGTTTACACAGTTGTAAGTTACAGAACACAACTACACTTCTAGATAGCATGTGTATATTTAAATACACAGTGCCAATTGTACTTCTCTTCTCCCAATGTCTGTATGTATCCCTCCTAGAGGCTTAGAGAATACTATTCCATGAATAAAGCAATGTTTCAAATACAGAATAATGTAAATTGCCTACTTTGTTGGAGAACTTACAATCTGGAAAAAGATACCACGCTCATTTGACAAATTCTATTTATGCAGGGCTGTTAGGCTCACCAATTGACTTCTCACAACCATTTATAGCTGCCAGTATTACTCACACCTAAAAAAAAAAGCATTCCAGAAATCAAATTTACCTGCCAGCCCTTGTCTGCTGTCCTGTAGTATGGATAATTTTTAGTTATGTGCGTATAAATTCCATTTAGTGTAAGCTGCTTATCAGGTGCCATTGTAATTGCTTGTACTATTAACTGTGCATAGGAGTAAGGTGGCTTAGAGTCGTCCTGTACAAGAAAAAGAAAAGTCTGCATCAGCAAACTTTAAAGATACACACAGCCCTTTCTAAATTAAAAGTTACAAAACACAATTAACTTAAGACACTTTTGGACGACAAAACCTTGAAGCAGAAAAAAAACTAAGACAATTTTGCTTTTCTGATTAGCAGATTTTAAGATAACATTAAAAATTCGGAGAAACAACAGTAAAGAATTGTCAACAGCCTATGAACAGAAATATAACTAAAAATACATACAGACGCTTCCCCAAAGGGAAGAGAGGTCAAAATAAATCTCACATCTAATCACAAAATCCTACAAATTGTTTTTAAAGTCTGTAATGTTACATTATGACTTAGCACATACACTTTAGCAAACAAAATTTCAGAAGTCTTACATTCACTTAAGATGTAATTTATGGGTTTGATTTCAAACCATGTTTACCTTTGGGCTATCTCCACCTGATGCTTCCTTGTCATTTTCTGACTGTGAATTGTCAGCCATTAAATGTAGGTCAGACGGTATTACACGACTCATTTTGTACCCTGAAGAGCCTGCACCACGGGGGCTAGATGGGCAGGAATTTGCAGCACTGTAGAACATAAAAAGAAGATCCTACTATTTTGTTATACAGTATATCACCACATTACGTCTAGTCAAAAAGCTCTTACTGCAGAAAAGGCCGCTACCAGAGCTTCTAGACTGCAGTTCAGGGTCTGTCAGTATTTCCATTATAAATCCCATCTTTCAAGCCTTTCTAACTCCTCCATGGGAATTAAAATCACTGCAGGAAGAAACCTGTCAAATGAAGCTCAGGCTTTCCTCCTCAAAGGAAAAAGGATTAACTGATTTATTAGGTTGTATTGTATTTGTGTAAGATTTACCAACAGAAAAGTCCACTTTAACTATGTAAGCAACCACAAATTTTAAGACGCTCACTTAAAAGAAGAAATACATCTTACACGAAATTTCTGCCTTATGCTTGTGTTCAGTCTGCTCAAAAAATATCAACTGCTTTTTGCACATTTGAGAAAATATAGTGAGCAGTGAGTGAAAAAAGTTTTGATTCTCATTTAAATCTAAACAAACATTATTTTAAGTGTTTATAGGTATGCGCACATGCCTACACACATATATGTAAGAATCATAAATTTATCTATAAATGGGATGCATCAGCACTCAATCATCTAATCCAATGCAGTGTCAGGCCAACAGAGCAGATGCACTGCTACAAAGCAAACGATAGTGCCTAACAAATGCAAGAAGTGGCTGTTGATACCTCACATTTTGCTATCCATCACAGAAAAACACAGATAAAATCACACACAATTTCACTGTAACATCTTTCTGACGGTTGTCCCCCTGCCTTGCACAGTCCACAGGAACCACGGCTGCACAAAGCCAGTTTTCTTCTACAATTTCCATTTAGCCAACAGGAAAGAGACGGTCAGTGGGTGATGTCTGCCCCCTTCCCCCAAAAAATTTTGTCAGTTCTCTACAAGGACGTATACTTCTCAGCAGTTCATAGTGTGACTGACTGCAGCAGAGTCCTCAGAAATTCCAAAAAAGTTAACTAAAAATTAGAATGACAAAGCCTGCTGTGCCCCTAGAACCGGCCTTATCTCCAAAGACAATCTTTAGCCTAACTTGAATCTGCAGTTCAAATTATCGAGTAACAAATAAAGCTAAAGAATGTTATTTAGATTAATACAATAAAGCTTTAATAAATTTACATCTGCCAAGTTTTGTGTGTCTGCCTGGCCTCTCAAGATTGTTGCTGCCTCTCTTTTTATGTACAGAAACAAGGCAGGCATTGTAGACTGGGCAATATTTATAAAAAAAATATTCTTCAAGTTTCACATCACAAGAAATCCACCAACAATTTGCTACTAGCGATATACTATACAAGGGAGATTGGATTTTTTAAGTGTTGTATGGAAGAATCTTTGATTAGAGCCAAAACGTGTAACTAATTTATGTTTTTAAATATAGGTCACTGCTGTTCTATGTTTTTACATATCAACTGACAACATCCCTCTACTGTGCTCACTTTAGCATATATTGACAAAGCGACACATATGGTATAATCAAAGCAAGTTTACAAGTCTTCTACAAAACAGGATGATTTGAAAAGAAACTGTCAAGCGTTGCTCTCAAAATAGACTAAAAACTGTCGTCTTTTTTGTCTTTTGTGTAATAAACTATATTCAACAGGTGCATGCAAGCCCTGAAGAGAATTACAAAAATTCATAGTGAGGCAAAGACTGCGGTGAGATATGTGATATTATCTGAAATATTTATGAGCTCTTCTTTCATTTCTTGGGCAAGATATGTTTTCCCTGAATTTTAATAAGAAAGCAAACCTGTTATACAGTCAAGTCTAGATCTCTTTTCCCTCTACTTCCACCATTTATATAGATCTCATTAAACACCACAATACTGAGATCAAGATCTTGGCAAGCATGAAAGAAGTCAATTATCCTTACATTCAAATTTCATTAACAAGGTCTACATTTTTAAAAATCGAGGATTAACAGTCCTTCAGTCAAGTGAAGATACAGGACTGAAGAGGGGAAGAAAAAAAACTTTCAAAAGCCTGTATGTGACTTTGAAACACAACTTTCAGTGCCTTTAAATGAAATTTGTGCTCCTGAACTTTCCACAAATCTTAAAAATTGTATCTAAACTAGTTTTACCTGTTTGTGAAGACAGCTCGCTTACGTTTAATTGAGTTTGGCCCCAAATACCAAGTCAGACAGTGGCTACAGTTACTGAATTAACTAGCGCAAGTAAAACACACAGATTAACCTCCCCCGCAGAAGACTTCCCTACACTAAACTCTGCATCTTACACCACATTTTAAGTAAAATGTCTGTTTACTTCCAGCAATGACAAATCAATAACAAATCTTCTGGGGTAAGGAGATATTTCCACACTAATGATAACCAAAAAACGTTGAAGATAAACTTCAGGGGGACAGTGACTATCCGAATGCTTAAAAATGGTATGATTTAGACTTATCTCATTTAAAGTGTTGCCACAGGCATGCAAGAGTAAAAAGCAATCTGAATCATCTGGAACGCAAGAAAAAAAGATATGCTCCTTTGCTGTTCTAAGAATGCCAGGCTCCTGAGCAAACTGTTACACATTTAATGTATTAAATTTGAATATTAAAGGCTGTTCATGCACCTGTCTTATTAGTTAGCAGAATGGTGGTTTCGTCCAAGGCAGGTAAACCCGAGCTTCAATTAAACTTTCACCACAAAAGCACAACACTTAAAACGAATGAGAAAGTTGTCTCCAGTCTGTAACCATACATTGCCCTATATCCAATCCGCAGGGTTTAAATACCTGATAGTTCCTGTGGGAGAAGGGAGAGGGCTGATCAGGTGAGCCATGTTGTCTGGAATGTTTATTGTTAAGGGAGAGATCTGCGGTTGCACAGGCTTCACTGGGGACTCCGGGGCCTCCTGTTTTTCTCTCTTTTCATTGGACAGAGCTGTGAATGTTATCTTGATGTTTGTGCTGGGAAACCTGAAAGTACAGCTGAAAAATAAAAAACAAATATATAAGCCACTTATTTACAGAATGTAAGACTTTCTGCATCACTTGTATGTATCACCTAATCTTATTTAAAAATGAAAAGATACAGTATCTGATGTAATTACCTGCAACCACCTTCGTTTCACAGATCATACAGAAAGAGCAATGTGACCAGAAAGAGATCCCCAAGTGAGCAATTTTAAAATTTGGAAAGAAATACAAGCAAACGCAATTCTTTGTAACAAGGGCAGTTTATGTGTTGTCTCTAAACTTCTTGAGGCTCATCCTGATCTTGCAAGCATCCCTAAAAGAAGTACTATTTTGAAGACAAAAGGCTATTATTTTATAATGCCAAAGAGCAGCTTTGGCAAATAAGCAAGTAGGTCCATGATATCAAAACTAATCAAGAGCATAAACGCTGGCAAATTTGATGTCTACTCAGTTTCACAGACTGGCCTAACAAAAATATTTGGTTTCTTTTTCTCTTCAAATACTTATTAAACACATATCAATCCTAATTCTGACCATTTAGAGGATATTGCTGTTGTAGTACTACATTCAAACATCTTTTTTCAGAGCTGAATATATGAGCTGATTTCAATAAATTGCCCGTTTTTGTGCATTACCAAAGATTGCATGCCCAAATTTAAAGACTCATTGACAAATTAACAATGTGCAATTGTTTAAAAATTTGGAAAGTAAAATACAAAGCATGCACCTTTGAGTATTTTCTTTCTACATCTCTGTATATAGCATTTAGAAGTTAATCCAATACACAGAACAGGCTATTTATAATGTCTCAGTAAATAAACAGATTGAGCAAACAAGGAACTTAATTTTCTCTCAACAAAAGCATCCATAAAAATACAGTTCACATAACTTTACTATCTCCTCTTTCCTAAGCTGTTAGACTATACTTGGCACCAAGCCCACAATTGTATTTACACACCTCTTCCACATGATGAAAAGAAATTTCCAACGACATAATACCCAGAAACAAACCTTAGAAAAAAGATTTTTTTTTTTTTTTTTTTAAGTGATTCTAGGTAGATCTAGTTTTATAAAGAAAGGAAACAACAGCATGCCAGAACAGGCCAAAGAAACATAGCTATGAATGCAAGATACAGATGGTAAACAAAAATGATCATTTTTCAGGAAAAGTATGTTACACATAAAAGTGATGTAAGAATTGGAAGGAACACTCAGCTGTGGAGTAGCCTTAAAAACACCGACTCTCACGTGTTTTGGTTTTTATTTCTTAAAATTAATCTAAGGATGTTTATAGAGCAAAGGCAGCATTTGATTTTCACTGTTTCTTGCCACACACACCGCAGTGATTCTTTTTTCCTACAGTCCACACCCAAGAACCAGGAAAAAGAGAAAGAATCAACAATGACCTTCCTTTTCTCTCAAGTCTTACTTCTCGGTATGGACCATGTCCGAATTTAACAGACGACCTATTTCTGAAACATGCTCAATGTACTAAATTAGGAACAGAATCTATGCCAAAAACCTGCACATGTATTTCAGCAAGAAAGTTAAATGGACCAGTTTCTGGGTTAGGTGGTTTTTGGAGGGTTTTTTAAAAATATCTTCAGTAACAACTAATTTCTTTGCTTTTTCCAGTAGGAAGTATTTTTTACTTATATTGTTTTAGTGACAACTGAAAGAGGTCCCAGCTGTTTTGCTAATAAAAATTTTTTCTAAGCATTTCAGTTCATCAGCAATAATGCTGACAACACTACTCCTCAAGTGTATGCAAAGAGGGTAGCCAAAGGCATCCTTTTTGCTAAAGACTAAATAAAAATCCCTGTGAGAAAGTGAACAACATCTGTTTGACATAGAGATAGAGACAGGTTTAAATTTTAGTCACCTGCTCTATGTACTTTATAAGGCTATTCCGTATCCGCAAATTTAACTTCATGCTTTTCAGACAAAACTTATTTCTACTTAAGAAAAACATGGGAACAACCGGACACAGCTTTAGATGCTCGTTCACTGGTTAGATTTCTTATTACCTAGTAAAAAAACACCAGTACATAATCATGAGCAACCAGAGTCCTACAGTGCAGGGGTGGGGTAAGGATGGGGAGGAGGTAGATCTTCACAACTTCAACACAAGTACCAGAAATACGGAAACACATATAATGCATCCTCGACAATTCCTCCAATATTCCATGTAAGTACGCATATTAAAACATGTCCCTTATTACAATATTGCACTACCTTAAGGCATTCTCAGCCCTGTGGGCATCTTTTTGCAAAAAAAGTAAGTGCAGCTTACTCGGATAAGACTAAAGCACAGACTTCAAATTATAGCAGAGACATGGTACTCTGAAATGTCACTCAAGTTTGGAAAAAAAACAGAAGACATCCCCAAAACCAGGAGCTTTGACTCATCAAAGGTACTGTATAGGTTATACACGTGCCAGATAAACTTGGAACTTACAGTCAGGAACTGTATTAAAACCTAAAGGTGTTACTGTTACAGTTTACAACATTTCACACGCTGAGCTTGCAAGGATTGTGTTATTAATGGAGACACAATATACTTACAAATCACTGTCTGGTTGGAACATGCAAACACCTGAATATTATCAAAAGACCACATCTGTCAATTGATTCGTATTTGTAAACGGAGGGGTTTTTTTAATAGAAGCACACTTTTTATAGCTGGAATTCATCCAAAAAGCATAAAAGAGTGTATAATAACAGATTTTCTGAATAAACTGCTTTAATGCAAATATATTATGTCTACTTCCAAAATCAAAGTAAGAAACATGTTCGAGTTTGATTAGAATCAAGTTGTTTTTCGCTTATTCTTTAGTTATACAATGAACTAAACAAAAACCACAGCACACCCAGAGGGAGAGAGCTGATCAAACATTTAGTCTACAACAAGCTGAATTTTATTTTACTCACTGTTTAAAGTGTTTACAATAGTTTCACGATGTGCTACCACAGGACGGTTGCTATAGAAGAAACTCACGTATACAACCCACTTAAAATAGGAAAAAAACGAAAGAAAAAAGAGTAGTTTTGCAAGCTGCCACTCTACACCTCATCTACTCAACTACCATTCTTCGTTTCTGGGGTGATGCCATTTGGAGTAGGAAATCGCACAGAGCCACCAACACTGATCCAACAGATTCCTAAAAACAAACGTTTACATATGATGAAAAGTGTGTTAGGTATCTCAGTGATGAAAACAAACAGCACAATTTTGCTGATGTGCCAGTATTGTATCTTATGTATTTCAAACAGCTATTCACAGTATCCACACTTCAATAATTTTGTGTGTTTGTTGATTATGATGTGTACTTGCATTGTGCTTTCTACAGAGCATCACACAGGAGGACAGACAGCGTGTGATCTAGGGAACTGCAGCACGTCTCACAACCAAAATGCAACTCATGATCCCAATTAGTCTCTTTTTAAAAGTTCATTCTGGGTTGACTATTGGGAAACAGACAAGAAGCATCAACGCATTTCGAACTATTCACTAGAAAACTCTTACTGTCTCTACAGCTCCCAGCAAAACGGAGAGGTACCGATCTAGGGACTACCTCTAAAGAGTTCAGCAACTTTGTCGGGTGCCAGGTAAGTGTCTGGTGGAAAATGCAAAGTCCAGTTTTGTCATATCTGTACTTCTAATATTTTCTCACCTCCTCTCAGCAGTTCTGTTTGTACTGCAGGGAAAAGCTATTTATACACTTGTAATTCTGCCTATACGAAAACACCACCTCATTGAAAACAAGGAATTCCGTCCTGTCTCCATCTGGGGAGTCAAAACACAGAAGTAGGAATTCAATTTCCTCCCTTGACATAAACCCTGCTGTAACACTCAGTGCCTCAGTGCCCTTTGAATTATTCAGTTTTAATTGTCTTTTAGGAACCAGGACAGAAATTGGACAGAATCTGCCGTCCTACTGTTCTTTTATCAGCACCTCCAGATTCTACATTCGAATAGATTATAGGGGTTCGGCACTAACAACCTCCTAAGTCATAGCAGTTACAACTGCATAGTTCAATTCTTTTACATGGACTATGACACTGAAAACCAGTTAACTGAAGGATCCTCTTATATTTTAAACAGATCTAAAAGAATAGCAAGGTGAGATTTTTCAAACACTCTTGTTGATTCACTGATAGAGCTTCAACTTTTTACAGTAAAAAGGTAAGACCCACAAAAAAGAACTGAGTCAGCATCTGGGAGATGGCTTCTGTCAATTCTGGACTTCAGGTACTTTTAACACAAGCATGGGCAACAGTGTAATTCACCTCAGTGAGAAACTGAGGTAATTAACAACACCTGGACCACTAAACAGACCTTCTGCAACTTAGTTTTCTTTGACAGTACAGTAGGCCAAGATGCTGCCACTCGTATTTCCTTCTCCTCCCCTATCTTGATCAGTGAACTAACAAAAAACCATGGAAATCACTGTACCTCTAGCAATGTCCTCCCTCCCACGGAAGGGAGACTTGAAACTAATCCCTCTTCCAGTTCCTCTTACCTACCTACTTATGGTCTTTCCCCATCAATCTAGTAAAAATGATCCTCACAGCCAATAAATTTATTTATACTTCTGACAGAAGATACGCACACTTTGAAGCTTAAGTCACAAGTAAAATACTGCAGTGCACATTTCCAGGCCCACTTTTGATTCAACCGTATTTTAAAAGTCAAACAAAAACTGTTTTTTCACATTATTCAGATAGAACCACAGAGAAACTGAGTTTGGAAGAGACCTCTGAAGATCTCTAGCCCAATCTCCTGCTCAAAACAGGGCTAACTTCCAAGTTAGACCAGGTTGATCAGGGCGTTGTGTAATTAAATTCTGAAGCCTTCCAAGAACCCAGGTGGGCAATTCATTACTGCAATTAGCCACTTAACAGTGAAGAGGTTCTCATTTGTCCAGGTATAATTTCTTAGCTGCAACTTGCTACAGCTGCTCATCAACAAGGCCAGGTTGCATGGGGCTTTGAGCCCCCTGGTCTAGCAGAAGGTGTCCCTGCCCATGGCAGGGGGATCGGACTGTGATGACCTTCAAGGTCCCTTCCAACCCAAACCAATCTATGATTCTGTAAGCGTCCTCAAACTGTGAGCCTCTCAGCATAGCCTGGCTTCATTTTTTCTATAACCACCCTTTAGGCAGGGAAAGACTGCAATAAGATCCACCACTGGGCTCCTGCGGGCGGTGGGGGTGTGTGTGTGTGTGGAAATTGAGGTCATTTAACTTCTCCTCATACACTGTATGTGCCAGTTCCCTTAGCATCTCAGCAGTCCTCCCCTCACCTCTCCAGCTTGTCACCAGTTTTGTTTGTATGGGGCACCCAAAACCAGACACCATTACCGCCCAGTACAAAACCAGCCTCCACCATCACAAGGGTGCACTGCTGAAACACGTACAACCTCCTCTCCCCCAGGATGCCCAGTCCGCCTCTGCAGAGCCGCTCCCCAGTCAGTCACTCCCAGCCTCTCCCAGTCTCAACCCCAAAGGCAGGATTTTACATTTGTCTTTGCTGAACTTGACAGGGTTCCCTTCAGTGCGTTCCTCCAGCTTGTCAGTGTCCCTCTCGACACAACCCTGCCCTCCAGCATATTAACCGTTCCCCACACCCAGTCTGGCATTCTCTGTGACCTGCAATGGGTCCTCCTGTCCCATATCCCAGGTCACTGGCAAGTTACAGCCCTGACCCCAATGCTACAAGGTTGGAAAGCCACACAAGGGCACCACTTCCTCCACACCGTTCTACGTAACATCTGTAACCGAAATGTAAGACCAGCACATCAAAACCAGGTGGCATTCAGGAGTCCACAGGAACATGGTACTTGGAAATTACAATTTGTACGACTTCCTGCTAATAGGTACATTTCAGTAGGCAAGAACAAGGACCACAACTTCATCTTTTCTCCGTTTGCTGCTTCATTTATTATTGATTTCATCACAATGGATTATTCACATTAATTCTAAATTGCACTAGATCTAGCTATTATTTTTTAACAGATTTTCAAATAAGTAAGGCTTAAAAGATGAGTCTTTATAAAAACAACTAGAAATACCATAGAGGTTAAAAAAAGCTCAAAAATTTGAAGTCCAATTACATTTCAGTAATTTCAGTCTTTGTAAAGTCTGTGTATTGTGCCTTCATGTCCTGAGAAAAAGGTGCATCTCTGAAGAAAGAGCTGAGCTCGGTTCCTCGCACAAATCAAGCTGACACACGCACAGACTAGGAAACCTGTACAAAGAGATGCAACTCCATCTTGGAGATACCTGAAAGAAGTAACTTTTGTTAGGTTGGAGAAAAGCAATGATTCCCATACCAAGGAGAAAGTGACTGCTTCGCTCAGCCTATCCTTTTCCAAGGGAAACGTAATTACATTTAGTAACTTCCTCATCTTCTGAATTTTATACCAAAAGGTTTCTGATTCTTCAACACCAAGAGCAGGCATTACTAAATTACTCCCATTCAGAACTTATTTTTAAAACTTTGGGCTGTGTTTCATTGAACTGGAAGTCAATACTGCAGTCCATTCCCAGAACACAATCATCATCTTTAGACCTAAACAGAATCAACAAAACCAAAACGCATTACAAAGACAAACTGAACTGAGCTGCTCCCAAGCAGGGTCAAAATTCTAACGTAACCTTAAAGTACCCAGCAGTTAAAAATCCAGGTTTCCAAACTAACAATGAAGGCAGACATATAAATCCATCCAAATAGTCACAAAATTAAATACCTGCCTGAAAACTCCCAGCACTGAATGATTACTAATAAAGTATAGGATATTAAAAAAAAAATTCACTATTTTTTGGAGTATTTCCTTGACTCTTTAGACACTTTCAAAACTCAGATTTGTTCTACAAAGTCTTTTCTAGGATTACATAAAGAAGTGCTGCTGCAAACTTACTCATAATAAGAAAAATGCTGAGAGTATAGGAAATTTTACAGTGGATACACTGAAAAAAGGATGACCCAGTACATTATAACACTAATCAGATCATAATTATTTTCTTATGTCTGAAACAGAGAGAACTTTCTAAATGGGCAATTTTTATGTAGCTGCTTGTTCATCTACATGAGGTACAACCTAGTGCTCCTATCAGAAATATTAGCTTTAACATTACACTTGTGAAACTTTCTACATTGTTGGTAATAGACAAAAGGAGTATCTGTTTTTCTCTATCAATTTTTAAGGAAAAGAATTTTTAAAAAACTTGCCTCTAAAATTTATAGTAAAGAAACATAAAGTCCTACTCCTCCACTAGCTTTCTAAAAAGGAAGTTTTTAATCCTCTTCTGCTTGCAGTTGACCACACCCTGTGCAGCAATGTGAGAAACTACCCCAGGAGGAACACAGCATCACTTCCTACAAGTACATGTACACATACACATAGTGCTAGGATGGATTCCTCCTCCTCCCTGCCTCCACGGTTTTAAACTAAGTCTTCATTTGGCTAATTTACGATAAATTTACATTGAATTATGTTTGGCCATTACTAGTCAGGATGCTTCTAGAGGTTACCCCAAAAGCAACTGCCCTTTAAAAAGTGGCAGCTTTCTCCTCTGGGGAGTGAATCATGACCTCGCGTGTGTTCCCCTTAATTCTTTGTATCCTTTGCAATTGATTACTGTTGACCAAAGATCAATAGTCGCAAAGCACGTCCCCCACAAACAGGAAATGTGAGGGCTCTATAGCAAGCTCGACCTTCAGTATCACAAGGAACAACACACCCTCGGATTTTTAAACCGGCAATTAAGACTTTTTGTCTAAGCAGTGGGCACACTTCTCACAAGTATCTGTGTGTTTTTCAGGTGTGTAATCACTGTCCACAGAGTGACATAAAGCACTATGAAAAAATACCCTAAAGAAAAAAAAAATATCACTGATCTATCTATTTATACATTCAAATGTCTTAAGATTCAAAAGCAAAGACCCATGCATTATCAGAAGTGATGAAATATTGCTGTAGCCTCACGCTAATTCAAGTTGGTCAACAAAATACTTCTACCAAATCCTAAGCAAAGGCTGGAAATATGATCTAGTTGTAAACGAATGGCTCCCCCACAGGAAACCTAAGTTACATACTTCCCTACTCACATTTTAGCAAGTGCGTAAGAAGTACGTAAAGTTGTTGGTATTCATTAAAGGAATGGTGCTAACCCGCTTTCAGAAGGATCTGGAACAAGCCTGTCTGCGTCAAAAAATGATCCTATGACAACAGAATATGGATGACGACAACAGGAACATTCCTGAATCACTAGCAGCAAATACAAACTCAGTAATAAACACAAGTTCTTGTTCAGAATGGTGTTCAATTCTTTCCCACTCAGAAAGCTAACTTCATAAGAAACAACACATTTTTAACCCTACGTTCACAACAATTTCTCTAAGGGCATTTAAAAGTAGAGACTGAAAAAGACATGTCCTGAAGTTGTTCAACTACAGCAAATTTTGCTGCACATGTAAATGATTCTATTAACAACTGCAAGCTGATCTCACCCCTCCCCTGCATTATCACACTACAGAAACAAGCATTAACGAAAGTGCTACTACAAACTTGCAGAGGTTCTTGCTTTAGCAGTCAGACATCTCATTTTCTTCATATACCAATCACACAAACATTGGTATTGATCGGCAGTAAAAACATATAGGTTATCCTACAGCCATGGAAATGTGCTATGGTTAATTAAAAATACGTATCTCATAATTACAAATTCCCACTGCATTCTCCTCTTAAAGCGTAAAATATTTAAACCAGCAAGAAGGGGGGGGGACACACACACACACACACTCAAGCCCCAAAACCTAAAGAAATTCAATACAGTAGCCCTGCACAAGCTGCAGGAACTGAGAAAGAAATTGGCCTGCAGGCAAGAATGTAGGCAGCAGTTACTGTAGAAACCAAGTTCTTCGTTGCTTTTCTCTAAGCAAAAGAAAGACACAAAAGAGCTGGAAAACAGCGATCGATGGGAAGCAGCTTATAAAGCTGCTTGTCACATCTGCTGCAGGAAAACCAGACACTAATTCATTAAAACTGCTCATGTAATGCCTCTGGAATTTGAGGCTCCCCAGCCTGTGAATACAAAAGAAACTCCGCCTATGGAAACACTGCATTTTCGGGTATTTAGCATCTCTGTACACAAAAGCCGTATGCAGAGTCAGGTTGTGTGGTCTCTATCCCTAAATTTTGCTATAAACTATAAAAACAAATTAAAACTTGTCCAAAAGATTGTGTGGCTCTATCTTTGCCAAATTTCAAGTAGCTACTTCGAGTCCCAACAGAGCATACGTAACTCTAAAATACAATAGTTTCCTGTTTAAAAAACAGAAACAAAACGCTTGCAACAGGAAAGTAAAAACCAATCATCATTTCTTCTTCCTTCCAGATAACTGCATTTAACAATGGTTTCCTACTACCAAATATCCAAGCTCAAACTTTCATGGCAATAAATACCATTCAAAAACTTTTCATAAAGCATATGATTTACCATCACAGCTGAGCTGAAGTAGACAAACCAAAACCACTCTACCCTTTACTACCAAGTTAGCTAGTTACAGAGGGAGGTGCCTGGCATCTCACCCTCAGCTGTAGGGCACTCGTGGGGATGCAAAAGTTCATACGGAAACACTGAAGTTACAAGAATATCATTCAGTGCTAAATAAAAAGTTACCAGCAAACTAAACACAACTGCTTAGAGCCAATCACACAGCACTTGGCATTTTACTATTCCTTACAAATAAAACAGTAGGGGGAAGTACAGTGAACAAGTGCTGTCATGATGTGTTTTGACGCAAGCATAATCATTAAAAAAGCACTTATGACTCACACACTACTTCAGTAACAAAAGACTTCATTTATTACCTCAGAGACCTGCATTCTATTGCAAAATTATGCCAAAACTCCCTAATCATCACCAAAAGAACAGCTACCCACAGAAGCATGCTGCACAGAAGAAAAGATTATCCTTGAATCAAGGAAGCAAAGTTTATTTTAGACAAGCTTTTCAAGGCAGAACTCTGCTTCCAAGAGCAGAACAGTCCTTTATTTCACACAGAAATCCATGACTAACTCAGGCCATCGAAGAATGACAAAAACCACTTCCTACCAACTCTGATTTTCAGTAGACAGAAGTGTTTAATTTCCCCCTTAAATCTGCCTGTCTGGTCAAAGAACAGACTTATTTTTCAGACTCCCCTCAGAAAGCTGTGGGCATTAACTAAATTTCACAATTACCTACCTAAAGATCTTTCATGTCCAAGGGCCATACTTCCTTCAATTGGGTGATACTGCTGGGCTAGGTATCTCAGAAATCAAGATTTTATAATATATTGCGAGATCAGTTCTTTAACCCGCTGTACTCTGCAGAATGTTTGTTCAAACCAGTTTTCAGTTTTTCCGCTATTTGCAAATCCTTAAACTTTTCTAGTGAAGGTGCAGACCCTCTAGAAATCTTATGTGCATGGACTGCTCCACAGCATACACAAACTTACTTTCCTTAATCACTTGTGTGGGCACTCAAGAACCAATCCAAAGACTCCGAAAGGCCACAAAGTAAAGCAACTATTTAATCCACAACAAACACATCATTATTGGAAAATATTCTTCAAGAAGCACTCCTCCTGAGCTACTTTTCTGAGGTCATGCCAAGTTCTCAAATCATGGGCTGTTGTAAGGGGCAGCAGGAAAGTGCAGAAGAACCAAAATGAATAAAAAATAACAGACATGATTTAACAAGTCAGATAGTCATGCAAGTGGAAATCTGTCCAGGAGTTAAAAAATAGGCTAAATAAGTCTTCATCAGAATACATGTTAACTATTGTCACTGTACTGGTGAACAACACTACAGAGAAGGAAACAGTGTAGCAAGCATGAAGCATGGGATTAACTTCTCCAAGCATAAACCTGTACCTGGGTTAGTCATTTGTCTCTACAGTGAGTGAAAATTAACAGACACGTAATGGTGTACATCCCACAGAAAGGGAAAGCCCACACTGGTTTGGAGAAATCGAGTCTAGGGATGCCTGTTTTTCACTAAATTTAAAGGGAGTCCAGGTGCAGACACACACATACACTTTCACTCACACACATCCCCAGTATTAAGCAAAATGAAAGCCACCCTGAACAACACCCAGTAACGAAACATATAAGCCAAGATTCCTGAAGCATAGGTACCCACCAGGCTCTTAGGAATAAAAGGTTGATCTTGGGGATGGTTTCATGCGATAAAGCAATGTAACAGCTCAAGCACTGCCAAATGGCGAATGCTCTTCCCCACCTCTTGTACCAGTTCTATTTCTAGCCACACAATTACTCCCCTTACCTGCTACCAGGAGCCGCTCCTATCTCCAGCTAATTTACTAACCCAGCAGAAGACTCCTCTAGATGAATATAGAAGTTTGCTGATGCTTTAGTAACTTCAGGTCATCTCACAGTCTCACCTCTCTTCAAAAAGGTAAAGTAAAAGCATCATGACACCTTAATTTAAAAGCCTTATGGTACTTACTGCGTAAGAAAACATTTCATTATGCAACTGTTCTAATCATTCTCTTTGAAAAGTTGAAATTTGAACTTCTACAGAAAAGTAAGCTTCCAGAAGTTGCTAGTCATAAAAGGAAGTGCAGAACTCTGTTTGTAAACAAGCGTGCATATTCAATGCTTTTCAACAGAATAAAGTTTGGTTAACTTGGGACCTTTTAGCTTGACCAAATAAGTCAGTATTTTGACTGCAGATACTGTTAACAGAATGGATTACGACCACTTAAGTCAAGAATTCCTCACAAAATTTCTACCACTCTAAAGATGTAAATGTACCAGAAACTACACTAGGAATAAAACTTGTTGGCGTAATGGCAATTATGTATCACGTATTAGTAAATAACTAAGAAATTTACATGTTCCCGTATATTTTCAAGGTCTCAACTATAATTGAATAAACACACTGCTCTGCATTTCTGTAACGTCTTTCATCAGAAAGCACTGAAGTATCGAACACACATCAGCATAACAGATTAGATACAGTGTTCTTTCAGTCCCAGGCACACAAAGTTTAAGGGTAGTAGCATTCACGCAGGAACAGTGTATGTAAGAAAGTCTGGAGCACTGGCAAAACCAGAATCAATAGTCCTCAAAAACAGGGAGAGGGGAGGCAAGTGGGAAAGGGAGAGAACCAGGGTGTCTGCACTGCAGACAAGGTTAAGTCACTTCAAACCTCAAGGAATCAATTTTAAAAGGCAAAGCATAGCTCTTGATAAAAAGTGCTAGAAAAGAGCACTGAAATTTCATCATCTCCCCTGCCTCTGCCCACGAAGTATTATCCCCATTTTTAAAAACAGATTAAACAGATTTGTGACTTGGCCAAGCCATTCTGGCAAGTGTGCAACAGTGCTGAAAACAGAACATATTTTTCCCCCAACACCCAATCTTTGTTTAAACCACTGGATCACCCCCCTTAAGTCTGTCTCCTACAACCGCTTTAAAAGGAAGAACACCAGGTAAACACACATATTCAGTACACAGGAGATTATTTAATTAAATCAGATTGAGGTATTTCAATCGGTTTGTTGCATAGGAGCAACTGCTTAAAGAGCAAAAAAGTAGCTACTGTGAAGCCTACACGGCAAAAAGCAAAACCTGCACATCATCTTAAGCAATATATCATGTCCACCCAAACAGAGCTAGAGGAATTTTCATTTCACTAGTCCTTTACCATTACACCATGAAAACTGCACATTAAATGCCTATATTCTAATCAAAATCTATACAGTTACATACTGAAGAATTTGAAGATGTCAAGCTACCCAGACGTTTCTTCTTTATCTGTTAGAAGCAGGATTTTTTTTCCATTACCAAACAGAAAAAAAAAACAGCAGTATTTCAAGTAATTAAAGAAAAAGGGGGGCAGAAAAAAGCTAAAACTTGTATCCTAAATATCGAAAAATATCTGGGGGAAAAGGACTTCTGACTTGCTTTCCTTTGCATAAGCTTTAGTAATGAACAAGAGGTCCTCATTCAAGATGATGAATAGTTGTCAAGCTACTAGAACTGTTACTCATTCATGTCTCTTACTTCTAACAGCGAAGCACAACATGCAAATGTCCCAGCAACACACAGCTGGAGGTGCTGAAAAGTAAAAGTCCTACCCATTTGCAATACTGAAGGACTTGAATTTTGTTTATCTATGTTATATCTGCTATTTTTAACTAACCATACTCCTACCCTGCCCCACAACCAATGCAATGAAATTGCAAAAACTTTCACTGACAAAAAAAAAGTCAGATTACTATTTTTTTTTTTGCAATAACTGAGCTGTTTTGGACAGGGAAGTATATGGCAAGTAGCACCTTCACTTTTCATTTCTTGTCCTATTTAAACAAAGAGCACTGCTGTACACTATTGAAATGTTTCACTTTGACTGCATTGCTACAGACAGGCGGCAGAGTTCACAATACCTGGATCGATCCCACACAACAAAGAATACTCTATGGGAGGGTAACTACAAAAAGTATATGGTTTGGTTGTGTAAACCAAACCCAATCTGAGGTTTTCTTGCACTAAAACAAGCATGTCTTGAGAGGGGCTTCTTTTGGTTTACTTCAAATTCCAGACCTTTTTTAATTATTATTCTGCGATTTTGCTTTCCCAGACCATTAAATTTTCTAAAAACACAGATGGAAAAAAAACGATCCCAGTAAATAATGCACTATTTCACTACGCATCACTCTGCTTTAAACTCTGGTCCTTCTTTGAGCTATGTTAGAGCCAAACCAGCTCTGTAGGTATTAACTGACAAAATAATAGTTAGTCTTCCAGAACAAAAATAAATGTTGAGTCCAGTCTTCTCTTCCTCTTGTGCAGCCAAACTGACATAGTTAAGTTTATAAAATGCTTTGAAATGCTGGGAAAAAAAGCAAGCTGCAATCAGTTCCAAAGAGGTTCTCAGTACAGCTACACAGAGGAACATCCTGCTCAACTGCTCGAACAATTAAACTTCCCTCGAAGAGCAGAAATTTGCAAAGCCTTCCTAGATAGATAGATAGACAGACAGATAGAGTAACATGTCCTCCTTTCACACCCCTCAAAAGCAAAGTGATTGTTCAAGTCAGGCTTCCCCAGCTTATCAACCGAGCATCATTCTTCCCCGAATGGGGCTGTCAAAACTGTCACATAAAAAAACCTCCAAATTATCAATTAAAAATTCCCCACATAAAATCACAGGTTGGAAAAGCATATCTATCTGCTGGACCTTCCCTATATCAGATGACCATTTGCTGTTGCCATCTCATTTCTGTCATGCACAAATATTGATTGCTATAAAATAATAAATTTCTGTAGCAAAATTTGAATATAGGATTGCATATTTAAGAACAATTTCATCAGTCATGTGATCTCTTCAAAATTCCACTGCAGAATCCACTTGTACGGAAAAACTGAAAAGGTGCAAATGAGTTCCATGCATACACTACTGCATAAAAAAAGAACAGCAAACACTAATTTTCGCAGTACTTAAATTAACATGTTTCAATTTAGACTTGAAAACCAACTAATATTTGACAGATTCAGATTTTCGCAAAGATATATTACATTGAAATGAAATGTTAATCCCCAGATACAGAAAGCATTTCCTAATTTCCACATGTGTAAGGCATTGTACCATACTTCCTTCAATAATGACAAAAAAACTTTTACCCTGCAAATATATTTTTTTTAAAATCCGTATGTTAGTACAGCAAGCACCGTAAAAAAATGTGGCATTTACCACAACGTCCAAGGTGACCCCTAAGTTAAAGTCATCATAAATACAGAAGTAGCAACAAATACTACTGCGTATTTGGAGCTCATTCCCCTAATTTTTTAACCCATACAACAAACTATTTCATGGCCTGAGGAATACTCCTCTGGAAAAGTAAAAGACTTTTTCTGGGTTCAAATTCTATTTAAAAAAAAAATCAAATCAAGAATGGAGAAGAGAAGAAAGGTTAAAATCTGAAGATCTAAGAGACATTTTAACAATTCTGGGGGGCATAACCATACCTTTATCCTGTACTCTAATAACATGTACACTTTTCCAGTATATAGAGAACAATGTAAAGGCTTTATATCAGAAAAGCTAAAAACTAAGATAACAGACACCTTAGATGATCAAAAACAATCTATATAAAACTTCCCCAAAAAAAGAAAGAATCAAGATTTTTTTCCCCCTCCCCCCACGTTACAAGTTTTTCATTAAATCTTAACTTCAATGCACAAGTTTGTCACGGTTTTTAGAAAGAGTCAAAAAGGTTCACCAGGTATTTTTAAAGTATCACATCACGAAGACCTTAAGAGTACTAATTAGTTCAGTTACGAAATTATATCTCATAATCAGTTTTGCTCCCTCTCCTGAGAAAGCAACCGTCAGTTTATATGAAAGTGTCACAAGAATCAGTGACTTTTCCATAAAAATTGTTAAGGCAATGAGACAGGACACCATCACCTGATGCAGAAAGTTTGAAACGCAATATGAAACCCTTAAACTCTTCGTCATTGCTGAAAAAACAAAACGCAAAGCTTAACAGAGACTACCAGAAACCACTTATCAAATATCTGTGTTCGAAGATATTTCAGAGGTGAAGTGCAAAATGAGGACCATCAATCTTATGAACATTTTGGAAACTACTAGAAATAGTACAAACACACTGCTTTTCCAGTCCAACTTCATTGTCCACAGTGGTTACCTTTTACTTTATTTTTTTCTTCTTCTGAGTTATGTGCATCTTTGACTCTGAACTTTTGCTCCTTGTAGGAGCGGTGTCCAGAAACATTATGTAGGTCTTTTGCCTGTGGAGTACGAGGCCAGGGCCTTCTCTGCTAAGTGTATGGCTTGTCAGGCTCAGTCAGCATGCTGACTCCAGTCACTAATGCAGCACCAACTAACCCAGCAGAACAAAATTTTTAAGAGGAAAGTGGTATTCTCTGCAGCTAGTGAGAGAACCGGCTAACAAGGGACCTAGCAGTGCCAGAGCCAGTGTAAGGGGGCGGCTGGACTCTGAGCCAGGATCAGGAATTAGAAAGAATGCCTTAAACCTTTCAAGAGCAGGGAACCTTTAGATCAGCTCAAATGCTGATAAAACTGCTATGTAAGATACTGTGAAGACACTTTTATCAACCTTATTAATTTCTTCCCATCTGGTAATGGAAAAAACTGCACTTCTGACTTGACAGAAAACTAATCCTGAGCCTGCCTCTCTCCTCCTCTTCTAAAGGATTGTTTTTCAGGCCTAACAGTAAACTAATCTGACTTGAGTACACAATGTGAACACCAGAGCTAACAGACAGGACAGAACAGGACGGTTCTTCATGCTCTAACTCCCAATTCCCTTGTTTTAACTAACCTTGAAACCAAAGAGTTACAGTTTATCTTCACAGCCCGATTTTTACATACAGGCATGCTTAAAACAAGGAGATGAAAGTGCTGTTCATGTTTTAGTAAAACTGTACTACTGTACAAATCTAATGTGAAGATTAAAAAAAAAAAATCTCTTTTAAGAACAGGAACAATGAGAAAGATACTTTCAATTACTGCAAATGCTTTGAAAATAAAGTTACCAAATACTTAACATGAGAAGCAGAAGTCTTCTGTAACAGTGTATCCTTTAACTCAATACACTATCTCAGGAGAAAACTGAATTTAAAGAGAATAATCTATATAAAGAAGCATGCAATGTTAAACCTGTTACCTACAGCACACACAAATAATTCTGAGATGATGCATTCTGAAAAGCTCATCAAGTCAAATTAATTTTGTGTCAAGCCTGACCCCAACAGGTAATACTCCCTAAAATGTTACAAAACGCACTGCAAAGATGCAATATATTTGTATGTCCACTAAAATTTTATTTACTGCTGTTCCCCAGTACTCCCCAGACTGTCAGTCTGCGTCAGTGCTCACTCGGATGTTTTGTACCAGAATTCACAGCACAAGCTTGCTGCAAGTGAAGAGGCACAAGCAGTCTGTGAGTTTGAGCTGTCATCAAAAATGGTTTTAAAGATCAGAACAGGCCTATGGAGTGTATGCTTAACACCATTGATCTAACCAAAGATGACAAGGGGTGAGGCAAAAAACCTGCCATTTCACAAATGTTAAACATAAAGGTAAAAAATTTACACAAAGAAGAGGTATCACAGCTAACTAATGAATACGTACCAAGTCCCAAAAGATTTAGTAGAAGGCCATTTTATCTCTCAGGTTGTAAACAATCAGACTAGTCTCCACAGTTTCAATGACACTACCACACAAGATACCAAGGACCATCTTCTGAAAGAGCTAGCACAAAAGGACGGGGGGTAAACGCAGCAGAAAAAAAATTAGAAATACAGAATCAATAGCAACAGTAGAAAAGAAGGGGGGGAAAAAAAACAAAACAAACAAAAGACTCAGTGCTTGACACTGACAGAGGGGAAAAAACTCCCAAACATAAACAGCTTGGAACACATACTAAATCATTCATGGCCTGTGCTGAAGAGGAGGCATGTGCTGGTCATATGTTCAGCGTATGTTATTGGCACCATTCACCAGCATGTGCCATGTTGTAATAGCTTAAACATTTAAATTTGAAATGCGCTGCCTTCAGGGATGACATGATCTGGGCAGCCCTGACGAAACACACACCACTCAAAGTGAATACATGCTAATTTTGGCTTGCAGGTTATTTCTGCATACTCCAAACAATGCTTTGCTTGGCACCAACTCATTTGAAAAGCTTGTATCAAATATAGCCAGTCATAGTGTGAAGCAATTTTTAAATCCAGTAGACTCAGTTTATGTAAGATCATATACAAGGACTATTGCAGTATCTGCCATTCTTAGAGGCAGCTTTATGCTCAGATCCATGCTACGGATCATACGTGCATGCGCTTACGGCAACACTCTTCGAAGTTGTGCACAACTTTATGCATTCACAGTCCTAAACATAGCAATATATGCTATGATGCAGCCCATTGCCCACCTGACCATTAAATGCAATGGTGTAGTCTTAAGACTTCAAAACATAGGTGAAAACACAAACTCAGTTGAAGTTCAAATATGCAATTTCAAAAAGCTGCTTTCTGTAACAGCCAGCTCTGCCTCCACACTCCACAGTCACTTCCACTTCTGTGAAAGTTATACCAAGAAAGTTGCTTCTAGTGCTGACATGCAAATCATTTGAGAAAGGATTATCCCTCACTACTGTATGCTAATTTCTGACCATATCAACCCCTTCTGCATTCAAACCAGTGGCTATGATTAGATCTATTTACTTCCTTTTAAATACCCATCCTGTAGTATTTTAATTTGAAAACCCCCAGAGCAATTTTTCTTTCCTTTGTATTTTTCTATTAAATCATTACCTGCACAAGTCAAATCCTGTCTCCATTTAGAACATCTTTAAGAGGGTTATTCTAATGACTTAAAGAAGGTGTGAACCATCACAATACAAGTATCTAAGAACCTTTCAGACTTAGAAATAAAAGTCTCCTTCACTCAGCGAAGAACTTTATCAGCCCAACTTCTTGCTCTCTCTGTATCAGACACTGTCAGTATGTTCTCAGTCAGCGATTTATTTACCACAAAACGTCCCTATAAAAACACAGGGCAGTCATATATATTCTTTTCTTCAAATTTCTTGGGGAAAGTTTGAACAAGCAGCTACCGCAAAGACAAAACAGTCCTAAGTAGGACAAAATTGCATTAGTGTAACACATCCAGTAACCAACACTTCCTTAATCAGAGCCCAGGGATCTCCAAGTTGAAATGCAATGTCACTGCAACAGGCACCCAACCCCCCTGGTACTTACCTATATTTGTCTGAAAGTAATTAACACTAAACTACTCAGACCTTCAAGATAAGAAATCTAACTGGAAGAACAAGAAAGCCACCTAACCCTACTAATATCAAATGCTGTTGCACAAAGAAAAAGTTGCAGACACAATAGTTTACCTTGGAGATACCGCACGTAAACACACTCCAGTACAAGAATGGAATCCAAGTATGTATTAGGAAAGTTACTAAAAACACATCCTGTCTTCCCAAGTCTCCCCAGACAAACAGAGACTTGGGCAACACACGTCCATGTTGCCATCTCCCATGTCTATTTCCACAACTGCAGGGTTTTTTTCTTAACTTCAAAAAGTGTAGAAAAGCCTAATTTTTACAACCAACGTTTCTGATTAAACTACTAAATTTGATTCCTCAAATACCTCCCTTGGTCTCTTCTCCCTGTCCACGATCCTATTATTTCTCCAAGAAGTCAAAATCACACTCTTACACTATGGTTACTTTGTAATTCTATATAACCACGCTTTCACGCTTTTCAGATGAAGTTCAACTATTTTATGACACACTACTCAGCTACATTCCAGCTAACACAAAGAACACGCATACACAAATGAGAGTAATGTTTTCTTCAAAAACGTAAGTGAAGTTCTCTTCAGCTACTACTAAGCCAAAGTAACTTTAGAACATTAACTCCAAACTGAAAACTTTTATAGAATTTTCTTTTATCCTTACGATTGAGGGCTGAATTATTTACATTCACATACTTTTTTTTTTTTTTTTTGGCATGGTTTGCATGCCTCTTTTCTTTAAAGGCTTAAGAACAGTCATTTTGCTGATAACCTTAGATAATCGTGAATAACCTCACATAAGAATCTTGGGTACTTACTAGCCCACAGCAGACCAAACTTATTTATAGCTAAGTAGCAAGCTGGGGTTAGTGATCTCTTCCAGGCTCAACAATCTTCCAACCTCAGAACCACCACACCATAAAACAAGCAGGGTTATTTCACTACTGACAGAAAAGTAAACATTTGTGTACTAGGGTGTGCTTGCAGATGATTGCTCCAGCTGCCTGTACTGCAGCAGACAGTAAAAGCTATTCACAACAGGCCAAAACTCATGAAGGCAATTTAAAATCTCGATCACAAATTGCTGTCAGAATTTAACTTGCATCTTTAAAACAGAGGCAGGTGGAAGGATCTGAATTCTTCTCCCAACTGTGAATGAGGTTTCCCATTTCATTTTCAGGTAAGTTTCTTTAACATTTAATTACCGACTTTTTTTTATATCTGAAATAGGTAATATTCCCTATGTCCTATGATGCAGTTAAGGAAAAATGGCTATATTAGAAAACAGCATCTCACCCCACAGAAAACAGCTAAGAAAATTAAATTTTTTTAAAGTTCTAACAGAATTTCGGCAGAACCTCAGTTCTAATGAAGAAAGTTTTGTTACATAAAGCCTGGACATTCACAGAATTGGATATTCAAGCAAAGACAACACGTAAAAATGAAACACTTCCAGAAAAGCCTGTTTTGTTGTCAGCTTGCTGCTCGCTGTTCCCTCCATCTCACCCCATTCCTCTGCTTAACCCCTCGCAAGAAGTTGTACAGCTCAATCAGCTCACAGGAACTTCTGAAGTCACTCTGTGTATTCTGCTCTAACAGCAGCACTCCTCCCAGGCCAGCAGTCTTTCAGGAGAGAAGAAAAAAGAGAAGGGATGCAGCTAGTCGAGAACTAAGTAATGAAACAGGCAAGAAATGCTACAGCTTTGTACCCTTCACTGCAGAAGGTTATTTTGTCTTGCCAGGGTTCACAAGGTATTTGCGCACTGTTAAACGGTTCTGGAATTTGCTGATAATACAGACTAGCTGCATTTCTCAGCTTTATGGACAGACCAATACCAGGAAAAGGTTTTAAAAACAAAGGCATGAATGTCAATTCAAGAGGATAAACAACTGAAGTTCTACTGTGGTTTTTACCTATTGCATCTCTTTCCTGTGTTGCTTAATGTGCCTGTCATCTGAACATTTCAACTGACATACACATTTGCGGTTTCCAGGTCCAAAAATGTTTGTAGCGATTATCAATATCTAGAAAGCTGAATGAATAATACTACAATAAACCACAAACTGTGGAGCCCACCCTAAACTCAGAATTCAGTTCTGCATTCATTTCAGAACCCACATTCATAGCAGAGGGTAACCACCTTAAACTACTGCATTTGTTCTTCAACTCAGTGATGTAGCTACAGAATTGCTGCCAGGAAAAAGACTGTACTCTAACTCTTCATAGTATCATTGGAAGTCGGACTGCATGAGGATGAATTTCATCATTCTGTGAGAATCTTCTTACACAATCTAGTCATTTTAATAGTTACTTAAGAATAGATTGCACACTCTTCAAAGCAAAGTTTTTATATAATTTTAACAGTGTAACAGTTCACCGTTTAGCTTGTAACTCCTAATGCTACTAAAAAGCGAAGACGCTTAGTAAGATGAAAGTGCAGAAAGAACGAAAGCCATCAACCCCCTCCTCCCGACAAAACGTCCTGGGTCAGATCTCCACACACACACAAAGTGCTTCAGTTGGTGACCCCAAAACAAGTGTATCAACCGATGACCAGATCAGGCAGAATACCTAGTAGAAATCTTATCTGAACCTAACCCAGCCACACCCAGAATATTCACACATGTAAGGAAAGGAAATAACTTGCTTGCTTTAACACATCTTTGCTTAATACGTTCTTTAATGCTTGCATCTGTGGAAGTTATAAACAGGATTTTGATTGATGATAGTTTATGTACTTCACTCCTACTAACTTGTGTCAGCATCCAAGTCCACTGAATATTGCACTCGAAATGAAGGGCATTTTTTGTCATAATCTGATCCTCCTCCAAATGATTGCTTTTCTTAAATTTTTCACCTCATGCCCTCTGAAGGAAGCTTCAGACTGACAGCAAGAAGACAGCTATATCAGAACAGGGAGAAAATGCGCAGCTACTTTCAAGCCTCCTACCTAAGCAGTTTTGAAAGGCTGGATCAACTAAACTTGTCTCTTGACTACTCACACGTTTGCCTTAAGTGGCAGCCTGGTTTTACTATGCCACATAAAGAAGGCAAAGAAAAAGCTTCAGCAGATTCACTTATTTCCTGAAGAAATACTAAGGATATACACCACCCCTGCAAAAAGGACATGTAAGAAACAGAAATGTTTTTACAATTTTATTCAAAATAATCTTCTCTTCCAGACAAATGACAGAATGCTGCACAAACTCTAGCCAGTCACTATTACAGGTAGAGAAGCCTACTTTTCTGAGATAAAAGGGCTGGGGGGCACAGGGGGACACTACGACAAACAAGAACAACACAGAAAATTTTTTAAAAGGGCCATCTACCTCCACTGTACCCTTAATGTTCAGTTTTATCTCGAGCTTGTGACTACAATATACTTGAACCATCAACTGGACTAATGACCTAGGGAGCAAAGTCTACCTTTCACAGCAGGACATACAATGATTTAGGGTATGGAATTAACTCTGTCCTCTGCTATGAGATGATCTACAGCCAAGGAACACGAACCCCTTTTTCTCTAGCCATTTTCTCTGTGTATTCACATTCATGCAGAGACAAAAAAAAAAAAAGGGGGCCAGAAAGCACATATTAACCAAAGGTATGACAATGGAGTCATCTCAGCATCCACTCTCCCTATATTTACTTTTTAAAAAATTATTTTTTAATTTAAAACAAATTCTTAGCATTATTAAAAGCATGCTGTCTCAAGAGCTTTCAGGATTTAAACATTTTTATATCACGTTGCAAGTGCTTTCTTAATACATCAAATTGTTTTTGGTCTTCTACTGTTTTGGATCTTTCCTTTCCCTTCCATTTTTATTTCATAGAGCATAACAGCTCTTATAACTGCAATTCCTTAATGTATGATTCCACAAGACACAGCAAGCCGACTGTTGCCGAAAGTCTGTGCAGGCCCACCACATACTCCGTGCCAGTTCCACTGCTTGCCAGACCTCTCGGTGAGCCACTTCAATGCTACAGAAAACCACCCAAAAAAAAGCAAAAAAATCAGACATCAGTGGCTTATGAAACATCTGACAAGCTTCAAGGCCAGCACAACCTGCTGTCAGGAGCACTGCAGAAAACAAGACCTTCCCCTCCCATGCTCCATTTCAGCAGCAGTGAAACACTTAGATGCTAATGAAAGCACAGCCTGTGCTTCTAAAAAGTGAGATCCCAGATTCTTCTGAATAAGACTTAAGAAGACTATTTAAATATTTTAATATTTAAAATATTCCATTTTAATATTTCTTAATTATTAACATTTGTCTTAGTTCCTAATATTTCTTAATTCTTCTACAAAAATTTTAGTATTTCCCAAAATAAAGTTAGAGCCCCTTACATTCTGTAATAACAATTATATTACTTCTCAGTCTCAACTCTCAAACTTGAGGTGATTTTCAACGTTTTCCCATCTTTTTTCAAGCCTTCCAGCAAATGTTTTCACTTCTCCTTGCATAACTACAAACCCCGCTAATACCCTGTTCATATCCTAAAGCAAAACACATTGCCCTATGTCCTCATCTTTCCCACGTAGTGACTGCATTCTCCTCTTCCATTTCTCTTATCTGTATATGGCATGATACTAAAATCATCCTCTTTACCATTGTTCTTACAGTTTTTTTGCTTACCTAAATAATCGGCTTGTTCTAGTTCAAATCTGAACTTATCCCCACACAGAATTTTGCATGAGTACATTCACACTTCTCTTGTCTAAGTCTTACTCTTCTTAACCTTATTAAGTCTCTATCTCCCCTCACTGTTCCACAGGCGTTCTTCACCCATCTACAAACACCAGAAGACAGCAGTATCACTGAAGGAGGGAAAGTATTTTCTTTAAGAGAAAGCTTCCATCATTTATACTTTCCAACTACTTCCCTTATGCATTTGCTGCACTGATACTGTAACCATCAAGTCTGTCTGCTACTAAAGAATATAAACTGTGTGTATATGCCTTGTCTGCTCAAATTATATTCTGCCTAGAACACCTCAAATAGGCACACAGGACAATACAATGTGATGAAAGATATTTTTCACATATTCTCAGTCTTAAAAAAAAACAAAAAAACCCACCATCACAACAAAAAAATCCCACAGAAACAGATAATTATGTGTCTGTATCTTCATGAATAAATCAGCCTTCTACCTTACATGTAGTGCAACAATGTATCATATACTGTGCTAAGACACTAACATTTCACATACACATTTTTTGAGGAAATTGATGCTTCAATGGAAGTGAAACTATTTTTTCCCAGCTGTGACAGGAAAAAAACGAAGAAAAAAAAGGAAAAAGTAAGGAAATGGGTAAGGAAATCACCTGCTACCCTACTGCAATGTCAGTAAAAATCAGAATTTAAAAGCAACTTCTATCAGCACATTAATACCATCTCTAAACCAAAAACACACATTCATCTTCATCTCTAAGTGATTTTGAAAACCTGAATTTAATTTCAGTACAAGGTGTAAACACTTTTTCTATATGACATGCTAACCTGACTTCTTACCAACATGAGAACTAAGAGGCTTATGCCTCATGAGGTATCTCTAAGACTTATTTGAAGAAGAATGATTCTCAAAGAATCACTGTATATTATAAGAAAATTATCTCTGAAACTTCATGGTGTACCAATATGAGGACTAAGATGATAATGAACAAAAGCATCAAAATCATTTGCATGCAAGAACACTGCTGGCAAGTGTAAATAAATAAATGCTCAACTAGATGTCTGGTGCTTTAGAAGCAATTTTAATTAAAAACCAAGCCAAGCACTGACTTCTTGTTAAAACATTTAATGAAAAGGTCTCTTGCCATAACCCAATGGGAGTTTACTAAAAAAGTACTTGCAGAGGAAAAGGAGGCTGAAAAGCTAAGAAGTTTCACCTACTTGTATTTCTTCTAGCCATGAAATTTCATGCAACCATACCTATACTGCACCTAATCACCAGGTCTGACTACAGCAAGGTTTATTTTTTGTTTTAAACCACCTTTTCCAAAAAGGTATCTATTTTTGATCAGCAGAAGATGGTGAAATGGAGGTACCACCATTCTTCTTCGTAAGCTGTTCCAATGCTGCTAAAAATATGTGCTTAGTTCAAACCTTGAGAGCTGTGCTCACAGGCTCTGGGTTTTTATACCTGTGCGTGATGCATTAGCAAGCCTTTCAGTACCCTAATTTATCCCCATAAAAGAAGCCAGCCATCTTGCACTCCTTTTTGATAAGACAAACATATGGAACTCCTTGAGTGCCTCACTATTTGGGATTTCCTCCAGCCTTCAAATCTTTTTAGCAATCACCCCCTCAAAACTCTTGCACCTTTGCAAGATTTAACATAAATTTTGATTCTAGAACCACATGAAGTTCCAGAACCTTTTGGTACTCCCTGACACAGCTCCTGTATTTCCACACAATCATCACAGCCCTCTGCTTTGACACATCATCTCAGTGCAGGCATCTAACAATTTCTCTACAGTCACGACCCTCAAACGCACTCTACTTCTATTCAGAACAGTCTCCTACCCTGTACATCTGGCCTGCATACCTCATGAAATGCCTTTTTTTTTTTTAAATATGTATTGACCAAGTCCATTTTTTGTCCTCTTTATTTGTGAGGAGAATGTTTACCAATATAGATATCATCTGTACATATTTATTAGCAATTGCATTTACTTGAGATCACCAACAGTATCAAGTAGCAATATAAAGTAATGATGAGGTATTTTTTTCATTATTTAGCGCTAAGCAGTACATCAAGCTAAGCAGCCTGTGTATTCCCAAAATTCTGCTGCTGGAAACACAGATAATATTTTTTTCAATATGGGGTTGTAGTTACATGAAGCATTTTCTAGTTAACACTTCTCCATCCCTGGAGATACTGAAAATTCAAATGGACAAGGTGCTGAGCAGTCTGATCTAACGTTGAAGTAATTTCTGCTTTTAGTAGGAGTTTGGCTGGAGGTCTCTTCCATAATTCTTAATGTAAAACCTGAAATTAACACTGAATTAAAATTCATTCCAGTCAACTCTACAGTCATTTTGTTACGCTTCATAAAGCTATGATAATGACATGTCGCTGGCTTTTTTACTTTACAGCTCTGATTCTACAAATGCTCATTCCACCTTGCTCAAGTCGACAGGAAGGTTTCGAGTTTAGCATGGACATAACTGTTTGTTAATCTGCTCATGTTTTGCATTTTATTTGGCACATGTGGACAAACAAAAATGTGATATGTTTATATAAATATTAAGACATTCTGAAATTTTCAATATTGAAAATTTTACTCCCACAAATACTCAATTGTATGGCATACATGAAGATGATGTTTTATAAAAGTTTATGATTCACATTACTAATGAGAAAGAACAGCACAGAAAGAACAGCACAGAAGCACATGCAGTAGCTGCAACAGAAACAAGCAAACAAATGCGAATAAACAAAGACCAAAAACATGTATAGACCTTCTTTAGCCCTGTAAAACATGATGTACTACAAAATAACAAAGATTTGCACCAGCTCTTCAAGTAACCTACCAAAGCCTCAGCACCCTTCTGTGATACAACAGTAAGAATGAAATCTGAACTGAAGAATATAACATTTATTTTCTATGCCATCCAATGTGGAATAGCTGCAGAATAAATATTGTTCCTCCCCTCTGACTGCTTTATCTAGGTCAAAAAACTCCTTAAAGGCAGGAAGTCACGGGAAACAAATGTCACTACACATCAACTTTTTATCATGAAAACAGGCAAGACAGTAGATAAAACTACCACCTTCCCAATCTTTCAGTATGATGTTCCATGAAAGACACCAGCTTATCAGTAAACACAACTGTTGTGAAAACTCATCATCGGGTACAAAAGAGATGGCCTCACACTACCACATGACAAATTTGTAATTTTCTTTGAAAATATATTTTTTCCCAGTGTTTTACACAATGCAATGGGACTTGAGAGGTCTTGAAGGCACTGCTGTATTTACTGAAAAATACAGTAAATCAGATGCACAATTATCTTATTTTAAATAGATTAGGCATGACTATGTGAAAAAGTCTTTTGCTCTGTGCATAAGAATTGCACATGCTCAAAAAAAAACCAACACCACGACCAACAAACACTAAAACCAACAGCAGAATTCCTCCACAGCAGAATTATTCTCTAAAACACACCAAGCTTCAGGAAGGACTAGTATTTACAAGACAATACCATTTCCTGATTATAAGCAAATTAATCACACACATTTATTTTGAAAAGCAAGGGTGAAAGATGAACATTTTTTTTATTAACTTGTTTAACTTACACTTCTCCGATAGCAGAAATTGTCTCTTCCTACCCAAACACAGTGCATTTCACAACCAAATACCAGTATTGTATTTTGATTTAATCAACGCAAAGCAACGAATGATTTAATTTACATATCTCTTACCTCATTATTATAACTGAAGGTAAGAATCTCAAAACTCTCTTTCAACTATAGATTCTTGGAACAGAGAGTTTTAATAGTGACTTTGCATCTTTAAACCAACACTAATCTTGCTTCTATCATAGAACTGGAATTTAACAGACGATAAAGAAACCATTAATTTTTAAGATGATTTCTCAGTTTACAGTATTTCATATAGCTACACAAAGAATGTACTTACTCCTATAGCTAACTGCAGATGAATGAGCACTTGTAAGATCAGTAAAACTGTAGAATCTGGTAAGGAAGTTTCATGTACGTATCAATCATATCAACAGAAAAAGCAAGGCAAGTGCAAATTAATCCAAATACAAAACTGTTTTAAGTATACTGTATTGGTATATGACAATTTGCAACACTGTTTCAGCAACAAAAAAAAAATTCACTCATAAGGTGTGCACAATTGAGAGGGAAATACGAAGAAAATGAGACGACAAACAACTGTAACAGAAATTATGACTATAGAAACTTCACGCTCATCTCTCTATTTTCATTTCAAATAATATGCACTCTACCTTCTTCCTCCCATGTTCCTTTTCAACCAGATCTGCTTATGTGACAATACTACTGCTAGTGAACCTGACATTTGCAAATCCTATTTTAAAGTAGACAAACAACCACCCATAAACATAGCCCAGTTAATCTTATTGGTCATTACGTATGGGACACAGAGTCTGCTAAAGAAAGTAAATAAAAGTTTCTGGAGTCTGATTCGTAAGCCACAGTCAAGGCCAACATTTCTTAGTTTTATGGTTAGAGGTAATTTTTAAGTAATTCAGTTTTAATACAACCAGTATGGAATTCCAACATACTTGTCTGAACACAAAACAATCATAAGGTCTCAAAAACATTTCAGCCAGCTGTCTTCCTTACAAGCAACTGTATCTATCAGAAGTGTTGTCAAGAAAAGGAAAAAGCAGGTGCCAATCCAGCCTGAGGTAATTTATCTATACTTACAAATATATTAATCGAAAAAAAGTGTTTTGTTTGATTTCTTAAAGTATCTTAATACTTCTATTCATAAAGAAAATCTTTAAAACAAAAACCATAAGCCAAAAAAACAAGCAAAGAACATTCTTCCTAACCTAGCGAGTAACATTACCTAAGGAGATGTTACGATCCATTCACCCCAACTGTTAAGCCAAACCTGAGTCGTTTCCAGTGAGAAATTTTCACTGAGCATGCTTGCAGCCACAGCTCTGACTCGTACAGCAATCACATCTTTGCATACGATTTCAGTAACTGCAACAAGATGATAGAAAAAAAGTGCACTGACATCTTAACAGGTTCTCTACAATCTGCTGTGCTATTTCCTTCTCTGGTAACACTGAACAGAATAAACTTTTCCAAGGAATTTACTCAGTGGATATACTTGATCCTTGTTCAGAATCTACTGGCTTTCGCTGGCAAGAAAGCTTCTACTACTTAAAAGGCAGTAATAACTCCTCTTTGTAGATCCAGACCACAAAGCCAAACTAAAAATATTGATTCGGCCCTCTGTACACTAGGAGGAAAAGCATGAGAACATACTGTCTCTTATTATACAAGAACTAAATTCAGTTGCATCAAATGAAATTACCAGGTATCAGGTTCAAAAAACTCATCAAAAAGAGGTATTTTTCCCAACATGGGCTCCAATTACATTGCAGAACTCAGTGCCCAAGGATGCTGTGGATACAAGATGTTTACAGGGTTTCAAAAAAAAAAAATTTTTTAAGAGAGAGAAAAAAATGGAAATAATAAATGGTTTGAACTCAAAAAAAAACCAAAAAAAAACCAAAACTCTGCCTTTGGGATCCAAAAGAATAAACAAGCGAAACACATCCATTTCTATGCTCCTGCCTAGGCACCTGCTACTGACTACTCTTGGAGGCAGGACTAGATGTATCTTTGGTATGAACTCAGAAATGCTGTTCCTATGTTAATGGTATCTTATGATTCACAAATCTATTTCCACAAAACCAAAAGTGATCACTGAAATACAAAATACATGGTTTTGTCAAAACGAACAAGACATTGTCTTCGAACAGTCAAGCTCAAAATGTCAGGGTCTTTGCGAATTCAAATGCTAATGTACAAAGCACATCCAACAAACCCAAAAATAAAAACAAAACAAAACTTCTTCAGAGCTAAGCTGTACCCAGAAGTCAGTCTGCTTTTTCCAGCTGTATCAGTTACATCTGTCTGGAACCCTGCCTCTACAAAAGCCATGTACAAGAGCTCTGTCAACAACTGCCACTGTGCCCAGCACAAACCTCAAAATTCGAATATTAATGTTGTTATTTACCTAGCAATATATCTTAACAATGCTTTCACTGAAGTCAGGGGAAATTTGACAAGCATCAAATGAAACCAATTAAAAAACAGGAACTTTATGAACTGGAGAGTGGTAGTCCATGCATCTTAAAGGCAAGTGTAAAAGACTAACCAAACTGCTTTGATTTGTGTGTGTTTAACAGGAGACTCTACAACCTTTTTCATCCCATGCCTCTGTTATGACAGAGACAGGAGAGCTAATTACTGGACATGAACAAAGAAATTGGTATTTTGCCCCAGCCCCCATTTTATTAATCTAACAAGATGACAGCTGGTTTGTACATACACAAGTAGGTACGAGTCTGTCAAGAACTAGAAAAACAAAAACATACTTCCCACTGCTATTACCTCCTGCTTGATAGCTTAAATATTTGAATTGTAAGCAAGGCTTCCAGGGAAGCATTAAAAATAGCTACCAGAACAGTTATCTTCATGCACAGTAATTCCACGTTTCATGGCATTTATATCTGTAGAAAGAAAGATGCCTTTATTATAGGTAAAGGTATACTCTAACATTAATAATTTAAATTCTCCAGATGTTAAAAATGAGTGTTTTACAGGAGACTACAAAGTTGTATTTCTGTTTTTCCCTTCCAAAAACAGGAAATTCAATAAGATTATTAATGCAATCATTTTTAAATGCTGTGCTGAAATTTTAAAAAGGCCAAGGACACTGGAATTACATACAATTACTAGTGACAATTAAATAAGTAAGACATTTCAAGTCTGTAACAATATTTTACTTGGAGTTATCTGTAAGTTCACTATTAATTACAAAAAGCAGAGATGGACACTCCATTCTTGTTTTCCAAGATCACTTAAAAACAAACAGAAGGAACAGGCCACCCTGATTTCTTTAAACTTCACCTGCCATTAAAAAAAGAAATCAAATGATTGTGTAGTCATAGGCAAAGCATATTCCTGGCAACATAGTAGGATTAAACAACAACAAAAATAGATCTAGTGATTACTTGAGCTGGAGGTTAGCAATCATCAATCTTGGAACTCACACCAAAACTACTTTCTTTCAAATTATGTTTCAACTGTTAATTAATGTTTACATTATACTGAAGGAACTAAGTTTGATTCTTAAAATCCAGGAGATCATCTTCAGTGTGACCAGTTAAACCTACAATGAAACTCAAGAACACAGCTACAAACAATATTAGTCATCATTAATTCACCGTAATGACTTGCTATAAGCAGATAACGCCTGCTTTGAACTTGCCTGAAGACTCCAGTGCTTAAAAAAAAAAAAAAAAGAAATCTTTGCAAATAATGAAACTACTATTTCGTTATACTATTTCCCTATAAAACTCCAGTAAGACTTTCCTTTTATAAACAGATTTATTTTTTTAAAAAAGCAGTAAGGCAGCATTTGATCTTAATCACCAATCTAGCTATGACCCTGTAGATTTTGCCTGCCCTTCAAGATACAACTCATCCCTACTATGCCTGTTGACTAAAGAAATCCTAGTTCACCCAGCTGAACACTGCTCCACTGTTTCCAGCCAGGACTGAAGGTATGCCACCTTTTATTTACAAGACTTCATGGAAGATCACACCTACATTTTGTAACCAGGAGGTAACTACTACAACCAGCTTACAGACCTTGAAACTGAAGGGTACTGGTGTGCAGTCTAAGAAATGGTGTAATCACTGAACAGTCAGTTTCAAGCAAATGCTAGTTTCTGTAACACCACCCACATAAACTCGTGAAGAAATTTTAACTGCACAGAAGTTTTCATCATCGTTCAATAAAAAAGTGACACACAAAAAATGCTTCAGAATTTCCTTTCTACTTAGAAAGTAACACTGATAGAAAGAACTAAAATAAATTACAAGTCAGTAATGACACGGACAGCATGAAGAAGCAGTACTTTTTTTTTTCCTGAGGTCTTCAGCATTTAACAGAATGCTACTGCCTAAATTACTCAAACTAATTCTAGACTGTTTGCAATCAACATACATAATGCACAATGACTTGCTTGCAATTAGTACATTATACCAAACTGCTTACAAAAAAAAAAACCAACAGTATTTGATGTATATTTCATAAATGTGTTAGATTAAAATATAGATTAACCACATGCCAAATGATTATTAATATTAAAAAGCAGAAAGCAAAAATAGAAGTTACAGTTAAAGGTCAAACAAGTCATCCAACTGTATTCATGATTATACAACTCTACACATACTGGCACTGTTAAACACTTTTAGAATGAGCATTTCCTGGAAAGCAGAAAGGTAAGACAATTCGATTTTCACAGAGGAACTGGGTGGGGAAACTAACATTAAGATGTCAAAGTGGAAAATATACGCCGTCAACGTCCTAAACACTGTTTAAAACCTTGCAAGGCATTAAGCCAGACTGTGTCACTGATGGCATGTGTTTTATAAAGGTAAAGCACTCATAACCTTTTAGGTATTTCTTACTCAAGGCATCTGAAATATACTAAACAAAAACACTTTCACTTTCCCTACATGTGAGTCCTCAAAACACAGATAACTTATTTACTGTCCAATGTATCCTTAAACGTAGTAGGTAGGCCTCGCACGCTCCCCTAGAAAATTATTTTGCAAAGACAGTTAATATTTGGTAATGGTAAAAGAATGTATTATAAAAAAATCTTCATACATTCGTTGTCCCGTAAGGAAACACATCTTAAAACACTAAGACTAGCAGAAGTACTTCACGTGTATGATTCAGTTTACCGATAAACGTCGCAATTAGACAGAAAGTGCCACTAAATCAGAAGGCAAACACAGGCACAAAACAATCTCTCTACGTTCTGCAAAAGCACCAAGGGTGTTACGAGATTTACTCAGCACTGATCTTAAATTCAGAAATCCCAGATATGTGGATAACCACTCGACCGGCTTCCTTTGAAGCACGTAAACAATACTCCAGGGTGTATCCGATTCCATTTGCTAATTACAATACCTCCAAGCACGGCTGCAGACGGATCTGCTCCCAAACTCACAACAGCCACTGCTACGTGCAAGACCCAGCACGGGAGGAGGGTGACCCTTTTTCAACCGCTCGCACCGGCACCGCCGGGGTCTCACGCTTCCCACCTGCGCCACCGGCTGCCGGAGGGGCCGGAGCGGGAGGCGGACATGCCGGCGGGGCCCGGACCCCCGGAGGAAGGGCACATCCGAGGGCAGGGGGCGGAGGCGCGGGTGCCCGGGTGGTGCCGGGGAGAAGGAGGCCTAGAGCACCGCCGGCGCGTGTCGCCAGGACGGGGTCGGTTCCCCGCCTGTCAGGCACCGTGTGCCAGCCAAGCGGCACCGGGGACAACCAGCGCGGAGGAGCAGCAGCACCACCCCCGCCGCGTCAGCCAGTCCTCCCGGGGAGCACGGGGCAGCCCGGCGCGGCCCGGCCCGGCGGGCCCCGGTGTGACGGGCGAGGACGGCAGGCCCGGCTCCGCGTTACTCACACTCGGGGCAGCTGCAGCGGCGGCGCCCCCCGCCTCTGGAACACGCCGTCCACGAAGACGCCGTTCTTGCCGAGGCAGCGCAGGTAGAAGTCCCCTCCGCCGCCGCCGGCGGCAACTGCGGGGTCCCCTTGAGGCGGAGGCGGCGGCCCGTCCGCGCCGGCCGGTGGCGGCGGCGGGGGAGCGGCGGTGAAGATCTCCAGGTGGCGCCGGGAGATGAAGCTGGAGTGGCCCATGCTCACGTCCACCGAGCCCTGCGACGAGTTGCGGCCGATGGTCACCGAGCGCTTCTTCATGAGGTACTCGAACTCCCGGCCCTCCAGCCGCGCCACGGCCGCCGCCGCCGCCGCCGCCATCTTAGCGAGCGAGGGAGCGGGCCGCCCTCCGCTGCGCCCCTCCGCCCGCACCGGCCCCGCAGCCGCAGCCGCCGCCAGACACAGGCAGGGAAGGGGACGCCGCTCAACCGAACCTGACGCAGTCCGCCGCTGCCTGATGGACGGCGGCGCCGGGCCAATGCGCGGCCCGCACGCCCATGGGGCTATGGCGGCGCGGCCAATGGCGAGCGGCGCCGAGGCCAGCGCCGCGCAGCACGTTCGAGTGTCGGGGCCCGAGAACACGGGAAAGGCCCGGAAAACGCGGAGCAGATCCGCGCGCGGGGGAGCGGAGCGACCGTCGTCCCCCCGGCGGCGGCGGGAGGAGGGCTGCGCCGGGCCCCGGCCCCTGCCGCGGGCGGGCGGCCCCAGGGAGCGGCGGGGCGGCCCCTGCCCGCCCGGCCGGAAGGCGAGGCGAGGCAGGGCAGGGCGGCGCGGAGCGTGCTGGCTCAGCCCGGCCTGCCATCTTCCTGTCCGTAGCCCCTTTCCTCTCCGGGACCGGGGCGGCGGCGGGGCCCGGGGCCTCTGGCACCTGCGGGAGGCCGGGCTGCCGCCACCCTGCTCGGGGCCCCTCTGTGCCCTGAGCCAGGCCGCCGGCAGCTCCCGGGGCCGTGCTGTTCCCCCGGCGGGTAGCGCCCCGCCGCCGGCAGGCACGGCCTGAGGCGCGGGGGGGTCATCAGCAGTAACAAACGCGAGCACCCGAGCAGGGCTGGAGGGGGGGCTGCCACCGGGACAGCGGCTTCTGACTCCTCACGCGTAGCCTCAAAAGACCACAGGGAAAAACAAAGCATGGGGTTGACACATCGGACGCACCTGACGGCCTGTTAAGGGTTAGGCGAAAGCTAGAGGTAACTCCCCGTCCTGGAGTTTTGTAACATCCAGGTAAAACAAGCGCAGTGCTTCAAATTTAAAACTTCCAGGTAAGTCAGCCTGTGTATTCGTGCTCAGCTTAGTCCTAGTTTTCTCCTAGGAACTAAGGCACAAACTGTAAGCAAACACAGGACAGGCCAGGGTTAGACCCCCAACTGCTGCAGCAGTCCGTCCCTCCACCCCGAGGGTCGCAGCACGGGGAGCAAAAAATGTCACAGGTAACAGCACGGGGAAACCTGACCAAGAACCTGCACCAGGGGCTTTGACCTCAAAATAATACCGGCTACCAAAAACACGACAATCATTGTGCTCGGTTTGCCAAACGCAGCATCTGCACTGATTTCCCCAAGCAAAGTCTTCCAGAGATGGGTGCGTGCTCCTCTGACCCTCGCAGGCCCCAGCACGCTGTCAGGACGGAGGAGCACACAAGCAAAAAACACTTTTGGCTATAAACCGTGAGGCCAGTGCTAAAGCATATTTAGGTCTATATATAAACACAAACACTGCATTGTAACAGCCCAGATAGCCTTACCGTATTTTCAAGGATGTTTTGTTCAGAAGGGTTTTTTTGTTGTTTATTTGGGCTTTTTTACAGTACTGAGGTTCACTGTTACTGTTCATTCAAAAGACATTCAAATACTTTCTTCAGTCATACACACATGCTCTGCGGGAATTTAAAATAACCTTTAAATATGCTCCGGACAAAATCAATCAACTCACTAACAAACACCTAGTAGTAAATTTGAAATTCAAACTTCTGCTTTTGCACATTTGAGTCAACAGAGCTTTACCTGTCGAAATATTTTATGTATGCTTAGGAACAGAACACAGTGCCTGCTACCTGCGGAGTTACGGCAAACCTCATTCTTACCCTTGGGATTGTATCAGCACTTGGTATAAGCAGCTACAATGCCATTCCATACTGGTGAAGTCCATTTATACGATCGCATATGCTCATCAAATGCAGCAAAATATAGCAACAGTTTAGAGCTTTGGTTTCTTTTACAGAAAACTTTTGTTAAATCTTGCCCACACTTTGGTATTTAGAATCAGACTTTCTTCTATACCAACATATGTTTGGCACAGAAAATGTGGAGCATCAGAGAGCCAGTTATGACTCCCTGATTCTCAGCTTTTTTTTTATATCCCTTGGCTCTGCTGCGACTGTAGAAATGTTGTGCCTGCTCTGCTAACAATCGGTTAGGCATCCTGAGGGGTACGCTGGCTGAAAATTACCAGTGGATTTCCATCTCCTAACACACCCCCACACCTGCAGAGAGAGAGACAGACAACGGGCAGACTGGGAGAGCAGCCAGGTGAATTCCCATCAGGCCAGCAGCACTTTCCACCGCTCTTATGGTTGCTCAGTTTGCAACAGTTAAAGGCACTAATGCTACTTTAACATTCTTCACTATGTGAATCACAACTTTGTTCATTTGTATTATTTTATTAATAACATCCAGTACTAAAGTCACAAAGCTGATATACCTTCCTGTTCTTTTCATAATGGAACAGCACAGAGAACACGGCTATTGACCTAGAATGCTGAACAGTTTTGTAACATACGCTGAAATTACTCCTCAAGCGTCCAATGATCAGTATGCTACTCTGCAAAAAGTGACTGACCACCAGCAGAAAGTCTGTTTACTTTTCTATTACCAACATTGCTGAGCAAACAACAAATTCCATTGTCAGAAGCTATATTCCTTTTAAGAGGACAGCTGAGATCTTTCTGCCCATGTTTTTCTAAATCGGTGCAGACTGAGTCACTTTCTTTGTGACCACACAAATTGCAGAGTTACAGGTCACTCCAACCTGCCCACTTGCAGTTCTGTTCTCCACTGTATGAAGCGGGAAACGGAGCAGCTAGATGCGGTGGAACGACTCATGCTTACACGTAATTCTCCAGTGCTGTTCTGGGTGTCTGGGTTCCCCAGAAATCCACTCCTTGAACATAACTTGGTCCTGATGTTGGAGCTGCATGGCAGATACGTGCTATTCCACACACTTTTTTTCCCAGCCAGTTGATGGTAAGCAAAATACATTCTTTTTCTCTGTCTGCTTCGCATCCACTTTAAGTATTCAGGACAGAGCTAGGGCTCCAAGTTACTGACCAAAATTTAATCTTCTGTGGCACCAAGTTGCTGCAGTTGCCACTGAAACTAAACAAAGTCTGAAAAAACTCACTGCACTTCTCCGCTGCTGGCCGTTGAGCCAAGTAGCCCAAAGCTGTCCAGTTCACCTCGAATTATGCGGCAGCACCTGTTTGCATCACAGAAATTAAGGATCAGCAGACCTTACCTGCTCATCTAACCTTAAAACAATCTGACCTAAGTTTAACAGAAATGTGTAAGTACTGTGTAAGGTCTAACCCATTAATACTATTTCATTTGACCCAACTTCCCTTAAACGACTGCCTGTTTTCAGACATGCTCTTTTCTTATTGAAGCTCATGCTATAGCAACACAAGGGCATTCATCTACAGTCTGCCTGTGCTTTGATCTAGTAAACTGTCACATAATCAAGTTTTCTTTCTTCATTTTTCTCATTACATACATGTGCTATGTACTGAAGGCTAAGGAGAGGTGAAGCAGCCTTCTCAAGACGTGTATTTCCACAGATCCAAAAGCATGGAATACTACTAGAGGAACTTGATGAATAATCAAGTAGATTAAGTGACCCTAACTGCTAACTTTGACACAACCAGCATTAAGCAGCTTTTAAAAGCCATTAGGAGCTATTCATAATCTTTTTTATTACAAGTGTCACAAGCTTCCAGTGAGATTTGATTTTTGTTAAACCAAACCGTACAAAGTTAAATTGCAAAACCACTTCTCAGTATCGCTCATATGTGATTTAACAAGATCAGCACTTCAAATACCAAAACCTGCACAACTCAATTAAGAAATCTTTCACATAACTGACATTCTGACAAGCACTTTTTTCTCCTGTTTACTAAGTGAGAAGCTCCTTGTAAGCAGTAACAATTTCCTCCAACACACAGCCTCAAAACCGCTGCCATATAGAACCACGTTTTTAGGTAATCCCAATACCCATACTGGAGCTCTTTATATGCTTAAATTTAACGACGTGTGTAAAACTTGATAGGACTCATGCTGTGATTTAGTCATTTTCTCACAAACACATTTTGGTCAAGGGTAACATGTTAAAAAAGCATCATGTAATTACCACAAAATATTAGAAACAGTGAATGATTGGGATGGTGTGAAGCTCCCTGGCTACATACCCAACCAATTCCTGAAGTGACTTGAATAGAAAATAAACAGCTATACCTCTGAAGTTATTTTTTACAGGCTCTTTTTTCCTTTATCGATGTCTTTCAGATCTCTTGAAGTAACACAGACTGGGAAACGTAATACTTTCAAAAAACATCCAAGATATCCAGAGGAACAGGCTCTTTTTGGAGCGGGAATGGGGAGGAGGACGGAAAAAAGCCATTTCACCTCGACCAGCCGCTTGTCAGTGCACTGCTGACCTCGGAGCGCAAGGAAGACAGCGCTGTACAAGCCAAATCTCGGGGGTTTCACCGGTGCAAACGGGGCCGGGACCCGCGGCGCAGACGACGGCCGCCCCGCCTGACAGGAAACCCCCGCTCCCCTCAGCGCGCCGCGCGCTTCCCGCCCTGCTACCCAGCGTGCCCCGCGCCCCCACGGCGGCGGCGGCGCCCCGCGCGCTGAGGGAGCGCGGCCCAGCGCGGAGGGCTGCGCCGGTGCCTGCTGCCGCGGCGGCGCCGGGATGCGGGCGGAGCGGAGCTGCGCTCGCCGGTGACGCGTGTTTGTAAACACTGCGGGGCCGTGGGCGGGGCCGGGAGCGCGGCCCCGGTGTCTCCTGTGAGGAAAAGCGGCGGGGGTTGAAGCGCGTCTTTTCGGGCTGTAAAAGCGGTTTCGTGAGGCGAGACCTTCACCCGCGAGCGGCTGCGGGAGGCGCGCAGGCTCGGTTAGTGACCAGAAGGCGAAAGCGCCGAGCCCCGACGCCTCGGCTGGCTCCGAGCGACGGCAGCGGACGAAAATTCCGATGAACGCCTGAAACCGAGCGCGTCCCGCCCAGCCTCGGAGGGCGATGGCTCGCAGGGCAGCTCCGCATCCCGGCACCGCAGAGGGGTGTCTCAGAGCCGCAGCGGCACGCGGTGAACTGGAAACGCGAACCCCCCTGGCTCTGCCTTGCGTGAGGTACGATCTTCGCCGAATCAGTAGCTAATTCATCTTCACACTTCATTTTTTTTAACACCTCAGAGAAAACTGGACCTGATGATTCCAAAGCATTTTTAATGTTTCCTTACCCTCTTCTAAAGGACAGAGTTCTACCACTATGAAGTCTCGAAGCACAGAGAAACCGAACCTCATCAGTTGTAACACTTAGCTCTATTTAATGTTAATCATTAGTTACTGCTATTAGTTATGACCCCATTTAAGCAGAATTCTACCGTAAGATTTTTCAAGTTAACTTGCCATTTTTTACCATTGTATGTTCATCCTATCTCATCGCTTGATCAAGAGATGCACAACAACTCGTGTTTGAAGTAAACACTTAGAAGTACCTGGTAAAACACACCCGAGACCAAACCGACAACTTTTCCATTTTTGCTGTCAGAATAGGTCAGTCCTGCAACAGCACTGTGGGAAGCATCTTTGTGGCTTTTTAATTCTTTGCGAGCTCAGACTGTATAGCATACTTCTTATGCATACACAGCTGTACGTATTGGAATAAAATGACGTAGCCTTCCATGAAAGCACAGAAAGGCTGGCACTGCTCTTGCAGAGGAACAGCCCCGCTAGAACAGATCGAGTCTATTCACCACGACAGAAGAATTTTTACTCTTCCTTAATTTTGAGCCGAATTCTTTTCCTGTCTCCTTTTAGCACTTCCACATCACATACCTTTACAATACGGTATCATAAACAAACTAAACCTTGCAAAAAAAAAAAAAAGCAGATTAAGCAGCCAAGGTCCACCTTATCTGGAAGAGACGTTTCAGGCATCCGAAGGAGGTAACTGCAGCGATACCACTACACATGGCAGATGCAAGTTGTACAGAAACAGTCATAGAAGCTGTAGTTTGGGTGGCAGAAAAAAGCAGGCGAGTGGGAGTGGAGAGTGTAAGATAGAGTAGGCAAATGAGTAAATGATAAAGTGATTTACATTAATCAAAACCAGACAGGAATTCTAGAAATGTGAATAAGCTAAATGAAACAGATAACCAAAGGCAAATTAAAACCAATACCAAGTGTAAACGAATAAGCATCAACAAGAAAAATGTACTTGAAAATACTGTTTTCGTGACAGAGCATTCTAATTTAGGTTTGTCATTTCAGGAGGAATGAAATGAAGCTTTTATCAAAATCAGTTTGGTTTTTGTTTGCTTTTTTGTTTGTTTTTTAAAATCAATGCCATTCCCTCAGCCAACAGAAAGCCCAAAAGAACAGAACCATGAAAAACAGAGATGTATTTTTCTTTAAGTCTGTCTTCTCAGAAATACTTCTTACTCCGTCCAAAAGGGTAACTACAGAACTAAGCAAAGTTCAGGGAAGAGTTGCTGAGATGATGAGGTTATGAAAACACTATTACACAAAGGTTAAGAAGTTGCAATTGTTTTCCATAGAGAAGAGACAAATGTTACCGAAATCATGCAAGGCAAAAGCACAGTGAGAACAACCTCATGTTCCATAAACAGATATTGTAAGATTCCTGTAAGACAGAAAATCGGCTGAATTCAAAGCACACAAAGAAGGATCCTATAAGGAATATGATGATAGCAGCAGTATTTTTCACATCCATACAACGTAGTTAGCATTATTATTTTTAATTGCATAGCCAAAGCCTGAACAACTGAAAATAGTAAATTTTCTGTCCCTACTAGAAGCCCTACAATACAAGGGCCACTCTTTTCTCTGTTTACACAAAACCAAAAGAATTGGTCTTGCCCGCAGTTGCGTTTGTAACACTGACACAAGACGGAGCTGCTTGCGAGACTCCTTTTCCTGAACACAGAAACAAGATACAGAAGTACATAAGCCTCGGGTCTGGCCCAAGAGATTTTTCTTACGTTCCTAATAAATCTCAAAATATTCAGAAAGGTTGTTGTATTTAATTGCTTTTTCTGTGAAACTTAAGTAAGTTTACACCTAATCTTCAAAGCGTAAATCAAAGCATTTAAAGATTGATAGAAGGGAGAGAGAAAGTCACACTATTAACTTCTTTTGGGGAGGGGAACACTTCAACAGTTTCTTCTTGTAAACCAGTTTCTCTGTGGGCAGCCAGAGAAAGAAAACAGATCTACAGAAATCTGGATGTGGTGTAATTAACTGATTATTTTCTTCCAAACTGGATGATGAGAGTAAAACTAAAAGACTACATAAATGATCTGAACAACAACAAAAATAAATTTAAAACAATTTAGAAACAAATGCAAAGAAATGCTGCACTGGACTGACTGAGCCCTGTGCAAGTCACGAGGTGTTCAACCACCCTCCAGAAGCGGGGCGAGAACCACAAACATTTCTGACAGGACAGAGAGGAGTCTTTTCAAGATTCAGAGTCATCTTCACATGTCTAGCAATACATAAAGGACAGCACAGACTGGTCGGAGATTACTTTTTTTTCTTTAAGGAGATGTCAAAATAGCAATACCAAAATCCTTTTGACGCTGGGAACAAGAAAAAACATCAATGAAAAGCAATTTACATCTACTACAAATAGAAGCGAATGTTAAGGCAGAAAGATGTCACTTACTTCTACATTTTCACATGGGTCATACATAGTCACCACTCTAAATGTCAGTCCCTCAGGGAAAAACAGAACAGAACACGAGGAATATGGTTCCCTTCCACAGATATTCAGAATACCAACACAGAGCCACTGAAATACCAAGATCAGGAGCAGAAGACTGAAGATGAGTCTCGGCAGTCAGAAGGACCGCTACAGGCGGTGCGTTAGAGACCAGCCAGCCAGCACGCCTGTGATCAGAAAGCCACTGATGCTGAGAGACAGTAATTACTGACAGATGTCCAACAGGCAGAGGACTAAACCTCTCCCCTGAGGACCCAGGTTCTTCAGAGCTCATCTCCTGCTCTACCACAGTTTATTTTGCTAATTGAATTGGTCTGTTGTTATTTTGAGATGATGCTCTTCTATTTGCATGTCATGCTCAGAAAAAGAACGATGCAACAGACTATATTCAAATCAGCAAATAAACACTCCCCCTCGTGACTAGGATCTGGAGTTTCTTACCCATGTTCCTGAGTGTCGTGTACTACACAGCATTTTGTGAGGCAGCCCTGTTGCCAACAGGAACTGCCTGTTTGGATCATGACAGCACTGAACCGAAGAAGAATGTGAAACAATTCACTTACAATTTTTACAGTTGCTTCAGTTAGCAACATACTCTTTTCAGTTAGCAACATACTCTTTTCAGTTAGCAACATACTCTTCATCGGTTGTTATTAAAGAACTGAGTAAGATGCAAAGATAGGTCAAGGAAAAATGAACACGTTGCTCAGGAAAAAAAAAATAGAAGAGAAAAGCCTTCTCAGCAGTAGTCATGGAAAGCTAACACAAACAGAAGCATTTACATACATGTAACATATATACACACAATAATAAATACTATGAAAATACATTTAAAGCTTTTCTGACTATAGCACTAGAGAAAAAACTGTAGCACGCATCAGCTACATAGCACAGCATACACCGCAGCATCAGCTAAGGGACTTTTTGGTCTTACCATAAGCTGGTTATGCAACCTGAAACTTGCTGAGTACAAAAGCTTTGCAGTTTACTACTGAATATACAAGATGCTAATATAGCAACCATAAAACCTGAATATGGTGAAAAAAAAATCTAGCCATTTTCTATCAGGATCCTAAGATATAAACAAAACTAAAAACCGTGAGTAGAAGTAGAGTTCAAATATTCGTAGGCTGCAGCTAAAGTATACGTATTTCCCTTTCCCCTGATGGCACAAACTTCAAGTTGAAATCAGTTAACTTTCACACATAACCAATAACTTTTCTAATTCAAAATATTTTTGCAAAACACTTCTCCCCATAAGAATATTAAATTTTAGAACTTGACTGTAAATAGAACTGCTACACAAATCCTGCACTGCCGACTGCTTGCATTTCCTGGGGGCTGGTCAGTGCTGGAAGAGGACTTGAACAGTTCAGCTAACACAAAGCCAGCAGCTCCATGGTTTCACTAGTGTCTTGGCAGGCTCCATGGTTTCAACTGAATTTTTAGCTTCCTTCTAATCAGTTTCAAGGGACTACTTGTATTTTCCACCCATCACATCCCTAACAGCATTTTCATTCAAGTTGCCTTTATTTTCCTTAATAAAGCTTTTTTTATTTGCTCCCTAGAAAACACTTGGTAAGAAGCTGTCTGCAGGAATCAAATCGATTACTGACGTAAGCACAATTATGCCAACTGACCTGTGACAAGTAACTCCATGCACTTCCCTTGTCATATACTGTCACGGAGCTCTCCAGTAATGAATTTATTTGCAAGTTTGGGGTCAGTGATGGTCCTCCCATCTCATCGACCTTTGGGTGGGTTTTTTTTGTGTTGTACCTCCTCTAGCTTTAAATAGAAATGTTGATCAATAGAAAAGCATCTTTTTTTCATTTCAAAAGGGGGAGCTTTGGCCCACTCTCAGGTTGGACAAGCTTTGAAGGCAGCATTATGAATTTAGTTTGCGTTAGTATGACGATACCCAAGTACTGCACTTACTTTAATAGCCCCTGTACAACCAAAGCACATTTCTGTAATGTCATGTGATGTATACATTCTCATTCTTTCATTTCTCCCCTATTTTGATTAAACAAAAATGCAAACAAATACATATAAGAATGTTCTTCCTATAATTAACACCAGCAGCAGTCTTCAGTTACTTCTAGAGATACCATTTTCCATTCACAGCTTTTCGACTTTTTCTGAAAATCAGACATCTGTGATTCTGTCCATCTTTATACAAACCTAAAAATGTAAATACAGCAGAAAATCTCACTCCATTAATTTTCTTCCTTTGTAAGAAAAGACTGAAAGGCTATTATTTCCAATATAAGAGTTACAATAATTCCTAAGCCAGAGTTTTAGTACACAAGAGGGGAAGAAAAACATGTACCATGATAGAGATGCATACAGTGTACTATTCATCACCCAGAAACTGTAACCGAATAAAACAAGATTAGAATGGAGATAAGCAGGAGAGGAGAAAGAATCACTGGACATCCAAAACAGGAACACATTTTTATCTATTTTTTTTTCCCCCCAATTCCCGATACAGAATTTTAAATAGAAAACTTACCCACTTTAAAAACTCATGGTTTCACTACATCATTAAATGCATTAACACTGCATTGCATTTTAGAACCCAACTTTGCCATTTTACACAACAAAAAAGATCTGATATAAAAAAGTAATCAGAATTTGAAATAACTGAATTTAAAACATCTACTAATCATCCTCACAAACTTTTATTTCCCCTCCTCATTCCAGTTTGTTGGGGTTTTTCTAGGAAGGGATGAGGCAAAGTGGGCAAATAAAGGAAAAAGCTCTTAACAGCAGCATTCTGGAAGCTCATAATTTAAGTTATCCTATTTCTAATGCTCAATAGGTTTTTTACTTTGTCACTGAAAGTAGACATTATTTGCCTAAAATCCCGGAATAATTTGACATAATAGTTTAAGTAACTGGATCAGCTTTTATTCTCAACGCTTTTATGAATGACTACAAGGTTAAGAGGTGTTTCACATCACAGATGAGTACGTAGCCGGCAGTTCAGTGGCAAGCTTTCAATAGCAGTGTCATTTCCTGCGCTCGCCGCTACTTCCCATCCTCACGGCACCTCCCGTGGTGCCAGCAGATGTTTGTGTGGCTAAGCGACAAACCAGATTAAGGAAATGACAGGAATGAAAAAAAATGACACCACCATTCTGAGGGCGAGTATTTGTAGCCAGATGAGTTCCCGTCTCCAGGTTTACCACACGGACTCGCACGCAGCGTGCGCTCTCAGAGGGAGAGGCCATGGCGAGACCAGAATGAAGGCCCGGGCAGGGACGGGGAGCACAGCGGCTGCGTCAGCGGTGCTGCTGAACGCCAGTCCCGGCCTCCCCCTACAAACACCCATCAGACTATACATCAGAAATAGTTACGCAAATCTTTATCTTATGACCAGATTTTTAAAAAATGCTGATTTAGGACTACTTTAGATACAGGTAGACAACAGCTACATGAATTACAGAACAGTTACATTTTCTACACGTACTTAAACGCACACCTGACTGCTACCTCCACAGCTCTCTTAATGTACATCAAAGTTCACAACCAAAGTGCAATCTGTCGAGGTATTTGTGCTCAAATTGTGTCCAGGCTCACAGCTGGCAGACCACACTAACATACTGATGAGAAATTTCAGGATGTTAAAAGACTAAAAACATTTTCACCTACGAGAATCATCTACTGCAACTGGTACTTTCAGCTGCCTTTTTGGAAAAGACAAGACAAATCATTGGGATATATCAGATATGTTGCACTCTATTATCCACAAGTAGTTTTATCTAATTTGGGATTAAAAACAGTGCGAGAAGTATCAGAGTCACCCCTTTTTTATTTTTCTAGATACCCTAGGCAGTCTATAGATAAAACTACACTGAATACTGCATGGAAAGCAAGACTGCAAACACCACCGAGTGGTAGAGTGATTTTGATCTCTTACATGCACATTAATTTTACATTTATACACAAGAAGTACAGAAGAAAGTCTTGCTTTATGACCTAAATAAGGTAGCAAAGATATAAGACTTCTCACATTTATCAGCTCTATCTGATCTCAGAAGCGTCCAATTTATCTGTTGAATCCTCAGCTTCATGAAAACACAGTCCTCACTACCCAGAACTCTGACTCCTGCAGTGGTGAGGAATCTCTCTGGAATTACAAAGGGATGAAATATTAATAGCTTCTGCTGAGACATCAGAAAAGAGAGGAAGCAGGCTTGTATCGGCACAGGTAACCACTCAAACCACAAAATACATTCAGGTTCACCATTCCTCTCTAACCCACATTACATTTACACATCTCAAACTGAAACTCCACTACTCCTACCTTCGGAATTCCTCCTTTGATGAGTTTTCCCTTCTGCCATCCACTGGTTGGTATTTTCAGCAGTGACTCATGAGAATGTGCTTAACATGATGCACTGTCGAAACTCGTTTGGGGTGCCTTGACTTAGAAGCCCAACAGACATGTCACTAACAGCAGACACAGGACATGAACATCTCTTGAAAAAGTAATGACAAGTATCCTCACATTTATGATAGCATTTTATACTATTAAATCAGACGCGATCGTGCCTTATAAAAGTTACACTTGGAATTTACTCCTATTTTACCACAAATAAAAAAGAGGAAAGGGAAGCACCTTGAAAAAGATGATCTACTAGGCATGAAGAATTCAGAATAAAACCAGATTCCTGCATCCCTGTTACACTCTTAAATCATGTGTCTATTGGAATAGCAATGTAAACAATTTTTACAGATTTAGTTCTGACCTTTGAACATATTCAAGTTCATCAATTCCCACAGAATTTGCAGAAAAGCTTACTCAGCTGTTCTGACAAAAGCATAGCCGTTGCTCCTGTCACATTCTTGGCAGAAGCAAGAACCATGTTTCAGAGTCATTACCATTCACTATTCTGCAAAATTTACTGGACAATATTCATGACAAGATCCTGCTCTACAGAAGTCAGATATTCAAAAGTACATGTTGATATAACAACCCAAAATATATCATCCATGGATATTATAACATTACAAAAGGAAATTTTAAAGTCTACTTTTCTCTTGACTTTTCTTCAGCGTGAAGTGCTAGTCTAGTGGGAGGGTTTGGGGGAAACATGGTATGCGCTGAACTGTACTATACTGAAGTACTGTGCACCAGAATAATCATTATACCAGTAATTTTATGCAGCGAGAGCACCTCAAAACATCACACGTTTGCACTATTAGTTTACTTCCACAAGTCGTTAAAGAATAAAATATTTGTTAGAGTGCATTTATAAAGGCACAAGAACGAGGCTGAACAGGCTGACAAGACGGTGCTCCAACGCCACAGAAGGGCAGAGCTCCTTACTGAAAGGGGCTACTGCAGTTGCAGATTCTTCTGCTGATCTTGTAGGCTCTGGAGGAAAATGTAACTGATTACAGAAGGCTGAGTCCTCTTCCCTTTTCGCTGTGATGACATGGACAACAACAAAAATTCAGAGCGCGCTGAAAGACACTTCACGGAGAACTAGTGTCACTAGTCATGCTTCTGTGAGCCAGACTGAGTCACTTCTATGAATGACTGCTTGGCAGTCAAAGAAAAATTTGAAACGTACAGAGCAAAGAGAATGTAGAAAGACATGGGAAGTGGCCTTTTCATTTTGAGAAAGCTTCAACAAATTATCTTCTCTGACTCAAAAAAAAAGCCATCTTTGCAACATTTGGCAAAAGATACATTGTTAATAAGGTAACATTGAATTTTTATACTTCAAGAGAAGAATATTTAAGAGCAGCAGTTTCTTACAGCATGTGAAGTAGCTCATTTTAAAAACTGAATGTTGAGTGTAATGGTCTAATTAGGGGAATTTCTCCATAGAGAGAGGCTGTTCTAACGTAAGTTAATGGGAAAACCCAGCTGGCTTGAACACTGTAAAATCAAGACCTAAACACTTATGAAAGTGTGCGGTTAAAGAAAAAAAACCCAATCAGAAGACTGTGATCTGTCCTTCTGACAAACATGTACTGAATACAGCCATACTAATTTCACCGTTTCTCCGTTAAAAACGTCCCAGGATTACTCATACTTAGTAACTACAAAACAAATTCAGAACTGCCAACGCTATTCTGTTGAACTTCAGTTATTGAAAGTACTCCACACTTCTTTCATCTTTGTTAAGAAAATAATTAAGAGGCAGCATTTATCAGCTTAAGTAGTATCAAAAGCCAAAGGAAGAGATCAAATTATTCAGTAATGAAACATATTTAGATGAACAACACACTGTCTGATCTTGATTACTCATTGTTTAGATGGCACGAACACCATGCACTATACAGCCCAGCGTTTTTACCCATGATTTTTAAGTGCAAAACCACCTTCCAGTATGGGGGGTATGTTAAATTCATTCCCCAAGAAAAAGCATTCCAAGAAACGCAGTCAGGACGGAAGCGTGCTTGGTGCTGCAACTGTTACTGGAATGTTGGTTTTATTTTAGCCCTTTGAGTTTTAAATATGGGAGGAACTTTTTCATTAACACGACCTACAGAAAAATTAATAAATTCTGAGTAAACTTGAGCAATACTTCTTAGCATTTTGGCTTGTTGTTTCTTGTTGCCCTTCTGAGAACCATGTACAGACTCTCACAGTGAAATAATCCGCTCCACGCACTTTATTAATGCTAACGTAACACAACAGAACTTTAGGTAATGAAGTTTAATGTGCTGTTCAACAGGTAACACAGAATTCCATACTACAACTTACAGTAATTGTTTATAGTTCACAATACCCCTCACAGCAAAATCAAAATGGACCAAAAACCACCCCAGTATTGTTAGGCAAGAGCTTGATTTTCTTCTTGCTGGTCACCCTGAAAAGTAACACAATGATAATAGTTACAATGTGACATGCAAACACCTAAATACCATATGTTTGCGTTGCTTCACAAAGTATGTCTAGGCAAGTACTTTCCCTTAATATAACCTTCTAACTTTGAAATAATGGAAAATATTTTACAATAACTCCATTTGTGCTTTTATATGGGCAACGTATGTGATCAGATCAACTTCTTACGTTTTTCTCGTGTATATATAGGTTTCACTAGTGAAATACAGATAAACATTTAGCATTACAATTAAGTAAATTATTTAATTAAGTGTCTTAGACTAACCACGAAATTTTCTGCAAGGAAAAGCAGCGTTACGCATTCACTTTCAAGTTACCTTAGTGAAATAACCCCAGATAGTGGTTTGTTGGGGGGGAAGGTAGGGGGGTTTATTTTTTTCCATTAAAAACAAACTGTGAGCACTAAAGACCAAAACTAATACATGCAGAGTCTTTTAGTTCAATTAAGAATTGTTATTTTATACTTTGGCAAGACTTAGAGAGTCTGAATGCAGACTAGTCAAAACTCAGCAATGAAAAATCAGTTTGTTGGCAGAACACAGGAAGCTGTCCTACTAAGTACATTATTTTATCTTTTTTTTTTTTCTTTTAAATGGAATTTTAGTGTTACTTTCCTGCTTGCTAAGAAACTCCCCAGCTGTTCACACTGGTGTCACGGTAAGTCTTCAGCATTAACAGCTTGCTGGACATTTCCTCGAGACTGTTTATTTTCTTTCCAAGTGAGGGAATTATACTTTACAACTGCCTTGTCTGGACAGTAATCGTCCAACTCTTCAGACAACCGATTAGTTAAGATAAAGAGAAGTTCTGCAACACAGACTCTTGCAAGATCCCATGATTGTGAGAGACGTTATGCAGCAAAAATAGTTATAAAAGGATCTGCCACTACCATTTTAGGAGAGACAGGAACTGAAGCTGAAGTCTACCTTCAAAATAGGGGCTTCCCAGCTAATGATTTAGTAATGACTGACACCAACTCATCCTACCAGTTTCAGTCTTCCTCACCAAACTGCTGTGACACTTTTGAGTATTTATTTTATATCCATATTCTGTTTCATTTCTTAGTCAATCAAGGTAAAAAAAAAAAAGATACATTCCATAATCAAATCCCAGGAAATTCAGTTCTATCATGACAATGTGTCTCATTAAAGGTAAAGGAGTTTTTGAATCTCTATCACTCAAAGGCTGCAGAAATAAGAGAATCTCAAATCCCCCAAAGCTTCCTTGAAAAACCCTATCCAACTACTTTGACTCATCAGTTTTCAACCTTAACGCCAGAGTAAATAACATTAAAGAAAAAACAGTAAATCATTTATTATCTGCTCTGACAGTTTTGCAACTGTTACATGTAAACCAGAAAAGTAATTTGAATCTAGTTCATTCGTACTCTAAATGCTAAAGTCGGAAGTCAACAACAGAAGTAGCATTAGAGAAGAACTCAATGTATTCAGGAACCTAACCGGACACGGTTCAGTAACGCCTCCCTTGGCTATGCCCTGCTAGTAATTCTTTACATCAGGTTTCTGTACATTCTTTTCTTCCTGTGCTATTTCAACATTCCAACTCTTCATAAAAGCCAAAACTCAAAAAGACATACCATTTCACCTGGCAAAAACCTTGAAATCCCTGCTGCTTGACTCCCTCACTGTTTCTCCATTAACTTCATTCTCTAGAGCAACCTCTGAAAGCTAGCATCATCAGGCAAGACTCCATGAACGAGACAGAAACCAAACATTAAAGCCACTGATGAAGCAGGTGAGTTCACATGTTCTTGCTCCATTATCTTTGATATTTTGAGTTCCTTAACAGTTAGCATTTAGCCAACCTAAAACTAGACTAGATAGTAAAAGGCCTAGAACACAACAGCTGCTCTATAACTATTCACTCAGAATTTGTTAATAAAGCCCCTTCCACTACCTTGTTCTTTTCCTGGCCCTTATACAGCAGCATAGAATGAAAAGACATACTCCGTAAAGCCCAAAACAATAACAGCAACAGGAAAACACGACACCCAAATGCCTGGAAAGCAGGAAATACCTGCCTTCACCTCCACCCTTCAATAGGAAGTGCAGTACCACACCTTTAAAAACAAGAAGAAAAAAAAAAAAAGTATACATTAACAGAACCACCATTCTCTTTCAAAGGAAAACCACCATTTTCTACAACTATTAAGAATTTTGCCCACCCATCTGAAAACATTGAGTTAGTAATTGAGTTTAGTCATACTTTTCAGACCCAAGTTCACCTACCAACATGACTTTGGGCAAATCACTTGACCACTGTACGGATATCCCACAGCCAGTGAGCATCCCTCAGTAACACCATCCCTCTACCTCACTGCTATACTGGGAAAGAAAACCAAACCCGAAAGCATTACCAGCGATGTGGTGTGCCGTTATCTTCCTCACAGAGAGGCTACACAAGTACTCCCGGTAGGTAAATATTCCCTAGAATAACACAGTATGCCCTAGGATGTCTGTCCCACAAAACACCTCGTATTTTTTAATCTCTGTATTCTTAAGACAGCTGCCATTTCTTAGCTTTGTACAATTACCACCACATAGATGCTGATCCTTTGTCCAGCACCTTCACAGAGATATCCTGAGACTGTAACAAAGCATGATACGCCTTACCTTTTAAGGTAACAGAAAGTTGTTCTCATACCAATCAACTTTTCACAATATTTCTCACATCTCAGAGGACTGAAATAAGCAATCAATTCAGAACAAACCCTCTGTCTCACCTGCATCACATCAATCCCAGGAATTCAATTATTGCTGCACTCCAAACTAAAATTATATTGCCAGAGAAAAATGTGATTTTGAAGAATGCACTGGCATTTGTCAGCTTCATCAGCACTGGTATTTATTTTCTCCTGACCTAGCTTCCAAGAATTCTTCTGTGCCACAGAATTGCTTTCAGAACCCCAACTTGTTCACCTACTAAAATCAGAAGTAAGAAGAATTAGGAAAGTCACAAGCAAAACCACAGTGGAAAATGAGATTCAGACAAACGTGCTGCATGCGTTACGTACTTCACCGTATTAGCGCGGGGTTTGGACACACCATGCAATGCCAGTGTACTGTCCTAGGTTCTCTGTGTCCCCCTGCACACATTAAAAGATACATTTTTTTAAAAAGCCATAGAACTACAACAGGGAAGAAATTACAATTATTCAGTAACACTGTTGCGGATAACTGAAGCCTAAACAAAGAGTAATGGACAAGCGTACCTATTGGAGGCTCCTCTGATCAACTGTGAATGCCTCAGCTACTGATGATACTGCAGTAACAGAAATCAGCAGTCGACTGATGGTGTGGTTGCCTCGTTGAGCACGGCACTATTTTTAGATAGGTTAACATATCACTTTGTATGTAACATCACTTGGTCAACAACGAAACATTTTTCTTTTGAGAAAAGTTAAAGTACATGCAATTCCACTTGCCTGGAGACTGTACTACTGTAAAAATCTAACTGCTTGCTGAAGTGACTAGGGTACATGTAAGGTACTAGCTATTTCCTTGTTCCACTTGTGAACCTCGTACACAATTACGGAAGGCAGTCGCTGAACAAGTCGGTTTGCTGTGTGTACTCTAAGGGTCTCGCAACTCTTCCAAAATGTCTCTCAGACTCTCGTCTCAGAAGGACTGGACCAACCATTATGCACCAAGATGTATTTAGATAATGAATCAGAGTATGAATGGCATGAGTTTCTAATAAACAAAATTAAAAGTGATAATAAAATCAATGCAAAATACTTTCAAGTGTGAAACGTGCAAAAAATCATAGTATCACTAACGTCTCATCTGTGTCTGTCAACAAGCAGTCATGCGGCATCTCTCTCTCTTCTTTCACAGTTACAATTCTCACATCTCCAAGCTCAGGACAGGCAGATTCTTTAGACAACTGGTCACCAGTGTCATACCTGCAAGTACAACCCAAACTGGTCAGTGAAACATTTTTTTCTGCAGAAAAGCTTTGTTTCTGTTTCGTCTAGGCTAGTACTACGTACTCAACAATACAAGCACACAAGTTATTCTACAAAGGATATCCAAAAATCTCCCATTTTAATAAAATTAGCCGTGTACTTTCCTCTTTCTTATACAACTTCCACTCCATTTTTTTTTAAGTGTCAGCTATGGTCTTTTAAGTGCTATCCAGAATAGCATTCCATCCGCCCTTCACCAACAAAGAGAGCATGCTCCTCACGTTCCATCCGCTGCGATCAAAGAGGTGCTGCCTGCCAACGCCCGCTCTTCTCTCACAGTAATTCTTCTCACGCCCTCGGGGAGGGAGCGGACCGGAGCTTGGGACACTGGGTCGCAGCTGTCATACCTCGAAAGGAAACACACAGCCGGTATTAACGCCAACAATTATTTACTCGGCATGAGGAAACAGAGGAGCGTTGCGACGGTCTACTCACAAGTCCAGTAGAAACCCTGCGACTTCCGCATCGTTCCTGAAATCCAGCTTCTCCTTAAGCGTCAGCCACCGGTCGATGTGGCTTCCCACGTAAATCCTCGTTTTCCCCCTCCTTCTGTCCAGGCTTTGCTTCCTCTTCTTCTTTTCCAGGAAGGACAGCACCGGGGGCCTCCCGCACCTCTTCGGCGGCGGCGACATCGCGAGCCTGCAAAGCACGGGCCGGGCTGCGCCTCGGCAGGAGCCGGCGGCCGGCCGCCTGCTCCCGGGGGAGGGGGGCAAGGCCCTCAGCCAACGGCAGCGGCCCGCAGCAGCGCGGCGCCTGGGAGCGCGGCCGGCCCCGGGCCGGCGACAGGCCCCGGTCGGGCGACAGGCCCCGGTCGGGCGACAGGCCCCGGGCCCCCGCCGCGGCAGCGCCCCGCCGCACCCTCGCTCCCCGGGGCGGGCAGGCGGTCGCCGCGGCCCCGCCGCCACCGGCAGCGGCTGAGGTAAACACGGCGCACGTGACCGGCGCGCGCTGATGACGTACATCTCACGTCGCCAGCGCCGGGAGGCACCGTCCCGCCGGGTCCTCCCCGGGGCGCGGAGCGCGGCCCCGTCCCGGGGCGTTACAGCTGCTGAGGAACCCGCTGGAAAGCGCTTTCTGAGCGGTAGAACAGGCGGTTCGCCCGCGCCGGTGGCGCCTGCCGGAAGGGCGCTAGGGACTCTGAGGTAACTCTGCGCTCCGCGCGGTGCTGAGGCCCAGCGGACGCAGGTAACGCGGTAGATATTTTTAATACTCATTTAACAGCGGAAGTAAACGTGATACAAACAATAAAAAATACACTTTTCCCACAACAACTCCCAGTATGAACTGCAGAAATAGCGATTTCACCGTTTGGTTTATCAGCCTTTACCATTTTACCCCCCAAAAGGCCAGGCTCAGAGACAAAACGAGAACCTTCCCCTGCAGGGCAGGAGCCGTTTGAAATTCGGGTTGCCTGTTGGGAGGGAGATACTAAATCAGGGGCACGAGGACAGAGAAAACGAACCGCGGGTTTGGAACCCGCGCTGTCACTCCGCGCTGTGACGACGGCACCGCGCACAGCCTGCGTGCCACCAGCTGCCACGCGCTGCGGCCCGCACACGCTGCTTGCTCAAATAAATCACCGCAAAGGCAGACCAAGTCAGGTAGCAATACTGATGGGCAATTTTGCCTAAACAGCGAGAGGGACAACCATACCTGCCAATTTTTTTTTTATTATTTCTGTCAGTTTTGGTAGACTCACAGTAACAAGTCAAACAAGTTAGCTCCAGAACTAGTAGATGACTTACAGAAACATTTATTTGCACCTGCTGAAGCAGCTGAATAACTTGACCGAAACAAAATCTTTTGTTTTTTGTCCATCATTTACATAACTTCAAAGTAAAGAACTTAAGAAAAAAAAGCCACCACATCCTGAAATATATTTCACTGCCTTTTATCATTTACAGCAACAGTATGTGAGCGAGTGTGCGAGTTAATAGCAAGTTTTTAAAAAATTATCATAGCATAATAACAGGTTCTCTCAAAGTAGCACAAAGTCTCAGTGATACATGTATATACAGATAAGCCCTTGTACTTTACCCTTTTCATATAAAGTATGAGGTAATTCCTCCTCTGTTGTTATTCCTTCTGTAAAATACATACTTGGTGATACTGTTTCCAAGTACATCTGACGATTTAAGAGGCTTTTCATACTTCTTTCTTCTGATCACCTTCAGAAATACAGTTACTGTCTGGTCTGTATAAACAGATTCACATTGCAAATAATGGCAGTGTGGTAACCACTAAAAGCCGTTGTGTGCGTATGAGTTCCCGCTTACCTTTATCTACAAAGCTGCCGGGGGAAGCAAGGGGGTACCGACAACATTTACTGCTACCAAGTGGTTTGGAAACAAAAGCAAACAAACACGCAGCAACTCACCTTGTATGCTGTTAGTAAGTTAAACAAGCTACAGCTGTTATGCATGCTGGTAAAGTTAAAAACAGCATTTCAAAATAAAGGTGCGTGTCTGTGTTCTCAATAAGGAATTAATAGGTAAGAAAAAAATCAAAGCTTTTAGGTAAATGTAGCTTGCAATATTTGTGGTTTTTTTCTGTTTCTCTCGTTACGGCAGTCTGCTAGCCAGCATTAGTTTCTCATGCTTCAGCTGATTGTGGCTGTGTGACAGACACTGCAAAGGAATGCTTTTAATCCCACCAATATTTATATTAATGTTGATTTTACCACTTGGATGTCCACGTCAGTAAGCTTACTATTTTGCCCCTGAGCTGTTTCACCCAAGTCCTTTACTGAGCGTGCATTCCTAGTACAATGAAGTGTATGCTGCAGAGCAGCAGCAGCTGCCACTTCGGAATGAAATTTCAAAGGCAATACCCCAGGCTCAGCAAAGGTTAAGGTTCACTTTCCTCCGCAGCAATGCAGAGAAATGTATCTGACGCACCAGGTGCAGCACACTGCCGCCTCCTGAACCGCAACCGCAGCCGCGCAGGAAAGAATGTCAGAGGTTTATATAGCTCATAGCAGTCTCTCCGCTACGTTACTTCAACTCACTCTCTCCTCTTACCATCAACCTCTCACTGAAAATCCTGGCCAGACTATCACCTTTCTGCTGATAAATATTTCACTATGCTTGATTAGTTTCCAGAGCAAACGTCTTCTCTTTGAGCTCCTGCATATTTAGCTTCCAAATGTAAGCACAGAAATACAGCTCTAATGTACTTTACAAACCTATGAAGCCCGCTGTCTCCTGAAGCGTGTAATTTTCAACATAAAATGCCCTACGTTGCTACAAGAGCAATCGGTAAACTCAGCAATATGTTTAAATACCCTGTTTATTTACTGTTTTATACATACTTGTGAGACAGGATTGAGAAACTGCTCCCTGGAAATGCTAATGCAAACTTCTTAATATAGTAAGTAATTCATCTACGTAATAGAATAAAAACCATGCAGAGACCAAGGTAATCTAGCTAAGTAGCCTGTTTCCAGAATGCACGGGGATGCCTGATCCTTCGCCTGGTGTATTCTCCCAGTTTCCAGCTATCAGCGATTTAAGGACTTTGGAGGCAAGCGGGTGAATCCGAACCGTTACGTTAAGCAGGCATGGAAAGACCTACGCTCCAGGAACGGAATCCCTTTCAGACACTACTTAATATTTGGGCCTTCGTCATATCCTACTGCAGGGATTAATCACTTTGCTTTTTGAGCCATTTCTTACAAAAGTGTTATTCCTAGACAAAAAGTGACTTATCACACTAGCACAAAGTCATACTTCCATGTTGCAGTGCAATACTGATACCCCATTAAAAAATACAGCACAGCAGTGATATTAATTAGCCCCCCCCTCAAAGACCAACTCTCTCATCAACAACTTGACCAGTCTGTTTCGTTTCTAACCTGAAACAGAATCAGTGGCAACTGTTTGATATAATAAAGAGAACTAAGAATAAAGTTGAAAACCACAGGGATTATCACCCCACACTTCACTCCAGCAAGAGTCTTTGCTTGTGTTACAATCGTTAATGCTGTCAGAACAACCCAATTTATTAAGAACAGGCCACAAAAGACAGATCGACACAAAGGTTTAAGGCGCAGGCTTTCAGAAAGCGTGCTCATTTTCAGAATCGAGCTCCCAGTCATTTGGGCCTTCATGATACAAAACAGGAACTACTGTATTCTAAGAGATTTTTAAAAATTAGCTGTACAGAAGTCTAGCAATATCTGCAGTCTCATTGCATCTTGATCCGTGTAAACTAAGTAATACAAAAGTAGAATTTCTTACGTTTTACCGATCACTGCTGAGGGTGATTCATCGCATTTCAACTCTTTCATGAGCTTCGTATTGTCAGTCCTGCAGCTAAGTTACCACTGTCATGTCTGCAAAGAGTTAATAACTAATTTTTTGTATTAAAAAGCAATTAAATTATGCTGTGTAGTACCTAACATGCAGTGAAAACTTTCATGCAGAAAACATGAAGTAAAAAAAGCTGAAACAACAAGCAGAGTAATCAAACCAATAAGCTAGCACATTTTCACTGGAGAAAAACAGCATCTCAAACAATACATTTGCTTCATGTTTCCTATTTTTACTTTCTCCCCCTCACCATCTGCTTCTGTTCTGGTTTTTCTTCCAAAAAGCATCCACCTCGCTTAGCTTCACTCACCACATCACAGAATTCAGACTGAATAGAAGCAAAATTCCCAATGCCAAAGCAAAAAAAAAAAAAAGTACTACCTATTCATAAGAGGCCTTCTAAAAATAACTCTGATTTTTCGTACAATAATTTTAGATCTCTGAGAGCAGCAGTCCATATTGACTCAGTGCTTTGCTACACATGTGGTCTTTACAAAGGAAGCTGAGATTTTTGGCCGTCAGTACCTCTGGATTGTCCCTCTGCCTTCCGTGCTGCCATTTTTGCCAAATCTTCCTCTGTTCTTTTGGTAGCCAAAAGAGTCCCCCAAGTGGGATACCGCAGCGTGGAGAAAGAGCACAACACACAAGAATTTCAGCCGCTTTCAGAGTTCTTCAGCAAGAGAAAGCACTACTCCGTCCAGTCATGGAAGCCACCTTAGCAATGCTCAGATGGATCAGTGTTTCTCTAGGAAAACCCTGGCTCCAGGAGCCCCCCGGGAGCCAGCAGCACCCGCGGCACCGCTCTTCGCGGCTGCGCACCCTCCCTGGGAGGCTGCAGCTGACGGGCGCTGCTGACCCAGCAGCACAGCAGCCTCTGAAGCAGCTCTGTCACGACGACCAGGAGCTGCCAGGGCCCTGGCCATGGGGGCAGCCGGGGTCCAAGGAATCCTCAGCGTGGGCGAGCGCCCTCAGCTCTCCTCTCCGCACGCAGCCCAAGCACGCTTTTTTGCTGCTTTTCTGACAGTTCTGACTAAATGTAAAAGCACTGATCGCTGCACCAGCACAACACTTCCACGTTTTAATGCCGACACACGGCGAGTTCGACAGAGCAGAATCCCGCTGATGTCAGCACACGAGCAGAGGTGACTTGGTTAGCTCTGCGGGTAACGTTAGCCAGAAATCTACCCCACGTGTCACCGAGCCACCACTTCTGGTGAAAAACTGGAGGCAGGAAGGCTTTGCTGCAGAAGACCTGTGCGGAAAAAAAAGCGGTTCGGGGAGAAAACCCCACAAGGCCGCTCAGCGGGGCCGCAGGAGGCCGCAGCTCCGCCGCTCGAGCCCCCCAGGCCCTGCAGGCCGCAGCCCCGCTGCCCAGGCCCTGCGGCCCCCACCCGCAGCCCGGCGAGGGGAGCCCCGAGCCTCCTACCGAAGGGACCTGATGGGACGGGACGGCGGCAGCGCAGCGCTTCCCTCCGTCCCGGGGAAAGGCCGCCCCGCCACGTGGCCTGGGAGCAGGCGCGAGGCTGACGACCCCACAAAGCTGCTCCCGCGCAGCCGCTGTCTGAGGCGCGAGGGGCCGCTCGCCGGAGGGAGCCGAGGTGGGCGCAGGTCCCGGGACGGGCCCTGCCCCGGGGGCTGCTCGGTGCCCGGTGGGCAGCGGGGTCCGTCCCCGGGGCGGATCGGTCCCGCAGGGCCCCACTCTCCGAGGGCGCAGCGCTGTGCGCCTGCTCCGTGTCCGAGTTCGCTCGGGAGGCAGGTGGGAAGGGGCCTGCAGTCACTTACAAAGAGCAATACGAGAAATACAGCAGAGCACGCGCCCAAGCTTGACGCGGAGAGTGCCGCGGTTTTTCTCCTTGACAGCATGAGCCGAGTCAGAACCGAATCCGGCGGACCGAAATGACGGAGGGAGTGGGAAACAGAGAACGCTCGTCACTTCAACGCGTGACATGCGAGGGTGAGGAGAGCCCCTGCAGCACCAGAACCCGCACCACACCGCATCCAGGGAAAGCGAGAGCGAGGGGAGCAGATGAAGTGTGGGGAGCTTGAGAAAACACAAAAAGTTACTGGCCAGGGGCAGCGCTGAGCTGAGTCCTGAGGCCAGTCCCTGGCGAGCCGAAAAGCTGGCGACAGATTGGCTTTGTGAGTTGTTTCTCCGCTGCAGCCATAGTAAATCTGAGAAGTCGTGCTGCGGTCAGCGCACGTGCTGAGGGAAGTTTCTGGAGCCAGCTGCCGTGTTTGAAAAACGTGTGGGTGCGGCACTGGGGACAGGGTTCAGCAGGCGGGGTGATGTTGGGGTGGCGGCTGGACTGGAGGAGCTTGGAGGTCTTTACCAACCGTAACGGCTCTGTGACGCTGTGACCCTGACCCTCGGGAGGGAGCGCGGGAGAGGCTGAGCCAGGGGCTCCCCGTCCCGGTCACTTCGGGGCCGGGGGGCACCGGGACGGGCTTGGAGCGTGGAAGGGCTGAGACCTTGCGTGGGGGCCTTCCTCTCTGCGGAGAGGGGAGGGGGAAAAGAAAAAATATGGAACGCTTCACGAATTTGCGTGTCATCCTTGCGCAGGGGCCATGCTAATCTTCTCTGTATCGTTCCAATTTTAGTATATGTGCTGCCGAAGCGAGCACGAACACTACTGCCGCTCCTTGGGTATTTGTGGCCCGGTGTTGCGGGATCTCTCAGCACAGGGTGACCCCGCGGTACGGGCAGCGCGGCTCCCCGTTCGCGCGGGACCCTCACGGTGCTTCCCGCCGTGCCGCCGGTGCCGGGGGGCGGCGGGGAACGGGGAAGGGGGGTTGCGAACGCCGCATCACACGTCCCGGCTCTATGCAAATACGCGCAAAGCACTGTGGGGCGGGGGCGGCTCCCGGCGCTCACTTGCGCTGGCGCGGGGGTGCGTGGCAGGGCCAGGGGTTCGGTTCCAGGGCCTGACGGTGGGGGGGGCCCCTCGCAGGCGGTTCCGTTGCTGTGTTCCGGGGTAGCGTGTCACAGAATCACAGAATCACAGAATCCCAGCATGGTCGGGGTTGGCAGGCACCTCTGCGGGTCACCCAGCCCAACGCCCTGCCGAAGCAGGGTCACCCAGAGCAGGCTGCACAGCACCGCGTCCAGGCGGGGCTGGAATATCTCCAGAGAAGGAGACTCCACAGCCTCCCTGGGCAGCCTGGGCCAGGGCTCCGTCACCCTCAGAGGGAAGAAGTTCTTCCTCATGTTCAGACGGAACTTCCTCTGCTTCAGTTTGTGCCCATTGCCCCTTGTCCTGTCGCTGGGCACCACTGGAAAGAGTCTGGCCCCATGTCGGTAGTCTTTCCCCGGGTGAGTTTAATGTCGGCTATCGGTGGCACCGTGCTGGTAGGTTAAATCGTTCGCTGCTGTTTCGAGCGTCCGTTGAGCCCACGGGACCCCGTTAGCCGCAGGGGACGCGGGGAGCGGTCGCGTCGCTCCCCGCACGGCGGCGGCGGGGCGGCGGCAGGGGGCGCAGTACATTCTAAGGCCAGGCCGGAGAAGCACTTGACAGCAATAGCAGAGTGGCGCAGCGGAAGCGTGCTGGGCCCATAACCCAGAGGTCGATGGATCGAAACCATCCTCTGCTAGCTCCAGTTTTCTTCGGGTCCCGGGCGGTCGCGTGTCACGCGGCACCGCTACGGGCATCGGCCCCTGCACCGGGGTCAGGTTGCGGGCGTGGGGCCGGGGGGTGGTCACAGCGCACAGTTTTTTTTCCTAAACCATCTTGACAAGGTGTAGTGCGGTGGGAGCGAGTAAAAGACAGACAGACAGACAATGCCGCGGTGTGATGCCTGCAGCCTCTGCTTGCAGTGCAATTTGATGGTATCACAGGTCACAGAAGGGTTTCGGCTGGGAGGGACCTTTAATGCCATCCAGCCCAACCCCCTGCCACACGCAGGGACATCTCCAACCGGATCAGGTTGCTCTGAGCCCCGTCCAACCTGGCCTTGAGTGTTTCCAGGGATGGGGCATCGACCACCTCTCTGGGCAACCTATGCCAGGGCCTCACCACCCTCATCATAACAAATTTCTTCCTTTTACCCAGTCTAAATGTCCCCTCTTTCAGTTTGAAACCATTCCCCCTTGTCCTAACGCAACAGGCCCTGCTAAAAAGCCCGTCCCCACACTTCCTGTACGCCCCCTTGAAGCACTGAAATGCCGCAAGGAGATCTCCCCGCAGCTGTCTCTTCCCCAGGCTGACCAGCCCCAGCTCTCCCAGCCGGTCCCCCCAGCAGAGGGGTTCCAGCCCTCAGACCGTGGTCGTGGCCTCCTCTGGCCCCGCTCCAGCAGCTCCAGGTCTTTAGCCACGCACAAAAAGCTCGTTGCATACGTTTGTAGCTTTTCCCTGTCTGGCCCGTGGAGATGAAACGTTCCGCTCCCTGTGCCCCAGTCAGTCAGCGCCGGGTGAAGAAAAGGCCTGGGCAAACTCAGACAGTAGTTGGGACAGTGGTCCCTGCTGCTTCGCACGTGTAGCAAGTGAACACTCAGCCCGAAGTGCACGGAAGCAAAACGAGCATCCAAACGTGACGCGCAAGCCAGCGCCCACGGTGCTGACAGTCACACTCCGGCTGTAACCGGCGTGATCTGGGAAAGGGCTCGGCAATCCGGTTTGGTGCTGAGGTGCTGCGAAGCGTGCGTTATTTTCAGTGCTGTAAAACGTGGCGATTAGCGACCAGCGGAGCTGTGAGACGCGCCGAGTGCGCGGGAGAGCAGCACACCGAAAGCCTGGCGTACGAGCTGATGGAGACGGCGGCTTTGTCCTTTTTTTCTGTGGGATTCCCTCAACAGCAGCAGCTCGGGATAACCAATAGGCGGTTCCATGGTGTAATGGTTAGCACTCTGGACTCTGAATCCAGCGATCCGAGTTCAAATCTCGGTGGAACCTGACAGTTTTGCCCGCGGACAGGTTTCTTTACTGCCCACCGTCACGGAAAACCAGTTTGGGGGAGACTGGGTGCATTTCACGGGCTGTTGGAATGCCGTAACCTACCGAGACGCTGGGCTACGTGCGAAACGGCATTCAAGTAAGAGAGAAGGAGAAAGAAACCGTAGGATTTCCCCCCCTCTGCATTTATTATTCATTGCGGCGAGGTTAGTGCATTCCTACACAAACCGCCTGAAAAATCTCAGACGTGCCGTAGGACGCCGAAGCGCCAGGAACTCCTTGTGTGTCTGCCCCGCGGACACCCCGTGCGGAGCCAGCCCCGCGTCGGGCGGCCGAGCCGGAGGGCTCGGGGTGCCTCTCCGGAAGCGGCCCGCAGCGCGGCCCCGGGATGGCTGCGGTGCGGAGGCACCGCCGGAGCCCGGCCGGGACGGCGGCACCGGGCCCCGCCCGGCTCCCTCTGCCGCTGCAGCTTCGCGGGGGGGTCACGTTGTACCGCCCGGCGCACCGCCAGGGCAGCGGCCGCCGCGGGCGGGCCGCGGCCCCGGCCCCGGCCCCGGCCCCGGCCCCGGCCCCGGCCCCGGCCCCGGCCCCGGCCGGGTTGGGCTCGCTGTGGGGCCCGGCGGCGGCGCGTGCCACCGCGCGGTTCTATGGTGTAATGGTTAGCACTCTGGACTTTGAATCCAGCGATCCGAGTTCAAATCTCGGTAGAACCTACACCGCGACACACGGATTTTGTTTTAGCCCCGCGCAACGAGGCCCCGGGAGAGCGGCCCGGCCCGGCCCGGCGGGCAGAAACCGGTCCGCAACGGCGCGGCCCGGCCCGGGCAAGGCCCGAGGAGCCGGACCGCCCAGGGTTTGCCTGGGCCGGGACCGTGTTGCGCTGCTCCTGGTTTCCTTCAGCCGAATGGACAGCTACACATGTAGCAAGGAGATCAAATATAACCTCAAATAGTTTTTACTACGGTTTAATTACATCCTTCATTATACTTTACCGTTGTCTTACATGTTATCTTTTTTGTGAGAAAAAAATAAGTGATTCACACTGAGGAAAATCACAGTTTTCAGCAGATAAACGTGCAGGATTTGGACCTGACTCTTCAGGCGCACCCAGCTGCTCCCTTGGAAGCCAGGGACAGAAACGTGGCAATTTCAGGGTGGGTGGGATCTCACAGATCCAGCTCTGCAGTTTCAGGGGGTATTACCTCTGCGTTGCTGACACAAATCCTCAGTATTTATTTTTCATCTCAAGAGTAGCTACGGCCATCCTAACATCTGGGCTCCCCTCGCCAAAGCCCGTCCTTCGAGTCATTTCTCCGCACAGCACTGGAACACCTCTGCTCAGGGCCAAGGCGAGGATGCGCTCCTCCTCCTCCCCCTCCCCGCCCCTGGACGAAGCGCAGGCCTGGGTACTGCTCTGGGGAGGCAGGGTCCCAACTGCTCAAGGGAGTCTACGGAAATGTTTGCGAAACTCATCAAGCAGATTTTTGTGCAACCTATTGCTGAACAAGTGTCGCCCTCGTCTATGTCGGGGCTCATTTTCATCCTTTCCTCCAACTCTGCTTTTAAGTATCGGGCTACACACAGACACCTGTCTTACCTCTTCCTCGTGCACCATTTTTAATTAACCATCTATAGCCAACTTCAGCCCAGCTAGTGACTGGCTTCATCCAGCAACGTCATTCTTCCCAGATAAGAGAACTTTAGAGCCACAAGGTGCTTCTCTGCCTTGCAACGATTCAATGGACTATTTTACAATTCTAGAGAGCAAACGACCGCTCCCTGCTGCTACCCAGCAGCTCTCCCCTTCTCACAGGCTGCAGGGTGGCTGTAATCCGGAATACGCATAAATAGCTGAGGGAGCATTACTGTTAGAGGCTCACCAAGCGTTCAAGCTAAACTCACCAGACCAGCACACACGTTACAACAAAGTACAGGTGAGACTGCAAGCTTTTACATGGAACGAGACAGAACCAGTACGTATTTCAGTATCAAGATTTATTTAGGACAATTCATGGTCATGCTCCATTTGAACACAAAGCACCAAAACTTGGGCAACTGAACAGCATCCAAATAAACCCAGCTGAGACCGCTGCGTACAGATACAGCTGCTGCTCCGGTGAAAGCACAGCCATGCCTGCCCCGCTGACGGACAGAAGGTGCTGTGGCGCAGGCAGACCCACTGGAGAGGGCACAGCAACAGTACCTGACAGCGCGCACCCCTTGCTGCAGCGGTCTCAGAATGAAGTACTACACCCAAGGCATCGACCACTTGATATGCACATGGTGGTCACACCCCGAGACAAGTTCCAAATTGATTGAACATTTCCAGTCACCTTCCCGCAATCCCTCCCATCTAGTCTTTCCTAGAAAGCGTCTAGAGACAAGGTTGTCTCAGCACAACATTCAGCTGAGAAGTAAAGCACTACGGCTGTGACCACACTAGGAACTCTTCCGTTGCTGAAAAGGCAGTAGCAATGAAAATTATTAGTTGCCAAAATGGTATCAGGGAACTAAATAATGCTGGAGCTTCAGAAAGTGTGGCTAGGAAGACGTACTGCCAACAACAACAGAATTCCCAGCTGTAGACTTAAAAGCCAGACTCAAATCTTGGGCAAGTATTTCACTATATATGAAGATGCAACAAGGTTTTCTGATATATGATAAATTTTCAGTGAAAGAAGGTGGAGGGGGAAAGAATTATTACAGTTAAGGGAAAACTTTTTTCTTTCGAACTGGCACTTTAAAGAAAAGGGTTTTAAAAACATGAAATCAGTTTTACTCTAAAAAGTGTTATAAAACCAAAGCTGACCAAAAAAAAGACAAGTATCAGTCACTAGTTATGATACATACATTCCACTACGTACCCACTAAAAGCTGCCCAGGTTGATGCCTTCCTCGTCTTTACAAAGAACACCGTGGGATAAATAATCTACGAGATGTTTACACTGCGACTGTCTCCACAGGTTAACACACTGGAGCAGATGGAAGAAATGGTGGATTCAACTGAAAAAGCGTGTTTTCTGCACTGAGCCACCCCGCTCCCTGGCCGTGGGAGCACAGCACGGTGCGCTGTAGACACGTTCTGCCTCACCTCCCGGCCCACTCCCCGGGTCTCCCAGCAGCACGGGCAGGGAGGCTCTGCAGTGCCCCAGGCAGAAGGTGCGTGCGGCAGGGCCACCTACGCCAGACGAGTGTTTTTCAAGCTGTACAAACAGTTCAGGGGTACCCTTTCAGAACAGCAAGGCAGCGGGTGTGTAGTTTAGTGAAGATTTCATCAGAAAAGCAAACAACTTCTTCATACCATTTCATCCAGTATATGCACATTAAAAAAAAACAGGCGTACTGTACAAAGAACTGCAGCAATATAATTTAAACATGCCACCGAGCTATAAACCATATATACAGAGAAACATATGCCTATACAAACAGAACAAGACCACTTTATTACAAGCTAATTCTGTTGAAGTTTTTGGAGGAAATCATGGCAGAGAAAGAAAAATCAGACCACAGGAGCTGGATGTTGCTTCTAGAAGTCATCTGTTCAGAAATTCCATGCAAAACCACCACTTTTCTTTAGCAGGTATCTATTAAAGTTTCGGCTATACACAGGTCTTCCCACAATTTCCGGACTCCCTGTACAGAGGTAGATTGCTGTAGGTGTTCTGATATTGCACCATGTAAGTATAATGGGTTTACTACAGCAAGGAACAACTTGCAAAGGCTAATTTATGGGTATAATCTCATTGTGTGCACTCAGGTAGCACAGTAACCAAATTCACTTGCACTCTGAAGAAAACATCCCTCAAAGCGCAGTGTTTTGTGATTCAGGTGGAGGTCCAGTTGAAAGCTGTAACTGTATTCACAGCTCCACGTTATGAGAACTATCTCCTGTCATCAGGGTAACACACGCCAGTCTGTCCCTCTCCTGAGCCTCTGTTGTTTGCCCAGTGCAGGAGCTTGCACTGACTTCACTGCTGCCTTTATCCCGTCCACTGCGTTCAAGTTCAATGCGACTTTCAAATACGCACAGGTTTTTGCAGTTTTAGATCTTACCCCTACCAGCGGTTTTAACATTAAGGAATCTACAAGCAGATTCATTCATACTGCCCGAGGTGATTAAAAAAAGCCCACCCACACTTCCAGACTGGAAAAGGAAAGCTGAAACTTTGCTAGCTTCAAACAGCCATCAGTCATGAACTAATTTGATGTTAATAGGAAAATCTGAAGACATTTGGCAGTAGTTTCATTTTTTGTCCATTGTATTCTTGAATAGCCCTCTGGCAACCCATGAAGTTGCAGAAAAGCCTGCATGCAAATACCCCTTTCAGATGTCTGTTCAATGAAACCTCTACAGCATCCGTAACGTAAGTGCACCAAAATTCATGATGCCAATGTGTAGTGACTTTGATGAGCTCACAAGCATTGCTAAGTATTTTTTTCAGAGGCACTCCATAAAGTTATTTTTACAGAAGTCTGTCAACATGGAGATAAAGAACCACCTGGTATTCTGCGTACCAAAACATGAGAGAATAAGAGCGCTGTTAAGTCTGGCTCAGCAAACCTAGCGCAGCTGTAGCATGCACGGGCTCACGTGACAGCACATGTGCATGTTTCGGTCTCCTCAAGAAGCCAGACAAAGTAAGCAGCACCACTCTTCCAAGCTGCAAGTTTCTAAGAAAGCTTACAAGGAAAGAAGCGTTCTCTTTTTGTACCAACCAGCCTATCTGGAAGTGTTTTTAAGGAAGGATTGCATTAGAACCACTTAGCATCAGTTACCCAAGTTTTCCCAGTTTATATGAAGCATCTTGTTCCTCAAAAAGTATTACACCAGTAAGGAACAGTGACTAGTTTGGAACTGAGTAGTTTTTGTTAAAATATGGATAGAAAACATACATAAATTCATTACGCTTCTCCATATACACACTTGTCCCTGTAAAGGGGTTTTTTGTTAACAAGGCAAGTAAATCCCAAGCTACTTCACAACAACTGCAACAATACTGAAATTCATCATGACTGCTTCCCCGATGCAAGGGACTGCGTACCTAGGAGCAGGAGTGAAACAACCTGGGCGCCTGTGGGGAGCCCATCTGGTGAAGCGAAGGGAGCCCTTCACTTCAGGGAGTAACTTCACCCAGAATGACACTCCCTGCCTCTGGCAGAAAGTGCTTACATACCTTGCAAGATCACGTTTTTGAATCCAGAAATCCATTACACACAGGAGATTACACACAGCAGAAGTTAAATGACAGTGGCAGGAACCAGGGCTCGTGGAGACTTCTCTTTCTGTTTTTACAAAGCAATGGTTCCTCACAAATACTAATCCAGAGTTAGGAAGCGTCTCACCCACACGCTCGGCTAGTGCATAGCATCTGCGATTGCATAGAATGTTTCCAGTGATGAATCTGTACCTAACCTAAGCAAATCTTTTACAGGTTTGATTTATTACCATTTGATATCCAGATTGCTTGCTGTTTGATTTACTGCACTGTATTTGGTGTGCAGGGTTTCCTGGACCTTCTTAGAGTCCACGCCATCCAGCCAGTCCTGGTACATCTTCTGTACGAGCACGTTGGTTTCTGGCAGTCTCACAGGTATCGCAGCGTACACTTCTTCCATCTGGCTGAGCAGTGCTTTGTCCGGTTTTCCATCTTCAGTTTGTGCCTGCCCTTTTCCATTTAGGCACCCTTAGGAGAACAAAAAAAGACAAAAGCTGCAAGGGTGATGGAGATTTGATATGAAGAGAAAGTTTATGTTCACTTGGAACTCTTTTTTCTTACTTGTCTAAAGAAAAGAATTGACTTTTTACACACGCTTCACCCCCCCCCTGCTGTTAGCATTTCTATTTACTTAAAGCGACTCCAGTATCAACATCATCTTCATGTAAATGAGGTTTCCATATCAACAATCTTTCTCTGCCTTCTCCATGGTTTTATGATCTTAACTACGTTCCTCATCTTTTCTTGCCCTTGACAACCACCACTTCAGTGCATTTCCTCTGAGGTCTGAAATAACCCTGAGGCACGCTCTCACTTATAGGTCAGAAGAGAGCCAATAACATTGTCATTAATTTTAGAAAACCTAATCAATTTCTGAGCCAACCCTGCACATGTAATTGGTGTTCTGGACCGTTCATTAAATAGTAAGCATTTTAGATTATTAAGAAAAGAATTAAGAGGGAATTAAATGAAGCGCTGCCTGTAAGACAACTTCCCTTTGAGACACAAGATGTGCGTGCAGAACGACTGTGGACCCGCAGTTATTCTTACCTCCTGGGCAGGCAAGGACTTCTACAAAATGGTACAAAAACTTTCCTTTTTTCAACTTCAGAACCAGGTTTTGGATATTTCTAAAGCCATAAGCTGCTGCAAAACGCAGCACTGTCTCACCATCCTTTTCAAGGGTAACTTCCTGAAAGTCCTTGTTCCTGTAAAGATACACAGAGAACATTTTAAACCCCTGCATTACCACAGGGATGATCCCACTGTGCCAGTTTGTATTCCGATAGTCTGGAAGAGAACAGCACAAGCGTAACAGTGAGACTAAGGTGAACTCTTCCAGTTTCTAAATGGGAGTTAAGAAGAAGCTGGGGTTTAATTTTCAGGACAGAATTATGCTTCAGTTTTAAGGGAGGGCAAGTTTGTCGACAACAGCGAGCTGTGTGGTGTGGTTGACACGCTGGAGGGAAGGGATGCCGTCCAGAGGGACCTGGGTAGGCTTGAGAGGTGGGCCTGTGGAATCTCGTGAGGTTCAACAAGGGCAAGGTCCTGCGCATGGGTCGGAGCAATGCCAAGCACAAATCCAGGCTGGGTAGAGAACGGCTTGAGCGCAGCCCTGCCAAGAAGGACCTGGGGGTGCTGGTGAATGAAAAGCTGGACACGTGGCAGCATGCGCTGGCAGCCCATAAGGCCAGCGTGCCCTGGGCTGCATCCCCAGCAGCGTGGGCACAGGGTGAGGGAGGGGATTCTGCCCCTCTGCCCCTCTCTGCTGAGACCCTCCCCGGGAGTCCTGCGTCCAGCTCTGGAGCCCTCAGCACAGGACAGAGCTGGAGCTGTGGGAGCGGGGCCAGAGGAGGCCCCAGCAATGATCCGGGGGCTGGAACCCCTCTGCTGGAAGAGCTGGGGCTGGTCAGCCTGGAGAAGAGAAGGCTGCGGGGAGACCTCACTGCAGCCTTCCAGTACCTGAATGGGCCAACAAGAGAGCTGGAAAAGGGCTTTTTACAAGGGCATGTAGGTATAGGACAAGGGGTAATGGCTTCAGACTGAAAGAGGGGAGATTTAGACTAGATATAAGAAAGAAATTCTTTATTCTGAGGGTGGTGAGGCCCTGGCCCAGGCTGCCCAGAGAAGCTGTGGCTGCCCCCTCCCTGGCAGTGCTCAAAGCCAGGCTGGACGAGGCTTTGAGCAGCTGGGTGTAGTGGAAGGGGTCCCTGCCCGTGGCGGAGGGGTTGGAACTGGATGATCTTTCAGGTCCCTCCCAACCCATTCTATGATTATTAATAAAATTAAAGCTAGCAGGAGCCACTTTACAGCAACAAATTTACAGGTTTGTAACATGCAACTGCCTATCAGTGGAAGAGCCAGGTTAGCAGTAGCTGCATCAGGGTTCACTGTAGCACCAACTAAACCAGGGGAGCTTTCGACAGGTCGTTGGGAACCATTTCTCTACCGAGAGGGTGGTCAAACACCGGCAGAGGCTTCCTAGAAAGGGGATCAATGCCCCGAGCCTGTCAGTGTTTAAGAGGCATTTGGACAATGACTTTAACAACCCACTGGAACTCGGTCAGCCCCGAAGTGGTCAGGCAGTTGGATGAGATGATCATTGAAGGTCCCTTCCAGCTGAAAACACTTTATTCCAACTAGTCCATCCTACACAACAAGGATACAAAACTCTAACTTACTTTAATGCTTTGTAGGTGATTTCCTTGACATCCATGCCAAAAAGCTCCTTTGCAGCATGTTTAAAAATGTGCTCCAGGTAACCATCGGATCGCTTCCCATCATGCCTTACTACATCTCCCTCCTTTATTTCATCAAACCTTAGAAAAAACAGAACGAAGGATCAACTCCAAAATTTCACTCCATCTCAGTAAGGTAGTACATTTTTCCTCCTCTGTGTCTCCCCCACCAAAAAGTTTTATAGCAGTAAGAACATATTAAACATTTTTATTTATTACAACTTCAAAAAAACACCTGTTCAGGACAGCAGTAAGATGACAGGTGGGGCAAAAAAAAAAAAGATGCAGGGCTTTCCATGTTCAGAAACCTCGAGCAACAGGAATTTATAAGAATTCATATTCAGCACAGCTTAAAGACTTAGTTAACAGCCATTCACTGCTCAGGAGACATTTTTTGGAGAAAAAAAAAAAATCATTTTTAGCAAGTGAGAATGTAGAAGTACTTCAGAAGTTACCAGCCTTTGCTCACAATTCTCCTGCTCCAGTAACTGTTTGCGGAATCTGTAACACCGTGCCACCAAAGTAACACCGCGTCAGGCTGGAATGCTGTAGCTTTAAGGTGAGTGCTACGCTACAGTTCAGGCAGGAGAATTAGTGAGATGGTACCCAAAGGGCACGGCATTCACCCCTTGGTTCACCTGTGCCCAGCTAAGAGCAGAGCACTGACGGGCACGCAGGGCTGCAGTGCGAGCTGTGCTGGTGGGCACCGAAGCCTGCAGCTCCACAGGCTCATCGAGCTCATGTTCCTTTCCAGCCAAGGAGAAATCGATAGGGAGGTGCAGTTATGCTACTTTCAGGAAGAGGTGTTTGTCTCCAGATGAGCAAACAGACAGGTTATGTCCTTTGTTCTTACACGTAAGATACACTCTCGTTACCGTCTTCCCAGAACACCCAGACGTGACCTTTCCTGGCCTATACCGCTAGCTCTCGCCTGAGCAGCAGCCCAAGCAGAGCACTCAACCACAAAACCAAAGTGAAAATTACTACAGCAAACACCTTCCTAAAAAAATCGCTGAAGTTGTAAGGATGACAGAAATATTTTAATCACCAAAGAGCTGTCATTTACAAATTTAGTGTGTCTGTCCCCTCTATGCCGTGCCATTGCATCTACTTAAGAACTACTGCACCTTTTGTGGGTTTTTTAATAACCTTGGATGATTTTGTTTCATTATGTCTCCTAATTTTAGCCAACTTCTATTTGTTAGCATTTCTAGCTACAAAAGCGAGTTGAGAACTCAAATGTGAGTTACTTTGTTCATGCTACGTTAATACCAACCACTTTACCACAAACTGTGGCCATGCTGGGACTTGTTTTAAAAGAATGACTTCAAGTTATATAAATTATCTGCAAAAACTAGTTTTAGGACCCCAGAAGAGGAAAAAATTACATTATCAGGTCTCACAGCTTGAACCAGTATTATCAGATTAGTCCTTTTAAAAATTAACATTTTCTGACATAAATTGATCCAATAAAACAGGTATATTCTGAAAAAGGGCTTATTCTTTCATTGGACAGGCTGATTTAGAAATAAATTACCATCTTTATGTGAAGACGTCTAAGAGCTGTATTTATGCAATTCTCATTCTGCGTAGCTATCTCTGGTAGAAGTAATCATAGAAGCTACACTAGAAAACCAGCTCTGAAACTGTTACCACTGTACCACTTAAATTTCTCCAGCCTAGAGAAGGTCCAAGCAGGATACTAACTGAGAGCGAAAAGGATTTTTAAAAATTACCAGAGCTTTCTATTTTGTGCAAGAAAGCATGTTTATCGCTCCACCACCGCCACTTTGGAAAGCTACCAACTAACATCTGTCACTCCTGAACAAAGATCAGCGAGCAGCGAGCGCAGCCTTTGTAACTAAGCCCTGAATGAAAACAACATGCGTGCTGCTTTCTGAGCCAGTCACACGGCGAGTAAACAAAATCCCTTCAATGCTTTGTGTGATTTGCATCCACTACACTTCACCTAAGGCGTGTTTCAGTTCTACCTAATCTTGAAAACTGCTCTGTTCAGGGTAAAAAAGTTAATTAGCATTTCTTGAAAGGGTGCTACTTCTAGCAATTCTCCATGAACACGTTAGGGGAGGCGCACATGTACCATCAAGACGCTGCTCTGAATGCGGGGGAGCACAGCACAGATGGTCAGCCCCAGGACTGCCGCCCGGCATCTCTGTGTGAGGCCAGAGCGCCAGGGGGGCACAGATCAGACTCTTCAGCGATATAAAAGCTTAAGCATAGGAGAGCTCGGAAGCGGGTCAACACCCTGAGACAATCACACTGACTAGCAAGTTGGGAACTTGCTATAGTCGATATTACTCGTATTATTGCATTAAAATATACGTAAGGAGCTACACATCTTAAAAATCCTAAAATTTAAAGGAGTCGCCAGACAGGAGTCACTACCGCAAATTACCAGCTTTGTATCTAGACAGTATACACAGTTTTATGTTATCTCTTTTGCAAGCATTTTATATATAGCAATGAACATCTAAGAGAATACTTCTGGGGTTTTTAGCCACTCGGCTTTTGATACAACTTTTTTTTTTTTTCTTTAAAAAGAAAAAACATTATTTTGAGAAGTTTTACATTTATGTTGAATGTGCTCAAAGGTTTTGTCATTTGTCATCAAAATAAGGAAGTGATCCACACACACAAAAAAAAAACCTACTTACAAACTATCTACAGCTACTTCAGTCACATCTTTCATAGACACATTTTTCTGTTCCATTATTTGGACAATTTCACCTGTAGGAAAATGTACGACATTTTACTTTCAACACAAAGCAAAATGCGCATGCTGTGCTTCGTTCAAGAGACCACCATCCCAACGCCTACTGTGCTTACAGTCACACCGCCAGCTCTTACTAGAGTCACTTCCCTCCAGTAACTGAGAAGCCTGACAGCCTTCAGCTCCCTCCAAACTTTGCATAATGCTGTCCTTAGCCTTTCTGTTAGATAAAGTTTTGAAGACATTTCAATGCTGCAGGGGAAAAAGCAGGATGCGTAGTTTGGCCATTAAGCCTAAAGAGCAGAGCCACACCAAAAAGCCACTGGTGCCACGCATTTGGAATGTTACGGAATTGCCAGTGGCGATTAAATAATGACCACAGACAAACAAGGCAAAGGTTTTTAGCATGGACTTGCACAACACTTACCCTTCTCAAGAGGCTGGCAAAAAACAAATACCTGGATTTTGTTATCAGATGAGTACCAACATGGATGGAAAGTACTTTTTGCTTTGCCTTCCCTATGCAATACCTGTACTACCAGTAGCACGAAAACCTGTACTTATTTTTAAAGCAGAAAAAAAGCCAACCTTACAACTAGAGCAGACTTGAAAAAAGCGAAGCCTGGCATAAAGGCTATTCTGACAATGGTGATTCACTTGTATCTTTATAAATAGTAAGTTTAAAGAAGATTTAACCTGACGTCAGAACACAATCAACTTCTTGCGAATTGTACAAGGCAGTGTAGAAATCTTCCCGCAAGGCTTCCAGCTTTTTGTCATAACAAGGCGCCACAATCACGTGGAAAATTTTGTCAGGAGACAAATTCTGTGGAACACAGAAGAGAGCACACAAGAACTCCATGATGAGCAAAAGACAGCTTGAAGGATGACAAGGACACAGACAGCATCATAAACTCTGTGCAGGCAACACCAGTAATCAACCCCTAGCAGTTACATTTAAAGACTGCTGCACACAGATGAAGTGATTCACCAGAAGTCGGAAAACATCAGCAATAAATATAAAAAGTCAAGTCTTCTGGCTGAAACTTTAACTTACTCCCTCAGACCACATTTTGTGCAGTTTCTGGTTGCCTCAGACAGTGAATGCAAGTCAGGACTTCAGAATTCTGTTTTCTAGCTGTCACTCGCGCACTCACGCACTTTGATCCCCAGCAAGTCCATCAATACTTCTCCATCTATGTGGAGATAGCAATACTTTCCTGTATCATGTGGATGCAGCTAAATTTAAGTATGATACATAGAAAGAACAGCAACTTTCTCAATACGCAAAACTGAGAAGATAGAAAGGTTAGTTTCTAGGATATAGTGCTTTTATTGATCCCAAATAACGGGGCAATTTCTACATTATTCCCCTTGGCTCCTGTTTTGGCTGTGCTATAGAACTGCACAGCCAGCTTTTAACAAGAATCTCTTTAGCTACCCTGAATTTAATTTTATCCATAAGTATCTAAATCCATGTTGCACTGGGAGCGCAAGGATTGCTCCCAGCTCACACTGCACTACATGAAATAAGGTTCTTTGGACATCCTTCTTACCATGGGCACCTGTATAGCAGCAGAGCAACATTTATTCTTCAAGTAAAGGACAAACAACTCTGGAATACACTTTATCACTCTGTAATATGCCAAGATCTATATTTTGGTATTAAAACTTACTAGCCCATCTTTTTAGAAGAGTATAATGGTAAAAATAAATCAGAATTACTTACTTGCTGCCTGGCAAAGTAGCCCTTCACCAGGGAGCCCATGATCTGCTGTGGAGACTTTGCAGTGCAAATGTGAGAGGTCACAAGATTGGTCAGTACCCTTTCCGCGTACCGGATCCAACCTAGAACACCACAGAAAACCACAGTTAGACAGCGAAGTGGCACATAAGCATGGCAGTCGCAGCAGTTGTAGAACAGCTCCTAAAAATGAAGATACCACCACAGTAGGTGGGACCTCGCTGTGTAGGCTGGAAGCCCCAGAGGAGGCCACGAAGATGATCCCAGGACTGGAGCACCTCTCCTATGAGGACAAGCTGAGGGAGCTGGGGCTGTTCAGCCTGGAGAAGAGAAGGCTCCGGGGTGACCTTAGAGCAGCTTTCCAGTGCCTGGAGGGGCCAACAGGAAGGCTGGAGAGGGGCTTTTCACAAGGGTGTGTAGTGATAGGACAAGGGGGAACGGCTCTAAGCTAAAAGAGGGCAGAGTTAGATTAGATATTAGGAAGAAATTCTTCACCATGAGGGTGGTGAGGCCCTGGCCCAGGCTGCCCAGAGAAGCTGTGGCTGCCCCCTCCCTGGCAGGGTTCAAGGCCAGGTTGGATGGAGCTCCGAGCACCCTGGGCTGGTGGAAGATGTCCCTGCTCATGGCAAGGGGGTTGGAACTAGGGTCCCTTCCAACCCAAACCATTCTATGATTCTGTAACGGTAGGAAACCTCAAGGCTCTGTTAATAACACTTTACAGCTGGCTATCAATAATTCAGTGTGCCACTGATTCCAGACCTATAAGCGACTGTGAACATCATGACCTATTACACCCTTTCTAATGCACAGATTTAACAAAGCAGAAAGAACGGGACCCCCAGCTAACAAAGAGTAAGTTGACTTTCTAGACCTCAGCCCTCGGATCACCAGATACAACAAATGCACTCTGTTCAGCTGCTTAACTGTAACCTTCTGTTTCCCGAGATTTAACATCACGCACCCAGCTTGCCTCCTCTGCAACAGAAGAGTCACATGAAAGCATTATCACAAGATGCACACGGATTAAGCCTGGAAAAAAATGGTTTCTTTTACTATTGTTGGAGTAGCCATACCTTCTTTAGAAACAACCCCCTACACACACACAACCACACACAGAATAATTAGCTGAAATCTCTCTGTATACAACATTCTGAGTTACTCTAGAGTCCCCCTCCCTCTCACCAGACCCCTTCAGCATTTCGGCTGTGACAGGCTGTGTACATTCACACCAGCCCCATTACCCAGAGCAGTTCTGTTATTCCCCACCTTCCAGAACAGGAACTGACGAATGAGCAGATTAAGACATCAAGGGTGTGCAATTCTTTCTTAGGCACAGTAACTCTTACAGAAAACCACAGCCCAGCATCTTTCTCAGCAAGAATTCAGAACTTTTTGCTTCAGCTACCTGAACCAAGAACCAGACACCTAAACTGTGCACAAGTGCTAGGCTCAGCCTTCTAGGGAAGTGTATTGCCTTTGGTGCTAAGAAATAGTGAAAAATACCACTCTGAAGTCTTTTATCTTCAAACAGATTAGTGTTTACATAAAAGACGAAGATTTCTGTGAAGTACATGCTGCCCAGGAAAGGTAAAACCTGTAGGTTAATCCTTAAGCTTGAAATTCAAACACTACCAGGTGTTTATACATGTCAGAATGCTGCCACACAGGTTAACAGCAGCACAAAACTGGAATCCAGGAGGTGTTCAGACGGTTTGTCTCTCTATGGCAGAGAAGTGGCTGTCCCAGCGTAGTAAAATTTTATTGATGAAAATGAGAAAGCTCAAGTATCAGGGAAACATGAGGATGCTCCAGCTGTTTAACATTCCCAATTCTTCTTAAAGTACAGACTTCAAGATTAACAGATACTGGTCTCCATGGAAAATCTCATCAAAGGTGTACATTGTTTTCAAGAAGCATTCGTTTCTGTTGTAGAAAAAGCTAGGGACTACAGATTTACAGGTCAGGACTGTGCTGGACTGCTAGACTCTGAACAGGAAGTTTGCTTAATAGCCAACCTCATCCACGACTTCGCGATATTATCTGCAACAAAGGACTTAATTTATTAGTGCTTGATACAAAGGCTGTATTAGCATATTCTGCATAATAGGTATATCCTATTTCTTACAGGGCTTTGGTCTCAAGTGCTGTCAAAACAGAAAAAAACCTGCTTCAAACAAAATATGGACAGTATTTAAAAACATTCTGCCTCACACTTTAGCAGCATTTCTGGAAGGTCCTTCCATTCTACTGCAACTATGATTACTGTTACCACAGCACTGCTGCTCTGAGGTTAGTTTTCAGAACTGGAATATTTTAGATACCATAGTCACAAACTGTACGGAAATTTCACTAAATCCCAAGAGGCTTCTGGCAGGTATCGCCCAAAGCAATTTCTTAAATTGTTTCTTCCCTTGCAGTAGACGGAACAAGTGTCTAGTAGTTCCAGCTCCACAACGACCATTAGTCACTGCTTAATTATACAAGCAGCCTCGGTGAATGAGCAACAACGCGGCATTTATCTGCACTTCACATCCCCACTAGCTGTTTCTGCCTCCTTATCAACGGGGCTGAATTCCAGAGCCGCAGTTACAGGAAGGCTCAGATACCCAGCTCTCCTATCACTGTACATCTGTGCCCATACAGACCCACACCCTGCACGAACTCATTCAGACCCTTGGCCTTTCGATGGCTTGTGTCAGCCGCAAAGAACACCAAGAAACCCCTACAAATCACTGCATGAATTCCTGCAGGTGTACTTCAGAACATGTTATTTTCAGTGGTTTATTGTGAGTAGATCACAAAGACGCGTGCTACAAATATCTAGGCATCAGTATGAAGCGCAGAACTAAGAAAACTTTCGCTACTTTAGAACCCCATTCCTGTAAAAGGAAATTAGTTTAGTTGACAGGGACAAAAGCATTTGAATCCTCAAGTCATGCGCTTCCTACTTACACTGTAAGCCTGCCCCACTGCCCTGTGCTAGCAGTCACAGAGGCTGGCGATGCATTAAAAATGCTGATCGCTTTCCAGAGCACATGTTTCACATTGCTTACCAGTCTGGTAAATTAAGGAAGCGAAGTGACTCCTTCGGAGATAGTACATGTACAGTCAGTAGTTACATTGCTGTACTTTCAACAGGAAACAAAAGCTAAAAAAATTGTCTCACTTTCTTTTAAGAGAGCAGCGGGAGGACATAAGAACAATTAAAAGGGCCTTTTGTTGTCTCTGTTTTATCAGGTTCTGGGACCACAGGGGCTATGCTCTTCTCCTCATGGTAGATTTTACACCACAGACCACTCCTGCAGAGGGTGGCATTTCTGTGGGAAGTTACACCCAAAGATAAGTGAGGTTAAAGCAGTTGTACTTGAGTTCACATTGACCTTATATCTACAGAGCTACATAAAAAACATTTGGCAATAAACAGACCCAGTAAACAACATTTCTGGGACAAATTTCTGTAATCTGGGAGCAGAGAGAGAGGAAGGAGAACGAGGAACAGAAAATGCACCCAGACAACTAAAGTCACAAAACAGTGAACAACCTGACTTTAAAGATGAGTGATCATGATTTTTTTTTTTACTGTAATTACTGTCAACAGGAATGAAATACCATATGCTTTCAGAATGGGTTTACAGTGGTATTTCAGTTCAGTTTTCCAGAAACAGAAACCACCCGTGCTTCTGCTAGCTATCTGCTGTGGTGTAGATGTTAGGACCATAACTAGCACTGAACACAGACACAATCTTTTGCAGAATAGACAAGAAGTGCTCTGTTAACTATTTTAAAATATTTCCAACAAGAGCAGCAGATAATCTGAGCTCTGTTTCTAGAAGAAGAAAAATTAAATTATCTCAGACGAAGTTCTAAAAGAAATCCTCAAGGTTTGAAATTTAAATAAACTATGTACAACAAAACAAAGCTAAGTAATAGGGGGTTGTTTCAACTTCACAGGTTTTACATTAAAAAAAAGCAATGTATAGTACGTCTGCCCCTGAAGATAGAAGGTAACACTAAGATAACAGTAACAGAAGAAGAGACTTTTCCTCTTGATACATATATATAGCTCCTAAAGCATAACCCAGATACTTCCACTACAGAATGCACAGAACCAACAAAAGTACAACTTAAATTGCAGTATTGAAACTTTAAATCGATGACAACAACAGATTCTGGTGATCACCAAACTCACACTCTAATTCACTCTCTTGTAACTGTAACAGTTCTTTAAAGACTGCAAGCCCTTTCAAAGCTAGAAAGAAATATTTCTGTATCTTTATCAGGTTTTTGAAAAGCAACACCACGAATTTAATAGGGTGGAGTTCAGTGGGGGGAGTTAGGTGAAGGGATTACGCTTACCCCCTTGTTGATATTTCTTAGGAAACTGACTTACCATACTTGAAATGATGGTCTGATAACAAATGCAGAAAGTCAACAATGACTGAATGTGCTACATCTTTTCAGTTGTGATGAGTGCAGATTATGTTCATAACAAAACAAGTTCTCAGGTGCAAAATTCTTAGAAACGGGACATGTAGTGAGTCAAGTCTGTGACATTTCAAGTGGGAATTTTTTGTTCAGTGTTACACAAAACCATCTCACAGTCATTAAGATTAATGTCACTTGCTACTTTCCCCTAGGCTTAAGTGGCAAGTTCAAAACTTTGCTTAAGATAACAGAGGTTGTGGTTTAATTACACCAGTTAGTAAAGTTCCTTGAAGGTTCTTTTCAATAAGGAAATGCCACGTGAAACTTTGTGGTCTGGACACACGAGCAGCAGCCACTAACTCCTCAATTCCAGTTCCAATTAATTTCTCCTAAAGTCTTACACAAAGCACTAAAAACCTCGGTGCTTCGGTACCTCAGTTTCATTATCCACAGATTCATGTGCAATATATGCTTCTGTTACAGAAATGACGGGAAATACATCTGACTAATAAACACCACATACAAACACTAGCACAGGAAATCAGTAGTTCAGGTTCTCCGTATTGCCAGAGGCTGTGGACTACAGCAAGGTTCTTTTGAAGAGCAACAACAGAATTTACACTCCTCACCTTTTACAGAGCTCCAACAGAAGACAACTGCAAGATGCAGACAGGGAATTTATTGCAACCTTTGCACCTGACTGCGTAAGACCCTACACTGAATGAATCATAGGCTGGAAAAGACCTCTCAGACCATCAAGTCCAACCATCCACCCAACACCACCATTCCTACTAAACCATATCCCGAAGTGCCACATCTACATGTTTTTTAAACACCTCCAGGGATGGTGACTCCACCACCTCCTTGGGCAGCCTGCTCCAATGCCTGACCACTCTTTCAGTGAAGAAACTTTTCCTAATATCTAATCTCAACCTCCCCTGATGCAACTTGAGGCCATTGCCTCTTGTCCTATCGCTGGCTACCTGGGAGACCAACACCTGCCTCACCACAACCTCCTTTCAGGTAGTTGTAGAATGAGCCGTATCCAGCACGACCACGCTGTGCTTTGCACGGTTCACATCTATGGCTGTGGTACCTCGCTTATGTAGGGGAAAGCTGATGATGCTTGTTGGAAACAAATTCTGCCCTCCCAACAGCCCATGGGAACCAGGCCCATCCAGCAATGCACTGAGGACAACCAGCACTACTGGTATCAAGTACCACATGTGATATCTGGTATCTCTCAAAAGCCAAGCTAAAATGCTGTAAGTTCTGTAAGACTCCCAAACGAAACCTCCCTCTCCTTCGCTCCTTGGTAGCTCCAGTGACACTAGGCTGAAGCATGGGAAGGTTGGAGACATCAGTTCTCACCAGGGCAAGCAGAGGCAAACATCGGTAAGGCATGCTCCTCCTGGTTCCTCCGCTGATACCGCTGCACAAACTCCCTCTGGCTCTCCAGGATACTGAAATCAGCAGCTATAGTGGTGTCAAATACATAATGCACCCCTACGAAAGAAAGCAGTAAGGAAATGTGAATTATTAGAACGTTTTCCATCTCACAGGCTTCTTTCCAAGTTCCAGGTCTACAGAAAAACTTGGAGGATAAACAGGTATATTCCTTCCCCTCTCCAAAATGTCACAAATAGTAGGGTCAAAAATAAAAGCAATACACTGAAAAGCTATCTTCTATGCCATGGATTTAAAAGGACCAACAACTTGCTAACGCTGACTAGCAACACTTCAAACAGTTGTCTGCTTCCTTACAAGAAGCTTGCTGCTCAGCACATATTTGCGTTTTGTTTAATTGAATGGCATTTCGTGACTTCTGGGCTATATGCTGTGACTCTTGAAAAGGAGTATTCTTTTCAAGACATGCTGAAGTCACGTATCATCATTCACAAAACCTACGTCCAGCGAAGAGGTGTATCTTCCAGTGCTGACGCTGCTGCAAAGGTACGCGAGCATATCACCAACACAGCAGAGACCTCCTGCCTGCCTGTTCAGCAGCAAGTGAGGCACAGATAACTCACGCATTCTAAGAAAAGTGGGCTCACTAGAATTTAGCATTCCTTTTAGATTAAGAAAATATACTGGGTACAGGTTTATTACCGTCTTCCTCAAGCACATAAACTCCAAACCTATAGGCAAATTGTTTTTTTAAAATAAAACTTTGTATATATAGTATAAAGAGCAAATAAAATACTGCTTTAACATAAAATATGCATATACAACCGTTTTTGCATGTAATTTCTAACTACAGAAAAAAAACCCCAGAACTGAGTATCTTTTAGAGATATAACGTGTCAAAAAGACTGGAAGGCATTTAGGGTAAGAATTCCTTCCTCCCTCAAGTTACAAAATAAGGCGAAATCTTCTTGAAACTCATGACCAAATCCTCCATGATTTCTTGGTAGTGAAGGTTTCAAAGACAGCTCCATAATGTCCTTCTATTCCGTGACCTTTACTATCAACATGGTAGGGCCTCAAATCCATTTCTGAAACTGGTGTACGTCATACTGGTGCACTGTCATTAGTATCACAGAGTGCGTGTTTCGAACTCTAAACTAGATTGTGCAATGGCACTTTATGACTGTATAACCCACAATTCTGCTGAGGAAGCAAAAACCTAAATTAATCTCCCCTTTCTGCTCCACCATCATAACAAAGACAAACTTACCAAGACTTTTGAGGAAACCACAGAGTCTCTTGGCTGCATCATTCACAGAGAGATTGAATTTAGCAGCAAAATAAGGCAATGACTGAGGGCATATAGATACTGCCAACACCTTGTGTTTTGAGGTATCACATTTCTGGTGAACAAAACAAAAACACAGGAAGTAAGGTAAGTAATTACAACAGGGTGAGGGTCCCTACTTTCCCTCCCTTTTCCACGTTGTTCCACAGTGTCCGATGCTTCAGCGGGCCATATCATTAACACCCCTACGAGACAGCTACTAAGTTTCCTGAGGGCAGGACAGCATCTTTCCCTGATCCTGCCAGTGTTCATCACTCATCACTTGTAGATGTTTCTTTGATCTAACTGAGGGAAATCCATCCCTCCCAGGGCAGTTCTCTGGTTGGTCTCACAACGGCATAAGAAGAGTTAAGAGACATCCAGCACCTATACGTTCTAGCAATATGAAACATTCCAGCAAATATTAAAAAAGCTGTACGTTTAAACATTAATAAATAGATAAACTAACCTTTACAAGAGCATGGGCATTTGAAGCTACAAATCCAACCCAGCAAATCACAGATCTGATCCTCTGTTAAGGCTCCTGTGTCTCTATTACTGAACTTGTTGAGGGAAACCAGCAAGACAGGACCCTCAACAAACCAGTGTTTGTAGGCACTGAAGAACCCTTTGAAAATACCCACGGTGGTGAACGATTGTGAAGCTCTGACGACTGACATTCACAAGAAGATGAATCTTGTGTTTTAGCTGGGACCTTTTCCACACCCGTGGAACCTCTGGAAGCCAAACCAGGTCTATGCCACAGACAAGTCTCATCCCAAAAGGCTGGAGACCATGGTTTGTACTCAGACACCCTGAATGCTGTACAATGACCCTTCAAGTAGAGCTCGTGACTGCCTGGAAAGCATCTCCCTTGCTCACCGTCCTCTTTTGGACCCTTGAAGTTCTGATCAAGCGACCTACCTGCCTCTACTGCAGCCTTCAGGCTCTCTTAATAGGACCCGTGTGACCCAAAATATTTTTTTCCCCTTCTCTTTTTCTCCTGTACAACAATATCATACTGTATGGAGAGTTAAACTAGTTCTAAGAAAACTGAATCACTATGTAATGAATCCTCTTACTTATGACACATACATGCAGATTAAGAAAAAGCATCAGTTCTGGCAGCTTTTGCATACCAAGGAAGGACATAGAAGTCCAGAGCAGAACTAAAATAACTAATTAAGTAGCAAGATCCGAAGATCTGAGCACCACACATAGCAACCAGCTTCCAGGAAATCCAGATCTCAACAGAAAATACAATGGCAAAGGAATGACTTTTTAAGTTTTAATAAGAATTTGGACAAAAAATTCTGTTCCAACTATAGTCAGATCAAATAAATATTAAAAAAATTCTACTTGCAAAACCTTACCTTGCTAACTTTGTATTACGTGGATGCATTGGCACCAGAAACACCTAGAACAGCCCTAGTAATGAAGATATGAGTATCTACAAACACCAAACCACGGACTACTTTGTTATTACAGTTATGAGGTAGTTACGTTTTCCAAAAATGTTACTTTCACAGGTGCAGTAACTTTCCTATAGCATTTAGGTTAAGTGTTGTGATCTTGCACCTCTAGCGCAAAATTATTTTCAGTACTTCAGTGTTCAGTCTTGCCTGAAGTTTTCACTTCCCCTTTGGACAAAGTATATCCTGACAAATCTTCACGTTATCTGCCTTGGGAAACCAAGCTGCTTAGTCATTCTGTCCTCTCCTCCTCCTCACAGAAAACAGTGTGTTATGATTTTTGTCACCTTACCTTATTAAGGTTAAGAATACGAAAGAGCTCCTTCTGATTCTGCTGGAAAACTCTGGCTCCTTCTTCTGATGTCATGCAATTGTCACAAGCTAGGCAGTCGCTAAGGAGTACTTTAGCACTAGCCAATGTATGAAACTCATTTTTCTAGGGGGAAAACAGGTAAACAAGTACTTAGTAATGATCAATCAACTTTTAAGACCTCTGCAATGACCCAGCTGAAGAGCAAACATGCTCTCGCTGTTTTGTTTAGAACAAGGCAACCCGTGACACCTGCACAACATGCAAGATTGTTTAGAAGTAATTAAAATACTTTGTTCCATCATTCTTCATGGCTCTGCTCCTATTATTACTGTGAAACTGCAAAATGCTTAAGCATAAACATAGATCTAAATTTAGTCCTGTAGTCCATGCTCTAGTAACTTGATTTACATTGCATTTCAGAGCTGGCAATCCCCATCAACTTACCAAGCAACTAAGAAAACTTTTACTTGAACTACCAAACCTCTTATAACAGCCAGGTGCCTCTCTAGCAGCAAGATGGCTTTGGCTTTTTACCACGAGGTAAAGCAAACAGAACGCAGTCGCACAATTACACTGAACATATATGTAAGATCAAGAGTTTCATGCTTCTCCTTACAATACTGTTGGCAGCTCATCTGCGGGAAGAAGGAATACTTGGATAGCAGTGCAACACAACCAGACTACTTGGAAAAAAAATCAAACAAAAATCCCTCAATGAAGAAGCCACTCCCAGGGAAAGAGTCTTCTGTTGAAGAAGAGCACAGCATCTCTAAGCTTGTCTGATACAAAAATTACAAAGACATTTTGCGCACTTGTAATGTCAAAACCTCTATTTTCTCCTTACAAGCTCTGTCTCTGTTTTGAAGACTTGATGCAAGATTTTTGACACTCAGAATGAATTTTTTTAGAACTTCCACTTCTGTTTTGTGTTTCCATAGTCAGGGTTTTTTCAAATTTTATTTATTTATTTATATTTATATTTATATATTTATATTATAGGTATAAAATACATATTTTATTTTTATATTTATATTTATCTTTTTCAAAAATTCTTGATTCTCATGTTATGAGATGTCTGGAAGCGCTCACATAATTGCTTACAACTCCTTGTTGGTTAGTGTCCTATCTAGTACTTGGAAGTTCTCCACTTACAACCTCCTTCGGGGGACGCAACCAAACCAGCACACAAGTAAGAGACGCTACAATTTTCAGAAGGAACGGTACCTCTTCAAAGCCATCACCCGAACTCAGCGCACCAACAGACGTACTCTGCGCATCATCGTTTTTCTGTTTCTTACTGCATTCCTGAAACAAAGCACAAGCCCCAGGCGTGACGCGGAACCCGCTGGCCGCCCCGTGAGACCCCCTTCACCCCGCTGCCGGGGTCGGCACCCACCAACCCGGCTGCTCCGCCTCGCCAGGCAGCGCTTTGTTTCCAACGCCCCGCGGTGAGGGGCAGGGGCCGCGCTCCCGGGGCCGGTCAGCTTGGAGGTGACGCCTCGGGGAGGGATGGGGGGGGGCAGGGCCCCGCCGCCGCACTCACCTTTTTGGTGCAGTTCTCGCACTTCATTTGCGGTCCCGCCGGCGCACCCCGGCCCTGGCGCGGCTGCCGAGCGCTCCTCGCCGCCGGGGCTGCAGCACAGGGGGAGAGCGGGGCGGGCCGGTGAGCCCCCCCCCGCCGCCAGCCCGCCTCCCCGGCCTCCCGCCCGCCCTTTGTTACCCTGCCCGCCTCCCGCCCCGCTCGTCGCCCCCGCCGCCAACGCGGTCCCTGGGGCGGGGGCGGCCCCGCCGCGCCCCTCACGTGCTCCGCAATTTACCGGGCTGTAATTAACCGGCGGGCGCCGCCCGGCCCGTTATTCGGCGCGAGGGGGCACCGCGCGCTGCCTGGGGACAGACCCGGGGCGGGGGGGGGGGGGGGGGGGGGAACCGGCCGGGAGACAGGGGCGGCGGGAGCGCGGGTGCCCACGAGCTGCAGCTCAGCAGCTCCACGGAGCGAGAGATAAAAAAAAAACCCACATTAAAAGGAAAAAAACACGGAAAACAACCCAAAGCGGAGGGGCGGGAGGACGCGGGGCGCGCCACCGCACCTCGCCGCCGCCGTCAGCTGCCTCCCCGGCGCCTGGGGGCGGGCAGCAGCGGGGGGCGGGGCCGGGCAGCGCCTCAGCCCCCGCCGGCAGGACCCCGCCCCCCGCGCGGCGGGGCTCATTGCGGACCTGAGCGCCCGCACGTAGCCGCCGCCGGCAGCGCGCCGCCGCGGGGCGGGGCGAGGGGCGGGCCCGCGTCCCCGCCCCCGGGCCGTTAAACCCGACCGGGGCAGGAGAACGGGCGGTGCTCGGCGGCCCCCGAGTCGTGCCCCCTCGCCTCCCCGCCTTTCCCGGTTCCCTCGAGCGCCTTCGCCCGTCTTATAACGCGCGCTCTGCGGTTACAGCACGGCATGATTTTTCCCCCCTCGTTTTTGCTCTCTGCCAGTCCCTTCTTAAGTGAAACGACCCCGTGGAAGGCACTACCTGCGCATCACTGCCGTTCTGCTGAACCGACGTGCCGCGACCTCCCGCTGTCACAGCACCCAAGCGCGGGTGACCCCGTCCCCAGGGGGTACCCCCGGCCCTCCCGCACACCGGCGCCGGCCTCCCGCAGCTCCGCAGGCCCCAAGCCGCCGGCAGCTCGGGCCGGAGCGGCTGTCTCTCCCAACCCCGGGCTGCAGCGTCGAAGCGGAGCGGCTGAATCGGCGCCCCGCTCCTCTCTCAGCCCGCCGCCCGTTTGACCAGACCTGTCAGCACACGCCCACGGCGGCGCAGAGAAGTTTGGCAAGCAGAAAAATGACGTTTGGGAAATCAGACCGCAGAACTTCCAACAAAGATGCGGCCGCCTGCCCAAACCGCAGCTTTCCTTCACCGAGCGCGCCGGGCGAATCCCCCGCTGCCACCAGCACGGTGCCACGCTTCAGTCCCCAGCACGGCCGGTGCGGCTCTGTCCCCCGAGGACAGGACTCCGCAGGCTTGTGTCCAGGGAAGCAAATGTTTGTGGGTTAGGCTGTTAAAGATTTCACAATCAAATTAATTAGTGTTTTAGGGATAATCCCAGAGCAGAATGTAAAAATAATGCCTGTTTTTCCATTTTTCAGTTTATAGACTATAGGTGAGTTATCACTGGGGTAAAGGAAATCAGGAATTCCTTAGCTTTACCGTCATGACAGCAAACAAACACTTTCTTACTGCCCATTTAAACAAAAATAAGCTGATCCGGCTTTACACACACCCTGAAAAAACACCACTAATGGTAGCTTGAGGTAAAAATTGTAATAGCTTTGGGAATCATTTCCTATGCTATCTTCATTCAAAACACTTTCACATTTCATATTAACACAATTTCTTTAAAAGCACTACGATCACTCCAGAGCAATGTCTATGCAACTTCAGAATTTGCATCTCCCACAGAACTGCCGGGATGCAGCGTTAGCTGACATCCTGTTCCCTGCTCCTTGGGATCAGTATTTCCCGCTGGAAAGCTGTGCCAGTCTCACGGGTTATTCCACAGGGATACAACGGCCACAGTCGCATTGACAAATACAGCGATAGCACAGATGAAAGCTCTAAATTAGGAACGTGTTGAGATTTGCACTTCAAGGCAGAGCTAAAATCCTTCTGTTTCACACTTTGATGATTATGCTTACATTTATTATCCAAATTTGATGCAGTGATTCTTCAACAGACATGACAGTTTTGGATATTTCTGTAACTCTGCACAGATCACATTTAAAATATTTTCTATTTCCCCCCATATTTCTTTATATTCACCATGAAAAACAGATAACTACATGAAAATTGAAACATTTGCAGAAACACTGAAACATTAAGGACATCTTTGGTATGCATCTTATGTTTACCTACTTCATCCTCTGGTTTAGGAATACCCAGACAGAATTAATTTCAATTTAAGAAAACAAAAAAAAAGAGCAAAAACTCGAACAAACTGAAGAGCGTGCAGGAAACAATGTTTCAATGCACAGTATCAGATTATACTTGTGTAATCATCAGATACTTAGATGTCCCATTTATTTTATCACCAAGAGCAATTTCTGCTTTCCGTTTGCTGTTTAGGCCCTTTTCCCCCAGACCAGCAGATCCATTACCACCAGCCCCGTGCCTGACAACCTGAGAAAAGAAAGCCCCATCCTGTCACAATCTGCCCCGGGGGAGGTAACAGTTCCCACCTCAGCAACGCCGCAAAGGCTGCTTCCAAAACACCTCCCAATGTAAAAGCTTTCCCATGTCAACAGTAGGCAGCACTTACCAGCGTTACTTGCTTTTATGGCCTCTTTGGATGTATTTGGCCTCCATTGCTACATTTAACATTTATACCTGCGCCTAAAGCATTTACACCAAGAATGAAACAGAAAACTAAACATTTCTCTGTGAAAACAGCATACTGCAAACAACTTCAGGAAGCTTTAAAGGTTCTGCATCAGTCCCACGCGGCGCTGCAAATGCCTCCTCAAGTTAGTGACAGCCCATGCCACTCAGCAGCTGTCAGAATGTGGCAATGCATCTTTGTTACAGCTGGAAAACATGTATTCCATGAAATTCCTACTCCCCAGGCTTCACACCCAAAGTACCCATAGAGTTGATCTCATTTATTGTAACGGGGGCTTCCTGCCCAGCCACAAAATACCACTGCTTTGGCAACTGTTCCCAACCAGCTGTTTAAAATCAAGCACACTAACATGCCAGGATAAAATTCCTAGTAGGATCACATGCTTATTGCATAGCTGAATTTGTATGTTTAAGACCTCGGGCTGGGGGGGAGGGCTATAAGGAGCTAGAAAAGACTATTTAGGAAAATGGTCTGAAATTAGGAAAAGGGAACTGAAGTAGAGCTAGTGTCAAACTAATGCAAAATGCAGGCCAGTGCTGTTATATCTGCATGTTCTTGGTTTCAGATGAATGACTTGAAAGTTACAAGCGTATTCACTAATCTATTTTTGTATTATCCAGCAAGGAGTCTATGACAATCAATTAGATATTTCTGAATGTTTCTTCTGCCAAATAGCTTTTGTTTCTGCAGCAACATGTTTTGGAATTCATGCTGCTCTTTAAGTCCAAGATCCGGCTTTTAAAAATGTGTCTCTTCTTCCTTTCTTTATTGGTAGGCGTAACGCCACTTACCTACTTCAAAGTGCTGGTGTAAAATCCCCAGATGATTGGAGAAAAAAATGTTGTAAGAATCGTTAATTAATACTAGAAGCTTACAAGGATCCTTGCCATATTCCAGTTTGGACAAGTGCTTGAGTGTGTGTCTGGTACTTCCCGTAGTTGAAATAATTTCTCTTTAACTTCACAATTAAATTAAGTCCTATCAGGTTATCCTACTGTGCTCTTGGCAGAACTGAAGTAGCATACAGTTGCTAATATTTTTGCAGATAGCACTATAAGAATAAAACAGAGCAATATGCTGTGTGGTTCATGTTGAGTGGAGGGGACAGTTTCTTCTTTCACTTTACTCTAGACACAAGAATTCTTTTGTCTTGTATCACTCAAAATGGCTTAAGATTTGGTTTCCAGAGAAACTGGTTGCTTATAAAAGCTGACTGACAACCGCTTATACATAAATTTCTTCCCAGAAGACTCAGTCAGCTGCTTGTTTGGGTTGAGAACACGTGATACTTATTACTTCCTATTTTTCATCCAAATCCAGCAGCTGGTACCTCATGACTCACAAGCATGCCAGTTCATCCTTGCAGTTTCTCATGGCCTTCTCCCATTAAGACAGTTCCACCCAAAAATTGCAGATCAGTTTGTATTTTCTACTGCATACAGTTAGTTAAGTTTATACCATGGACTCTTGAGGTTTTTTTCCCCCCCTCTTCAAATAGTTTATGCTGGACTGTTACGAAAAACGCTGTCTGATCAAAAACTCAGTTACTGTTCACCAACAGCGATGTTCAGGAACAGCTGAACAAACTTCTACCATGTCATGACCTTGAGCAAACTCTCTGCAGTATTGGGATTCATATTAGGAAAAAAGCCAAAAACTGAGTATGTCATTCAGGAAGGACCACAATCCTGTGCAACTGAGAGAGGACCAAATATTGTTTATAGATGAAGTTATACATCAGGTTACATAAAGGGAATTTAAGAAGTTAAGCTAAACTGCAGATGTCCGAGCTTTACCCATTCTGTCCCAAAGCTGACATGAGCAGTCGCTCTAATGCGTTGAATGGCAACAGCTTTCATGGGTGAATGTTTAACTGAACTAGAAACACAAAGGATTTTTCAGACGTAGCCTACTGTCCACAACAGCAACGTCACCCAGTATTTCAAGCCAATAAGAACTCTCCTTCCCAAACAACAGACTTTCCAAATCCAAGCCTTCAGCTGAGTAAGATTCACAAGAAGTCATGACATCAGTGTTAAACCCATAAGATTATCACTTATTTCACTTTCGCAATTCCCACTCCCAGTTTTTGAACAATGGCATTAATTTTTTTTCAGGATTTTGTTTACAGTTGTAACAGCTATCCACAAATACATTGCATTCAATTATTATAACCACTGTAGCTATCGATACTGAAAGCTGAAGCTTAAAAAATACCAAGTATTCAAAACTTGTGATAAAACAACATCAACTGGCAATGCTGATCTAATTTACTATTGGCAAAAAAACCCCCAACAGCAGCCAAACCCCTCGCAAGTATCAGAAGTCACATCTGGAAGAATGGAAAACTTAAAACGAAGCAGTCAGCTCTCCGCTTACATGCGTGCAGTCACTCCCAGGGGTACACACCAACAGAGACACCCCTGCACGGAAAGCCGAGGACTTTTAGCTGCTGCTGGGAATCGAGGTCCCCGCAGCGCGTCCTCCCTGGGCAGCCGTCCCGAGAGTGGTCTGCGATGCTGAGAAAGCCCTTACGAACCCGTGCACCAGCTGCCACCCCAAGGGCCAGGCTCACACCGGCTGCCATCGAGGGCCCAGACGCACATTGCCCTCCATGGCAGCCACAGGCACTGGGGCTGCCCAGGCACAGGGGACAGCCGGGAGGGGCTCCCCGTCACAGAGAGGGGCTCTCCCCGCCCTCCCTCGCCCCCCAGCCCGGAGCAGCAGTCGGCCCCACAGGCCTCGGGCAAGGGGCCGCGTCCACCTCACCCACAGCGGGTCTAGCAAGCCACCAACTGTGCCCAGTAAAGCTCTTCCCCACACCCAGCCTCCCCTACAGCGTTTCACCTCCCTCCTCTACCAACACATAAGCTTTTCTCCTCTTTTTCTAACACATTTAAAGCCACGCAGCCTAAGGAAACATCAACACTCTTACTCAGGCAGCGCAGGCCTAGCCACCATCCATCTTGAAGGCGGGCAGGAAGCCGCCATCTTGAGCGACGCTCTCCCTTTCCCCTCACAAAGCCGCAGGGGCTGCGGGGCGGGCAGCTTTATTCACCCGCTTCTTTGCCCTCACTCAAAATGGCCGCCGGCGCGTCCGAGCCTCCTTCAGCCGGGCGTGGCGCCGGCGCGTCCCAGCGGCCGCTCTGGCCGCGCTCTATGGTTGGGGGCGGAGGGGCCGCAGGAAGCGGAGGCGCCCGGGCGTCCCATTCAGAGCGCGGCCGTGCGGCGGGGCGGAGCGCGCCGGGCAGGTACCGCCGCGGGGGGCGGCTGGCGGGGCGCTGAGGGGAGCGGAGCCGCTCCGTCTGCCGGGGGGATGTGGCGGGAGGGGAGCGGCGGGGGCCGCCGCGGGCGAGTCGCCGCCGGAGGCCTGGTGTTCCCCACCGGGGTTTGCTCCGGCGCTGGCAGCGCGCTGCGGTTCCTCGCTCTGGCCGGGTGCTCGGGGAGGGGGGGAGCGGCCCGGTGCCTGGTCTCGGGGGGGAGCGGCCCGGTGCCTGGTCTCGGGGGGGAGGGGGAGGCCCGGCCCGGCCCGGCGGTCCCGACTTGGCGGGTGTTTGCTGCGGGACCTCCCGCGCGCCTGGCTGCTGTCTGCCGGGTCGCGGGCGGGAGCAGAGCTGGTGCCCGCGGAAAGGCGCTCTGGTGGATGGAGAGCAGCTCGCAGGAGTCCTCTGAAAACCGAAGTTTTGACGCTTGGCGTCCGGCGGAGACGCCGCGTGCCTGACGCGGGAGTGGTTTTGTCTCTTCCAGTTTCAGGTTCTCTCTGGTGTGTTGCCAAGAGATTAAAATCAAAACCGTTTGTGCCTTTTATTTAACTGGAAAGGCTTGGCTATACCTGTGTTATTGAATGGAACAAACAAATCCCCGGGCGCCTGCTGTCTGAGCTAGCCAGTCGGTGCAGGGTTGCGGGGGTGCAGTGTAGCATCGAAGAACAGCAAGGTGACTAAAAATCCCACGCTTTCCTGCTGTGAGAGCCTGGACGTGCGCGGGCCTGCTCTCTGAAGTGCTTTTCACGGTTATTCAAAAACCCGTTGAACGCTGGAAGCCCGTTATCCTGGGTGGCTGTTGACAGCTGAGTGCCAGCCTCCCGCGAACTGGTTCTGTGGGCAGAGGAGTCGGCTACGGAGCGGTGACAGCCCCGCGTCGGCGGAAGGAGTTGGTGTCCACCGCCCGCACCAGTGCAGGAGCTGTGCGATGCCTCTGCAGTCCCCAGGATGCTCCGCAGGCAGCGAGCTTCATCGCACCGATGGGAAACGTGGATAGCCTGTTTAGAAACCCCTCCTGAGGCGGTCTGCTTAAAACCCGCTCCCTGAACTGGTCTGAAGGTTGTAACGCGGAAGAGCAAAGCAGAAGAAATCCGTGATTAAGGCCAGCGCATGCCCTGCTAATGTTACAATACAACGCCGAGCACGTGCTTTCATTTCCTATGTACGTTCACCGGAGCGTGGTCTTCGCGACAGTAACCGGCATCTCTGCCGGGTTGCGCCAGAGGAGCAGTGAGCAGCCCGGCCTTGCTCTGGGACGGTCCCGAACGGGTCGGCTGGGTCCTCGCGTGGCTCTTGCATCTCGGGCGAGTCGGTCTTTGTGCTGGTGCTGATCGTGCAAGGGTAAGATTGGGTTTTGCGCTGGAGCTCAAAATCGTGCCAGAATCCAAACAATTTCATACTGCAAATAGTAAAATCTTCCTGAAAATGCTGCACGGGATCGCCCAGCTCTCACTGTTTTTGGTTAGTGCCTGTCTTTGTATTCTCTGCTGTTAGTTGCGGTCTGAGTTGAAGGTGTGGTCCTGCTGGTGAGAGCAAGCGTACGTACTGGAAACTCCTGGCTTTATTCTGGAGCTGGCTTGCAAGACGGGAACGCCGTGCGCTGCGCTGTGCGAGGCTGGCGCTGCCGGGCTGCTCTGCCAGGGTTATGGGACGGGGGACGGCGTCCGTGCCGCAGGAGGCTGCGTTGTCCTGCTGCGGCTGCCAGGCTGGTCCTCCCGGCAGCCTTTGCCGCTAGCGGGAGAAACGCTGTCAAAGCACTTCGCGTTGCTCTTGCTCTTGTTTCTGTTTGAAGAAGGGCCGTGTGAATTAGCAGCTACGTTGTTCCACATTGTTCTTTGCACATTTTCTTCTGGAACCTGGTTGTGACAGAAAGGAAGGGACTTTTACCCCAAAATGAGAAGTTCCTCAGAGTGTAGATTCCTGTTGTTGTTATGCAAGTCTCCCCATGACAGTTTTTCGCTGCAGTTTTTTCAAGTGTGTATTTTGCTCTTCGTATGAGAAGAAGGCGGTGTTCTTCCCCTGGACATCTTTTGTAGTCTAGATTAAGACTTGATAAGTCCTGGCAAATGCTAGGAAGCATGGTCAGCAATTCTAGCAAATGCTAGAAGCTGGAGTCGGCAATGATTTTAAATTCTTCCTTATATTTTTTTTTTTTTCCCGATGAGGTTTCATGAGTCAGGCTGGGCTGTTGGGAGTTTCTGCTGAAGATGTACATGTTGGTTGAAGACCGCACAAGCTCCCATCTTCATCTGAAGAGGTCACCTGGCATCCGAGCGTGGTCTGTCTTTGTCGGTAAGACCATAATATTCCTCAGTTTATTTCAGAGCTTGCTTTAGGGGAAGGGGGTCACAGAATAAATTTCTGAAAGAGCCTCTAACAAGACATGCCTGTCTTTCAGGCATTTTTCTTTCAGGGAAAGGAATCGTCATGCTTTGAACTTCTTTCGCATAGCCACTAAATGAGTCCGAAGTCTCCTCAGTGTGGTAGTTTCACCAGGAGACTGATAACTTTTCAGTCTGTGACTTGCAGAACCTCGGAGGCTCCTGGACAGAATTTTAAGGGAGTCCTGAAAGATCAAGAGAAGAAAGTTTATTATATGCCATGTGGCAGTATAAACGTGAAACTTGTGAAGGGGATGCGTACTTACACTGACAAACATCTAGGTTTGCAGAAACGGAAAAATCCACTGTGGAGCAATGCTGGGGTTAGATCTTGCGTGTGATTGACTGTGAACACTTAACGGCACTTTGTGTGTGAAATAGGAAGTCACACAGGATGTTCTGAAAGGCAGCTCTTTTTAAACACTAAATATGCAGAGAAAAATGGAGTGGTGGTACTCGGGACCACACTGAGAGAGCTGGTGGGGAAAAATGTGGTGTGTCCTGCTTTGCAGCTGAGCAGATCCCATGGCAGTGACGCTGCAACGTGGTCATTGCTTTCAGCGACGTCGTCTGCTCAGGCTCTCGCTGAGACGAGAGCGTTGGGGTTGCAGCAGCCCGGCGGGGCTTGGGGCCCTCTCCTGCTGCTTCCTCCTCGGTGGGAGAAAGGAGCTGGCAGCTTCTGACCCAGCTTTGTTACAGGAGCTTGCTTCTGGCTCCACAGAGCGCTTGGAGGGGAGAAGAGCTGTTCTCCTGTTTGTGTCACGCACTCAGCGTCGTGCTGTGCTCGAGGGGAAGCGTGGCCTCACGGTTAGGTTGACGTTCTGTTCCCGATTCTCTCACGACCTTTTGTTTCTGACCTCGGCCCCTGTGCTTTTGGTGTCTTTGCAGAACGAGAGGGTTTTTTTATGCTGAGTTCAGCGAAAAAATAACCGACTGTTTCATATGGTGATCAGTGTTGCAATCACATTTGTCCCTTGTTTGAGAAGTGATGAACTTGTGAATATTTCCTGTGTTTGTCCTAATTCTCTGCTCTCTCATCCTAGGAATAGCCTCCATAGGTTTGGCCGCCGCTTATTATAGCGCAGGTAATGGCCTATCTTTTTTTGAAGAATTGTTTATTTGCTGTTGATCGGTTTCTCGTGCTGATGGCTCCTCTCTGCAGCTCCTGGCTGGCCTCACAGAGGCCGTGTAGGTACTTACCACGCTTTGGGGCCTGAACATTAAAATCCAATAATAATCGTTGCCCGTGTGTGACGTACTGTGCTTTAATGCTCTATTTCTTACTCAGCCTCCCTTTCCATTTGCAAGAGTATTTTTAATCATGATGTTTAGTACTTTGGCATTTTGTACTTTCAGTGTGTTTTATAAATGTGATTAGCTGGTCCTCACAGCTCTCCTGGGAAGACACAGAGTGATTGTTTGCCACCGTAATGAAATGATTACCTTGCCTTTGATGGAAGTGCTCTGCTTCTCTGGAAGCTGTTAAATCATCACTAGCAGAGATTACTCTTATAAACCCCTTTAGAGAGCAGACAGCTGCTGCTGCTTCCTGCCCGCTGCAACAGAGCTGGCTGCACCAAATGCCAGCCATCCTTCTGTCGCTGGAATTTATCCTGCAGGCTGTCTGGTGATTCTCTTGCTGCATCTTCTTAACATGAAATTTTAAAAGTTAATAGTGTGTAGGAATATGCTACCAATATAATTAACGTATTTTTATTTTAAGGGCAAAGTCCAGTGAAAGCTGCCTGAGACACCAGCTATATCAGCCTTTTTTCTTAAGACATTGCAACAAAGTTTTCTGAAATGATACTGAGCACTGTTCTGCTCTGCCCTCAGTAACAGCCTGAGCAAGCAAATTGCTTAGGCTGCTAGATGTAAACATCTCCAGGAGACAAAATGCAAGTGTGTGTTTGCCAAGAGGGCCAACTGCTTCCTTTTGTGAAGAAGCGTGATGGCTGCGGTGATTTCTGTTGTCGCTTACCCCTGTCCTCTGCAGCATAGATACTTGGTGGTTGACAGCAGGTTGAGAGTTTTGTGAATGCCTTTGCTCTTAGAGAAGAGAAAGATGTGTAGTGACGTTACAGCCTTGCCAATAACGCATACACTTACAATCCTGCATGGTTTGGAGCCTGGTGTGCATGGAGTCTTTGAAAAATATGTGAAGAGTTTCTGTGTTTTTATGCTGGGAGGGAGCTGTACAGTAGCTTGCATTACAACTAAAGGCGAAAGTGTTGCATCAGAGAAACCTTTTTTGCTTTTGTTGCCTTTAAAGGGAGCGTGTTGCTTTTAAAACTGTTTGATTACTGAAGAAGGAAAAAACGCCTAACTTTGTGGATTTTTTGCATTGTTCAGACAGCTTGGCATGGAAGCTTTTCTATATGGCCGGGTGTTTCTTTGTGGCAGCTCAGAATCTGGAGCAGTGGGAGGTAAGATGCTGAACTCGGGAAATGAGGTCGTGCTGGCTTAGAAGCAGTCAGCAGATGTGAATTCCAGCAGCCCCACGCACTTGCTCGGTCGCAACAGACAGGTTAGGCTGCTGGCTTTGGGGAAACCCTGCGGGGTTGGTAGACTACGACTAGAATTAGGGGAGTAATTCTTTCACTACACAAGCATGAATATGTGAAGCTAAACATAAGAGTGTTTTTTAAGGGGAGACTTACCCCAGACTGTTCTGTGGCCTTTCTTCCTTGTATGTATAAGAGGGAGAAAGAATAGCACGTCCAGCTGCTGCAACATGATTTCTTACTTACCGTCCCAGCTAATGACGGAATGACCATTAAATAGGGTAGCTCTCACCTTCCAGGCTACTTGGCCATTTCCCACTGGGAAGGGAGTGGTGTTTTTATAATCCTGTGGGCGTTGGTTTGCTGGGAGTCGGACTGAGAGCAATAACCCATTATGTAGGTGTGTCACCTTGCGACGTAAGAGACATCCTCTTTTCATCAGCTCTCAGGGGTATTTTAAGTCTGGTGTAAGCCTGGCCTGTATAGCCCAACACTGGAATTTTGGTGGAGTTAGTGACTGTGTTAGTGAAATGTGTAACGAGAACTTACGTTCACTGCAGGCCAAATGCATACACCAAAAGTGAAAATTGCAGGAGCTCCAAGTTAGTGTTCAAATCTGATTCCAGGCAAAGTTTTTATTACATAAGGAATGTGGCAAGAGAGGGAGTGAAATCAGCTTTGACTTCCTTCTGGAAGTAACACGGGAGACGTGGTAGAGTCTCTGTTAAAGCCAAGAGCAAGTTTGTGATTTTCAGTCTAATAATAGAGGAATGTCTTTAAAATAGCTGTGTATTTTTCTGTGTTACCCAGATTATTTTCCCATTTTCCCAAAGTAACTATTTTACTTTGAAGCATAGCTACTGATGGTGCTTTTAAGAAAATCTTGATTTTTATTTTTCAATTTTACAGGAAGCTGTATTTGATAAGAACAAGGGAACAGTCTGCCTAAAAACATTCAATCTTTACAAAAAAATACTGACCTTCTCAAAAGGAGGCAATGAACAAGGTGAGAAAGCAGTGTCTGTTAGTGAGTGTGAGTGAGCAGACGGAAGAAATGCATGCATACCCATTTAATAAACCTCTCTGGAGTTCTGTGCTCAGATTAGTCACATCTGCTTTCAGATGTGCTTTGTTCCCAAGCAGCAGATGCAATAATCTGCCTCTCAGGACCCAAATGCTTTTTCAGGTCAGGGAGCTGAATGCATCTGCTTAGTTGTTTTCATCCAAGATAGCTAGGCGTACGTGGTTTTTTCCATTATAGTCCTAGCTGTTCCTTTGGGATGTTAACGGTTTGTATTGCCCTTGGCTAGCCTGCTTTGCGGGTGGGACTGGTGAAAAACTTGAATTTTGGATCCAGGAGTGGAGATTTCTGTAATCTAATCTGGTTTTGGTGGCAGGCAAATCTTTAGATATGATACACAAGCAGGCATGTTGTATCCTGCAGATATATAATATGCATTTAAACCAGCGTATTCTGTAGTTGAAGTATGGTACGTGACTTGGCTCAGTCACTGCGAGGCAGGAGCTCCATCACAAACTGAAGTAGGATCCTCTTTAATGTCAGAATTTTTATTCTGCTTGCTAGTCAAAATCAAACCAACTCTCAGTGTGCTTAGAAAACTGAAAAAATTTGGAATGCCCTTCGGCTGAGTTGGTTTTTAAACAGCTCGTTTTGGAGATGGAAGATAAGAGATGTGGAGAGAAGGACTTTTAATGTTTCTGATCTTTTCTTTAGGTTATGTTTGTATGTTGAGGAGCTGAGCACATCTCTTCCCGAGAGGTTATTTGGTAATATGTTTCAAGTACCATTAGCGTGGGGATGCAGAGATCAGCAGATGCTTGGAATAGTGAAATCTTTCAGTGTTTGTTCCTTCTCAGTAACCTTAACACCTGTTTACCTGCTCTGTACAGATAAGTAGTTAAAACTGTCACTAAAGTGGGAAACACAAGTAATAAACGAGTGGTGCTCAGTTCCTGGGAGGCAGTGTATCTTGTTCCTCAGGGTCTGTACCGCTAATAGGGGTGTGGTAAGATCTCCTCGGTTGTTTTGCCTGTTCAGCTCAGCGACTGTTTGCTCTTGCAGGAAGGAGTGCCTGGGTTGTACGGGATCAGAGCAATAGTACTCACAAGCAGAGAGCCCCGGGCCTGGCAGTCACTAGCGGCAGTGCCGAGAGCTTGCTGTAACGCTAACAGACTGCTTTGCTTTCCACGTCTGTTCACAGTAGTGGCTCTGCTCAATGAGATCCGAGACGTGAACGTGGAGGGGGAGACGGTGCGGTATTTCGGGAAGGGTTACCTGGTCGTGCTGCGATTCGTCACTGGATTTTCACACCCGCTGACTCAGAGTGCAGTGTTGGGCTGTAGAAGGTGCAGTGTGGACGTTTTTTAATTGGAATGTATGAGGTGGGAAATACCAATCACATGGGTCAGTAATTGCCAACTATTGAGACTCATCTTAGCTCCATTTTCATACTTGCTGATATGACCTTGTGTTATTCAGTTTAACTTTTTTAAACCCTTAAATATCTGCAACTGAAAGCGTTAGGGCATCTCTCATTAGAGTACTCATTGTATTTAGATACCCAAGATCCCTTTAGTGCTGCCTGTCTGCTGTAGTTACCTTCGCTAGCTCAGCGGTGCAGTGGCAGAGGGGTTTCATTTTATTTTGCAAACATTCAGCGTATTTATCAGTTAACAGCAGATTTGTTTTAAGCATCGATCATAAGGAATCTTGCAGCGGGGACTGTGGGAAAAGGATTGATTTGTTCTGATGTGGAATTGATGGCTTGGCTTGATACGCCTGCATGAGTGAGATGCTGTCGGGGATACTCTGTGCCGTGTGTTGACTGGCTCTTCAGACAGGTCTCTAGAATTAGTGAGCCTGTTCTTGTCTTGTCAACACCACAGTTCCGCTGACTCTTACCTTGTTTTTTCCTTTCCAGTGATGTGGAAGCAGTTGCCAAACTCATTACAAGTTTTCTGGAACTGGACAGAGTAGAGAGCCAAGAAGATCTCTCTCAGAGCAGCGAAACAGAGGCTAGTGATGCAGATGAACCACAGGATAAATATTAATAGTCATCATGAGCTGAAGAAAGCAGAGGCTTTCCAACATCTGGAAAACTGATTGTTCTTCAGAAAAAGAAATCCCTCACAGCCTTGACCTGGGCATTTCTCTACACGTGCATTTACAAAGGGAGGAATCTGTCCTAGGGCACCTTTTTTAGTGCTAAACGGCTTCAGGACCCATACTCCCAGTATTGCCGTTGTCATGTCCAAAGCAAATTGTTTTATTTGCTCCCTTGCCTTAGTTCCTGCATGTGGACACTGCTGGCTTTTGAACTTTGTCAGCTCATCAAACTTGTTAGATATTTATTAATGAATTGGTTTGAAATCAGTTATTGCTTGCCCATTAATGAAGTGGAGATACGGATGTGAACTTCCACTTACTGCAAACATCTGCTGCAGGTACAGTATGTGAAATGCAGAAGAGCTGAACTTGTAACTCGTAACACAGTGCTTTGAGGTTTTTCTTGAAATGTTGTAAATGACTGAATATATTGCTAAATTGTTTTGAAGCAGCTTAATATATGCGATTAGGATAGTGGCGCTTTTTTATTCTCTACTACTGACTTTTCATTAGGTACCAGTGGAAATTAAAGTTTGAATGACTGTCTTGGAATTAGACACATCAGGTTGATCAACTTGCTACATTGTCTTGCTTCTCTTGGACTTGCCAAGGAGCCATAAATAGTAAGCAAGAAAATGATCATGTTGATGATTCAGCATCTTTGGGATGTTCTAGCTTAATCCTATTCTGCTTAACTTCTGGGCGTAGACTACCCCAAGATAGAATAGCATTTTTCTAGATCTCAACGTTTACTATTTTAACTGTGTATTTAGAAAGGAAGAGAAAACTGGTGTCACACAACATGGTAGCCTAGATTTGTTTAGTATTTCCTCACTTGAAATGATACCGAAGTGCTAAATAATAATTTTATTTTTAAGATAGCTGGGATAGATCCAATGTTTGACTTGCACCCGTGTTTTACTCCAAGGTGTATGAAAGCTACCTCTGTTAGTCAACAAGTTCTGTCTAGAACTAAAACTTTGTCGTGCCTATATCAACATGTCAGTCCAAGAAAAATGTTGTAAAGAGCTGAAAGTTCCTTCAACATGCTAAAAGTGCTTGTATTAAAGCTCACTAGGTTTTACGTAGGAATTGTGTGGTGTTAAGACCTGCATTAGAAAATACTTGCACAGTTAACGTCTAGGAGATCTGAACAGGGTACCAGGTGACTGTGGTCTGCGCTCACATTTGGCCAGCAGCAAATGTCTTCTGGCAGCAGTTTCTTCAGGACTTGAAAGAACCTGTGTTCTTGTTTCAAAACACTCTACCTCTACAGAAGAGAAAGCCAGGAACGGATGCCAGCAGAAGCTGCATCCTGTTGTGAGTTCCAGCTATATCTGAAATTAGGCACCTGCTTATCTGACCACAGCGCAGGCTGTACCAGGATTTCACTTCATTAGGACCTGGTACGTGAGCTGTGAGACAGCGAGGCTCCTGCTGTCGGTTTGGGAGGGTGCTCCAGCTCTAACAGGGAGATAGCTGTCGGTGCAGCTGGACTGCAGCACAGAAGTGCATCTGTTTCTGTTAAATAAGAAAAGAAACTTGTGATCACATCAGGTACCAAAGCAGACCTCTGCCAGTAGGCATGTGTGTGAAGTCCTCTGAGCTGGTGGGATAGTTGTGTGGCTTTCAGTCTCCACCCCACATCGCTGGGTTTGGGAAGTTCCTGGCTATCAATGTGGGAAAATTAGGTTGCAGGCAATTAGCTAAATTTGATCTTTATTCTGAAGCACAGCTGTAAGCTAAATAATTATCAAGCCTGTTGAAAGAAAAACAAATACTGCAGGATGTAACACTATGGAAAGATCTTCATTTAAATCCACTCTAATATATATGCTAGGTAATGCTCATGTTGGGGAGAGTGAGATTGGGAATTTGGAGAAGGCTGTTTGTTTTCTGGTGTGTCCCCCCCCCACGTAAAATGAGATTGTCAAGTGTTCTGAGGACTGCCAGTAAGAAATACTGAAGAAATTAGTGTATTTAATGGTATAATGTAAGCAAAAGAGCTCAACCTGCAGGTAACTGCTGCTTTGTAGCAGGGATATTCCGAGGGAGTACGCGACGTGGATGTGCATTGCACTGAATATTCTGAGCCCACAGATTTGACCATGGATGAAACAGACCAACCTGCCTGCTTTTAATCTTAGCTATATTGGGTTTCTTCTGTCTTTCCATGAGAGGTCACACACCATGGAAGATACAAACCACGCTGTGGTTTTCCAGTTAAAAATCAGCTTGAGAAAGGTAGGTCTCTTGATCTAACCCTGCGCTGCATCCTGTGCCCTGCATCTGCTGAGCTCTTTTGTGCGTCTAGCTTGCTGCACGCTGTTGGTGTTGGTAATGTATATAGTTATGGAGTATGCAATATCATTGTGCAAAGCCTGAAACAAAGGAAGGGAAACTCAGAATCCCTAGAAAGGGGAATGACCTTTAGGAAGATAGAACATAGCTTGAAATATGTTCTGCGGATTAAGTTGCATTTTGAGTTGATGTCCAATGATCGTCTCTTCAACGATGTTCTGCAGCGTGCCCCTCGCCCCTCGGTTTCCTACTGGTGGTAGGCTGGAGAGGACTGACTGCTGTGTGTGTAGGAGGAGCGTTGTGACTCCTCAGCCTTTTGATGAGCTGCTGCAATCCTCTCTGGTACCGTGCCCTTGCGCATTTGGCAGCTCTATCACCACAGGAACTAGTCAAGTCTCAGATGAGAACCTGAGTTCCGTACATGGAGCTGATGTGAAGGGGGACTGAGTAACTTCTCCGGATGTGGTGGGTGCTGCCCGCAGGCCATGCATTGGGCACTGCTGGCTGGTGCACACAGCTGGGGGCTTGTTGTCTCACGTTGGAAAATTAACTTGCAAACTGCTGTTGACATGGATCTGGTTATGGCAGCGTCTGTGGGCTCCTTGGCAGCGGGATGCAGCTCGGAGGATGTGTTTAGAGCAGCAGGTGCTAGCTCAGGGCGGGTTCTGCTCTTCTCTTTCCATTAGTCCTTTCTCCGATCCTCTTTTTCTTGCCACTTTTCACCATTTTGCTGAAGGTTTTGGATGGTTTTCCTCGCTTCTCTTGGGCCGAGCGCAGTGACAGGGCCAGCACACGTAGCCTCGTGTGCCCTGTGTCAAGTGGCTTGTACTAAGAGGCATGGCGTGAAAGACTCGGTTCGGAGATCAGGTACTCCCAGGGGAGTATTACAGATGCATTTGTTCAGGTTTTTGCATCTCGGGCTGTCTAGTAACTTGAGACTAGACAGCTGTAGTTTGACTTACAAATGATTTGAAAACCTGCATAAAAGCTCTTGAGTTAGAGGTACCCCCTGCTCCGTAAAGCCAACGCTCTCTAGTACGTCCTTTAACAGAACCGTGTCGGAAGGGCCACTGGGGAGATCCTTCAGCTGCCACTGGAGCCACGTATGTGAAGTTACTTGTGTGAGGTTGGATGGGATCGTGGCCTCAGCTGTCGCACTGAACGAGAGCCACCCTGCACGTTGTACAGAGGGAGAAAGCCGCGTAATCGAAGATGTAATCTAACACTGCTATTTCACAAAATGAGATATTCCAGTAACTAGGATCCATTGTGCAAGTCTCAAAGAAAATCCCCGTATTTCTACTGTATAGCTGAGACAGTGACTCCTGTGCTGTATTTATGAAGTTACACAGATAAGAAAAACTAAGCTGGCTTACACAGGAAATGGAGTGCTAGTTCTGACACTGAAGTAGGTTACCGAGAGGCAAAAATACTTCTGGAGAATGTTTAGAAATTGCTTTTCTACTTTAAAATTGCAAGTAGAATTTCAGCAAGGCCTTGTATATTGTCTTTTTTTTTAAAAAGTCCATTGATAAAGTCAACTTTGATAACTTGTTTTGTGTCATTGTAGTCTTTTTTATTTGCTTTAATTAAAATGTATTAAAATACTACTGGCTGTCTGAATTGCCACTTGACAAGAGACTGACTGAAGGAGTTAATGGGGGGAGGACAGGGCAGAGGAAGCCCAAATACCTGGCTCCTTACTGACCCTGCTTTCGTTCTTTTCCTGCACTCCAGCTTTCCATTTCATACTGGCTGACAGAACCAACTCTCCATTCGCCCCCCTTTAAACCAAACCAACATGCAAAACAAAGGCAAGCTTCTATAAACTTTTTGAGTATCAAAGGATTTATTAAAGTAAAATAAATTAAGATCTTGTTTAGCTCATGGTATGTGACTTTTGTAATTAAGGTATACATAGCAATTGATTCTTTACAGGCAAAAATCAAACATGCGGGCCTAACTCCTGTAGCTCGCATGAAGTCTGTTAGAATTGTCCTACGCTGTACTTCTTGTACTTCCTGTATCTAGAGCTGTAATCTTTATAATAAATTGTTCCAAGAAAACTTCAATACCTGTGCTTCCAAAATAAGATTTCTGAGAAAGCAATGAATGAAGCAAACAAGAATATTCATGGTAGTGTACTTAATTACCAGACTTTTGAATTATTTTCCCTTGTGATTATCTTAATGCTCCATTTAAATCCACAAAATATATTGCTATACATTGTTAAAAGTTCAACATCAAAGCAGAGTAAAACTTAGCATTTTTCCCTCCTATTCAGTAGACTTGAGTCATGCTTCAACTTTGGACGAACCTGCAGTCTGAGTCAGGTTTTACATAGCTAAGTAGATGCTTTAAAGTGACTGGGATGGTGCTTTCCTGGGGGGATGAAACTGCTTAGCTTAGATGAAGCCCTAGCAAAAAGTCAAGAAGCCCAATACGTTAAGGCAGTTTTCCCTCAAAGTCCAAAAGCCACCTTTGCTCTTGGCACTCAGCTCCTTCTCTGAAGTTCCCCTGCTCCATGCTGCGGTGGTTCGCGTTCTCCCACGCATCTGCTGTAACCCAGCCAGCATCTCGACAGCAGTTCCTTGTTCTGACACGAGCAAAAAGCCGGGTGTTAATTCCTGATCTCCAGCTAATCAAAGCTGGATTTAAGACCAAAGGTTTTATGTATTTCAAAGACTGAAAAAGTCCAAAACAGTATCTGGAACACATCAGCTGCTGTGTGCTGTGAAAGCACTCGTCAGGATGGAATGGTAGGACACACCTCTCAATGTACCCGAAAGAGGAATGAGTCACAGTACAGCCCAAAAGCACCTCAAGCGTGTCTGAAGTACCCTAAAGCTGTCACCTTACGGAAATTGGCAAGGGAGGACAGGTTGGCTACTGACTGGAGTAGAACTTGTGGAACTTTTCCAAGTCATTGTTTTGTATGAAAGTCTATTACTACAAATACCAAACTTGGAAGAAAGAGTTTTTTTTCTCCTGCCTTGTAATACAGCTGAGTTGTGACTCACTCCTGCCTTCTGTTACTCAAGGGGAGCAAATCTGACTTAAGAGGGCAGGTGATTTAAGGCTTAGTAATGTGTTAGGACAGGAAAATTGAAATGGAGTTGAAACCTATTAGCTAATAAATTCCTTTATGCCTTCAGGTCACTTTTATTTAAGAACAGTTGTTGCTTCAGCTCTCAAGATGGCAAACTTCATGACTAGTTGCAGATTTCCACTAGCCACGTTTTCCCATAGAATAAGACAGCCTAATTGAAATGCCCCTAATTTTGTGCTTTTATTGCTTTATCTAAATCATCCACCACTTGCTGCAGCTTCTGTAGGCTGGGGTGGACGTTTTCCTCCATCCACTCCTCTACAGTACACTCGTGGAAAACTTGCTCCATGGCTGCCTGGAGGTCCTGCACCACAGCATTCCACTTGGCGAGAAGACTAAGCAGAAATCAGAAGGAAGAAACAATCACATTTGCAGCTGAGCTCTGCCTCAGGGGAAGGTGAGCTCACTGGGCCTTAAAACGACTTTACAGGAAAAGAAGAGTTTATTACAAGAGCTCAAAGGACTTGATTTTGCGCAGATGGAAAAGGCTGATGCTGTTTGTGTTTAAGTACCATTAATCTTAGCACTTTTCTTATGCAATGACTTTTAAAGTATCAAAATGTGAGCTCAAAAAAACCACTACATGCATTTTAAGTGTAACTGAAACCCACTGCGAGACCTGTTGGGAATTTAATTCTGGTTTTTGTCAGGAAGTGTAGATGCAGTTGGATATTCACCTCATCACAGCAGAAAAAGTATAAATTAGCCATTTAGCATGAACCAGCATCCTCTTCAGGACAAGCTCTGAAAAGAACACCCAGGGAGCGGGCGAAAGGGGTCTGGTTTTATTCCAGGGCCTGCCTGGAACCTGGCCCCGGGGAGCTCCGACCCGAGGCTAACAGCTGCCGTAAGATGCAGCAGGTCTACAGCGGAGTAACTCCATACAGAAGGAAGAGTTTTCCGGAGACCAATTTTCTGCTTGTATTCAAAGAACTTGAACAGAAGGCAGACAAAGATAAACATGCTTTTCTGTTTAAAACCGTACTATGAATAATTCATATTGTTTGATTTCCACTGACGCTTCTGAAATAATTTTAGAAAGAGGCAAGGACTCAAAACTGTATGTACTCGAGTGCCCCAAACACGACAGACTCTATTTCCCTGCAATGCAAACTAAGTGGTGTTACCTGAGTGCATCTGGCTGGAAGTGATGCACGATTATAGGATGAAGAATCTTCCTTTTTCTGTGGTAGGGGCTGAACCAGCCTGTGACATATCTGAAAATGAATGTTAGCACGAGCAGTTTTTGAAACAGCAGTGACATGTGTGGTTGTAGGCTGACAGGGAGGCGATAGGGCTTCAGCTGAGCTTCTCCTGCACAAATAGACAACGCTTAAGGAGTAAGTAAATTTAAGTCTACCTATCTTTGGAACTAACTTGTAGAAGACTGTTCCTGGCAAATGAGAATAACTGATCATCTGTTGCGATTTAAATTTCATTTCAAGCTCCTTTTCTTTTAGTAACCATCCCATTAAACAAATCCATTTTAACTTTAAATAGCAGAAAGATTTAATTCAGGCAAGAACTTGATTCTTGAAATAAGGCAGTTCATAGTGTTTATTAGGAATTCTGCTGAAATACTTTAAATTTGCAGCTAAGTATTAGATTCTGCTGAGGTGTCAACATACAGGGATGCGATGCCTGGAATGCGGAGCTTGACGTTTAAATCGCTTTGCTGGAGCGGTGCCCCATTTTGAGCTGACACAGCTCCTGCGCTCCTGCAGACAGCCCGAGGATCAACGCAAACCTCGTTACCTGTTCCTTTCAAGAAGTTCATCCACTGATGACTTGAGGTAGAAACTAACTTGCGTCACAAGCGTAAGGATATTGCTCCCGGGAAAGGTCCCCAGACTCGTGCTGTCCAAAGAGGGTCCGTTAGCTTCTGAACTTACCACGCAGTGAGAAACATCGGGATCCCACAGCTGGAATTTTACCTCATGAAAGTATCGGTTTCCAGGTTGGACATTCCCAGGAGCTTTTCCACATTTTCTTTAATCTTTTCAGAATAGCCACCTGGCAGAAGACAGTGGAAGTAAGTCAAAGTTCATAAAAGAGGGTTTTCCTGGAGTACTCTGCATTGGCTTACTAGTTCTGGGATGAAGATTTTTTTAAAAGGTGAAATGGAAATAGAAGGAGGAAAAAAACTCGGGGGTGGCAGGAGTACATTGTCCTTCACACGATTGTCTTGTGCTAGGTAAAGCACTTCGTAGCTATGGGCTTTCCATTCAGCGTGCTGAGTACTTTTAGCGCCTTAGTTAAAAACAAGTAGGTTGTGGGGTTTTTATTTTGAAAATACGAAAAGCAGAAAGACAAAAAGAAAAATTCTGTTGCCAAATGCCTGTAAAGAAACCAGAAACTACAGGAAGAACAGTGTACTTCCCAGTTGATCAGTTAAAACAACATTTACATGTAAACAAGATCTAAATCTAAACGAAATTAGTCTCACTTATATACCCATAGTGTTTCAAATCAGTTTCAAAAGCAATTCAGCTTCTTCATTTTTTTTTAGTATAAGCATGAAGAAGCTTGGGACCATTTGCAGGTTAAAAGGTAATAATTTATTAGTATACTATGGCGATTTTTAAATACATAGGCCAAGAAGCCTCTCTGTTCCTATCACAAACATGCGCTATGTATAATTTATTGCTCGTAATTCAGACCACGATCAGATAGCCAAACCACCTCAGAATATAATAAGCCTGTGCCAACCTTAGGGCAAGGTCACGTCACTCTTGTGCTAGGCATTAGCTGAGAGAGAATAAAGCTGTCATTGTACCATTCTTTAGTGCCTGCAGACATACAGCCAACGATGGAATTGCCACAGGGAGAAGCTCACACAAAACAGAGAAGTGATCATACCTAAATAAGAAAATAGGCATCAGACATTTTAGTGTCAGAACATACCAGAACAGTGGGGAGTGTTAATGTTTCAATCACTACAAATCAAAGAGCTTCAGAAACTCCAGTTTCTGTCTCAGAGAAGGGACCTTCTATCTCTGAAATGCTAAGTATTCCTGTTTTACTGAAGAGAACAGATAACCAATCAAATGACTTGCTCCAGCCAAGTAGGGTCAGAAATTGGAATTCAGCTCTCTGGTATTCCCTTAGACCTCCTGACTGTTGCACAAAAACCTTTTACTCCCTCATTATTACACTAACAAACTCTTCTATCTTGTGCAACTTCATTCTCTTTGAATTCACATCAGACATTCACATACACACCACGCATTCTGTTAACTACGTGGTCTATAAGCAGTCTGAGGTGGCACAATGTAACATTCAAAACCTTCAAATCCAATCTGCTGCTGCTGGTGTCTGCCAGAAGAATTGCTGCTGCTGATTAACGCTATAGCCGTTGACTGGAGCTCCGAAACCCACCCTTCACAGTCAGCTGGGCGAGGTCCAGCAGTAACCAGCAGGAAGGACTGCGGGGTTGCAAAGTTTCCTTCTAACTCCCCAGCTCCTCATACCTCTTAGGGAGCTTTTGGGTGGAAGCTGCCTTCCATGTGACCCTTGGAACCATTTAAAAAGATGTTCCTTACCTCTGCCAGCCGGTCAGCGCGATACCTTCAAGGACATCAGCGGGGCTGCTGCTTGCCACTTGCAGCCATCGAAGATGGTTTTTTAAATGGTGTCCAATAAGCGTTAGAGACTGATTCACTCCTGTAGCTCCTTTAAAAGCACTAGCAAACCACACCTTGGAGAAGCCACATCTACGATACTTCTCTATGAGATGAACTGAAATAAGACAGAGAAGAACATTTATAGGACAAGTTTTTCTCCAATTTTAGCCTTGACTGTAGTGCTCCGATTAACAGGAACCCAGGTCCAATTACAACAGGCTGTTGAGCCTTGTCTTGTCAAGCCTCGAGCATCAGCAAGGACGGGAGATCTGACACGCTCTCCAAGCAACCTGTTGCAGCATTTGACTGCCCTCCTGTTCTCATGTGCCCAGTTACTCTGTTCCATTCCCTTGCATTGCTAACGTGCTTCAGTGCTGAGAACTGAGGATATGAAATGAAATGAGCATGCGCAACATCTGACAACTGATTCTTCTTTCAACAAAGAAATTGTCTGTACGCATGTTCGATGCCTGATCGATCCCCCTATGGGAGCCTTTAGGAGTTTTTCCTTTGAATTATACAGATCTATGAAGCCTTGAAGGTTCTTTTGCAGAGCTGTTCAATACAGAGCTATCTGCTCCCACTGGTGTTAAAGCAAGGAGAGTAAATGCAACAGTGCTTGCGAAAAACGTTTCAATCTCCTGTCAGTGATTCCATAGCCCTACTGAAAAGAATTAAGCAGCAGACAATGCAAGTCCTTACTAGGAGAAGCATAAATAGGAAAAGAAAATACGCAATAGCAACTATTACGTGAGATCAAACAAGGGCTATGTTTATGCTATTAAAGCAATAAAAAGCAATTTAACAAAAATGGAATTTTTTCGGTGTCTAACTAAGGTTATGTCTTAGTCACACTATTTTGGTTTGGCTATTTTGCTTAAAGGTAATAGAGCTCTTTGCTTCTGCGCAGCTCATCAGAGAAGTACAAACCTTTGCCCTCCACGTCGAGGTCTGCTGCATAGTCCCAGATCATTGGCTGCACCAGCTGCGGGACCCCAGACTCTGGAAAGAATAGAGCTCTTCTAAGTAATGGAGAACAGCCAGTTAGTGAGAACTAAGTACGTTTTATTGGTGCAGTAACACGTGACCAGAACTAACTACGGCTTGTCCCTAGAAGTCTTCACTTCCAGCTGAAGCGCCCAGGGGCATTTTCAGCCTGGCCATGGCTTTGGACAGGCGGGTTCACACGCCAGGGGCCACGAAGTCCTCAGACATCTTGAAACCACTCATGTGGATCAGCAGTGACAACTCTGATACCAGAGATTCTGCTCATCCCAAGCCCATCTCATTCTTAGTCCCTTGAATCCATCAGTATACCTGCTGGGTTGAACTGGTGAAGCTGCAAACTGTACACAACAAGATTTCAGCTAAATTCAATGGAAATATTCACCCTGTAAGTTAGAGGTTGTCTGAGCTGTGTTTGTGTAGAACTCCACTTTTCAAGATGCCTTTAAAGTACAAATAAAGATATAGGTTTGGTTTCAAATCCCTTTATAATCAACTCCCTGACTAGTTTTAGACCTGAGAAACCAACCCCTAGAGAAACTGCAGTAAATTATACAGAAGTTCAGTATTTTAACTGCATCCCATTCTAATTTGTTCAGTCTGTGATTCCCTGTGGCAGTACACTGCACTTAGCTAGATGCTGTGCTGCTTGTGTGGAAACTGCATGGGTCCTATCGGGGGTTTTTTTTTGATGATTTCCCATTATTAAAGCCACAACTAGGTCAGTCACTGCTGAGGAGCTCTTCATGGTATTGTCTAAATCTGTTCAGAGCAGACAGGTTAAGGTGGCTCTGAAAATGCCAGAACTCCGTCTATGCCAGGACTACTCACATTGTAGCAGTGGCTTCACACTTTTCAACAAACAAGACTCGTGACATCAAGGTCTCGGTGCTATTCCACAAGTCAGTCTCAGAGTTCCTCTTGATGTGCACTGTGATCACCTACACCATCAAAGATGCTCACAGAGTCGCAGCTTCTCCATGTGCATCTGCACCACTGGAACCAGATGCTGCACAGAGCAACAACTGACATTAAAAGGTGGTGAAGGGCATAGAAATTTAGGCCGAGACCACAAATGCTAATAGGCTTTTTTTGTAATGCATAAAGAAAGTAGAATTCATGGCAACCACTGCATGATGACTGTTTTGCTTGTCATTGTGTATTACCAGCTGGAAAACTGAAGTGTGTGGGTGTTGAGACCTGCCCACAGTCACACAGAAAGTCTGTGGCACACCCAAGGACTCAGTGTGTCTACTCTCATGGTCCGTATCTCCACTATTCTTAGATTTCTTGTTTTCATTATTTTCATCTGCCAACAAATCTGTTTTAACTGGTTACGTAAACTTTTTTGTATGGTAAAAAACAAGACTCACCCCATCACTGGTCACACACCTGCCAACGTCTCCTCACTTATCCCTCGGAGCATGTCATCCCACACGATGGGCGTCACCGTCGGGTAGGACGAGACCACACAACTTGCAACCGCTTTTATGTGGGATAAGCACAGCTTCTCCAGAGTGTTGTCTTGTTGCTGCAGCCACTGCTTTGACTCCTCTCCTTCGCCGAGGTAGTAGACCTGGGACATCAAACCAATAACCCTGAACATCTTTTATAGGAACGGGGGAGCGAGTTTGACGCAGTGTCATGAAATCATACAATATTCAACACCTATTGCACAGACCTGACACACTGAGTGGACATATTTAAAAGCAGCTCTCAGTGCTGAATACACTGTAAGCATTTCTATCAGTCTGTGGGAGGCTGTCACCATGACCAAATGTATCACGTAAGGGAATTTTCCTACAGAAACTGAAAAATCTGAAGAGTAATTTAAGCACGCTGTATTTGTCTTTGGGAGGTTTGTCCCTGGAAGCAGCTCTCACCGGTTTTACCCAGTTCAAGCCCAGCAACCCATCAGGTCCTGAATTATCTAAAATGAGTCTCCTGTCTTGGGGAAGGAGATCATTTGTACATGAATCTAGAAGTGACCTGGAAGCATGTCCAAGGGTGGCCCCAGCATGCTCGGTTCTATGCAGAGAGTGGATTTGTGCCTGTTCAGCTGGACATGCATTTAAACTCTTTGCTGTTTTAGAGCAAGTTTTATCAAAAACTTGTTTATTCTACATAAATAGTATTTTGCTTTATAAAAGCTTGCAGGTCCCTATCTAACTTTGCCCTTTGTTCCCATACAACAGGATACAAAAGGCGAAACTGATATCAATACAATTAAGGTGGTCACAACGAATTTCAGGGATCTGCGTGCCATAGGGATGGTTTTAAGAAACTCTGAGAAAGAAGAAAACTTCAGGTTCTCCACCTCAAGGAGACAAACTACCAAGGGAAAAAAACCCCAGCACTTCCCACCACAAAAGGGCTTACTTTGAACAAGGTGGCCAGAACAATGAGCCAACATCTCACATCCAAACTCATGTGATTCTTAATGAATACCTCCAATTGATATCTCACTTTAAACTCATTTGACTTAAACCCAAATGCTGAGTTAGCTTTAAGAAACTGCTTTCAGTACTTTTGATATTACGCTCCGATCAATAGAAATGCCACCCCATGCTACTGGAATAATTTATTGTCAAAATGACTGTTCTGCACTGGCTTGAATCGTTGGATTTGGTCTGCAAAATCCTACCCAGATGTGGCCTGGGTACCACTGAAATGCAGAAACCTCAGCCCTTACCTTCACTCCTCACAAAAAAAATATTCCTAGGTCAAGAGAAGTCCCACCTCGTCACATCCGATGTGAAACCATGTTACGTCTTCATGCAGTGCCATGACCTGGTCAATCATGGCTTTGACCAGTGCCCGCGACTCCTCCTTGTGTGGGTTGAGGGCGTTGGGAAACACCTTCACCTCCCGGAGATGAGCAAACTCCTTGTGCTTCAGCACGAACTGCAAGAGAAGGGAGAGCTGGGGGAACAGCCGCCAACCGAGGGGGACAGCAGTGTCCTCCTGTGTCACCAGGGCTCTGCGGACAGTCATCCCGCAATTTTGGCTGTGTGGGGACAGGGGACAGTATGAGGCCTCCTGCCAGGGGTGGCGCGGGGAGGAGGGGCACGGCCGCAGCTGCCCGGTGCTGGGGGGGGGTGGCAGGAGGGGCACGGCCGCAGCTGCCCGGTGCTGGGGGCGGTGGCAGGAGGAGCACGGCCGCAGCTCCCGGGTCCGGGGCGCGCAGCTGACGGGAGCTGACAGCGGGAGCACCGGGAGTTCTGACGGGGATTTCCCAGCAGAGCCCCCCCCCGCCCCTCCCCCCGCTCACCTCCATGTGCCCGAAGCTCTGCACCAGCGGCACCACCTCCAGGCCCTGCGCCCGGGCTTGCCTCAGCACCGCCCTCACCTCCCCGGCGCTGCGGGGGCAGAGCGAGTCGTCAGGGCCCGTCCCGGCGGCGCGGCACCCCCCCCACCCCGAGCGGTACCTGTAGGCGTGCGGGGCCCGCACCAGCTCCAGCGGCCCCGCGTACGGGAAGGCATCCTCGTACTCCAGCAGCAGCCCGGTGGCGCCCAGGGCGCGGAGCAGCGGCAGCACCTGCGGGGCAAGGAGGGGGCGGCTGGGACCGGGGCGGGACGGGATCGCTCCCCCCCTCCCCCCCTTACCTCAGCCAGGTAGCGCGCGCGCGGCGGGGCGCCCTTCAGGTCCAGGTGCACGAGGCGCCGCCGCGGCCCGCCCGCCGCCTCCATGCCGGCCGCATGCCGCCGCTCCGCCCTCGATTGCTCACGACTGCGCGCCCTCGGGGCAGGACGCGGCGCCGCCGGTCCGCGTCGATTGCTTCTGCCTGCCGCTGCCGCCGCCGCCTTACACCGGCATGAAGCGCTTGACCCCGTCCTTCCACTCTGGTTCCCGCGTCTCGGTGCTGTCCGGCCGCCGTTTCCCCGCTCCCGTCAGGCCCCGCCGCTGTAACGGCCTTCCGCCCCCTTGTCTGTCGCCTTTATGCTCGGCCGCCGATTGCTTTCCCCTGACAGGCGGGCGCGGCGGGCCGAGCGCGTCGCTCCGTGGCGGCGGGCGGGATGGCTGCGCAGCGGCGGGCGGCGGCGGGCGGGCCGGAGCGCGGGGGCCGCCGCCACAGCAGGTACCGGCGGGGCCGGGCTCAGCAGCTGCGGCGGCCGCTGCCCCCTGGGGTGGCGGTGGCCAGGCCCGGCGGGCTGAGGGGAGCGGCCAGCGGCGGCGCCGGTGGGAGCTGCGAGGGGGGGGAGGTGGCCTGCAGGCCCCGGGCGCGAAGCGGGGATGAAACCGGCGTTGGGTGATCAGTCTGTGCGGGGGACGAGGGGTCGGCCGGGGCGGCGGCCGGAGCGGTGCCCCCCGGCTCGCAGCGCGCGGGGCTGTCGCTGTGCTCCCTTCGTAGCGCGAGGAAGAGCAGAGGGCAGCGAGAGCCGCGGTGGAGGTGGCTGCAGGCGGCCTTCCTCCTCTCCTCAGCCGCCGCCGGTGGCCTCCTGAGCTGGAGCCTCCTCAGCGCCGAGGATGGGGTCACCGAGGTGCTGGCTCATCACCGCGAGAGCCTGCCGGACAAGTTCTTTGAGGTCCCCTGCTCCGAGGACTACAACAGCCACAGAAGATTTGAAGGTATTTGGGGGGGGTTGTCCGGAGTGGGGGGGAGCAGACTTCAGCGGAGCACAGCAGGCCGCCTGCTCAGTCTGTTAAACCAGAGGTGTGCTGCGAAACCCCTGCGCTCCCAGCAAGCACCTGGTCACTGCCTGCATTGCTTACATACCCAAACCTGCACGTCTCTTGGGCCAGCCCAGAAGTTGTTGCTTGTGAGAGATTTTTCTGGCATTCCTCCAGAGTTCTCTTCTGAAACAGCTTTGCTTAGGGCTGCGTGAAATAAACCTTCTGCTAAATCCGTGTCTAGTGTCTTTTCATACTCTGATGATTCTTGTAACAGGCTCGTGGTGGAGTTTGTTACTGGTAAATACCACAGACAGTGTAGAATGTAACTGGTTTAGGATATTGTCTGTGCCACTAGCATGCAGTAATGGCACAAATGCCAGCTTCCCATAGACTTGTTTTGGGGGTGGGGGGGGATTGCTGGCAGCTTTTGATGCAGGCCGCAAAGCACTTCTCTTCTGTCTTTTATGTCTGTAAGCTGAGTCTGTTTTCTGTCAAATTGGCATTTGTCTTCCCTAGCGCTTATTTCTTTGGAGTGTTGATGCTTTTAGAGAAACGGAAGATTTTCATCTTCTCTTGATGAAGAGCAGTGAGAGTCTAACTTGCGGTTTATGTGGATGAGCTGTACTGGTCTCCCTTTTCAGATCTGCAGAGTTTGTGTGGATGAATGTTTTGAGCTGGTACTGCTGCTGGAGAGCAGCTCTGCTCTTGCGTTTTGTCAGCCTACCTGTATGTCTAGCTGTGTGTTGGCTGACAAGCTATTGCATCTAAAAAAAACCAATTATGTTTTTAGTAAAAAAATTAGTTTTCAGCTGTCTTATCTGGTTTATGTGGCTGACAAAACACTTGCTGACACAAAGCTGGAGGCAGTGTGGAGGCTGGAAGAAGTTGCTTGGAGCTGAGAAAGACCAAAGACCATCAAAGGGCTGGAGAACCTGCCCTGGGAGGAAAGACTGAAGGAGTTGGGTCCATTTTTCTGGGAGAAGGCTCAGGGAGGACCACATCACAGTATTCCAGTACATAAAGGGTGACTGTGGAGAGGGTGGAGGCTCTGCCTTCACAAGAAGACAAGGGCCAGTGGATACAAGTTGTACTGGGCAAGGTTTCGTCTTGGCAGGAGAAAGAATTTTTTTTTAGAGAGAACATTCAATGACTGGAACAACCTCCCCAGGGATGTAGTGGAGCCTCTATGACTGGAGGTTTTCGAGATGCGATTGGATGGGGATGGGGGTTGACTAATCTCACCTAGGCTCCCTTTCCCATGAAAGGTTGGACCGGGTGATCTGAGATCCCTTCCAACCTGGGCTGTTCCACGATTCTATGATTTCTAACTTTCTTCTGGTGCCAATCCTGGTAGAAAGTGTTAATGAGACTGCAGCCTGGATATGGTGCCCCAAAGCTGTGGAATTAATTTCCTCTGCCCTCTTCAGGTGGCTGGTTCCGATGCTGTTGGTTGAAAGGCTTCTAACAAAACCCGAAACTTTGTGTAGTCTGTGGTCAGATGGTTTTTCCTCAGTGCTGCTACTGAATCATCTGGTTTGGAGGATTCATCCCAAGTGTTACTGAGGCCAAGAAAACTGCTACCAGCAAGCGAACTTCCTCAGTAGGGGGATTTTTTGGCTGAGCACATGAAAACGTATGTTCTGTTTAAACTTTTTGTAGTTACTACAAGGAGAAACTGCTTCTGGCTTTATTTGTGTAGTGTTGAGGTCGGAGAAAATTGTGCAGCCAGTGTTGCCACAGATTTGGCAGTTGTGACCAAACTAAGGCTAAAACTGTCTGCGTTCTGCTACTAGGGCTTTTGCTTATCAAAAGAAGTCCCCCAAGCCAACACCACCTTATTTTGCCTTCCCTGGTTTGCAGGAGAAAGCTTCTGAGCTGTGGACTTGTGGTCTTGGTGCCCATCAGTTATTCTTTCCATCATAAGCAAGGCAGGAGCTACAAGGCTATCTCTGCCCGGGAAGAGGAATGAATGTGTTCTCTGTTCTTGTGGTGTTGTGGGGAGCGAGCTCTGCAGTCTCCTGCACCTCGCGTGGCTTTGTACGGGAATGATTGACGTGGCTGGCATCAACCCGGGAGGAGCAATGGGGACTCATCCTGTGTGAGTGTGAGTTCCGGCTGTCTAACCGGGTGTTTGCTTGCTGCCGATTCTTATGCCATTGATTTGGGGTTTCAGCAGATGTTTTCACATGCGTGCCCCTCTCTTCTGCTTTCAGGAAGAGATCAGTGGCATTAAGAATGTGTGAACATCTGTTCTGTGAAGTGGTCGATGAAGCCGTGCTGGGACAATGCGCTTTGCTCCCGCTCTTTGTCCCGTGTGTCCTGCTCGGTGCCCGCCAGAGGGCGGTGGTGAGCTGCCGAGCCGCCTGCTCCCGGCAGAGCCGAGCTCCTGGCTCCCCCTGGGCGGCACTGGGCGCTGAGCGAGGCTGTAAGTGCGGGTACGGTTCCCAGTCAGACAGGATTCAGCTCCGGAGCTTCAGGAAACAGCTTTCTGTCTCTGCATAGCTGTTCATTCTCTGTCTTTACTCTGGCTTGACATCCACAGCTGCCGGCTCTGTCAGAAGGAAGCACATTCCTGTCGTCTCTTGGTGTCTGATGCTCAGCCGCGAGGTTTCCACAGCGAAGAGGAGCTTTTTGTTTGCGCACCTGTCGCTGCTTCAAACTGAACTAGTGCAACTGAGCTGCTAGTTTGCTTCAAGTGATATGGTAGTTGGTGTCACAGAGCAGGAGCTTTATTTCCATAGCACTGCCTGCCAGTAAACCTGCTTTATACAGAAATAAAATGCATTATTTTGCAGAGGCTAAGCACTTAGCTTATTTGCTGAAGATGGGGTGTTCTGTGAGCACAGTCTCAGCTGCGTTCTGAACCCTGCGGCCAGACCTTGGCTTTTTCTACTGTCTTGAGACATGGTTAGCTACTTAAAACTGCTGTGGCTGCTACTGTGTCTGACGAAACTCCTGTATAGTCTCTTAGGCGTGTTGACATACTGTGTCAGTGTACAAAGCATCCATGATCGCTGCCCAGGAGACAGCTTTAAGATTCTTTTGCAGAGACTAGATCAGTGGATGTGGAAAGCAGAGAAGTCTGTAAGCAGTGGAGGAAGAGGTCCAGCACCTAGACTGATGGTGTGGTTATGGGCATGGCATCTGATAAATCTCTGCCTCCTCTTTTCCTGCTTTGAGATGGATTGCATTAGGGGAGCACCGTGATGGGGCTTTTTTCTCTTGAGAATCATCCCGGTCTCGGCAGCGTGTGATTGTTGGCCAATTACCAGTCTAAGTAGAACACAAAGCTGCAGTTTAGGCACTTGGACCCCTATGTTACATTCTCTTTTCTGTGCACTGAAATGGGGCTATAGGGAGTAGGTGTGGCTTTGCATGTTTTGGTGTGTTCCTCTTTTACCTTGACTGAAAAAATACAACTCTTGGATCCAACGCTGAGTGCCTCGTCTAATAGGTGAACGATTTTGTGTCTAGTAGGCACAAATTTGTGGAAGCTAGTGGGTGCTTTGTAATACTAAACTGAATTTCTCCTGAGTGCAGGTTCTCAAAGTGTTCTTTTAATGCTTCAGTGCTCTGGGAGTACCATGGTCTTTTAGACAAAGATGACACATTTCTTAATACTAAAATTGTTTTCAGACAGACTGTTCTGATTTTTCCTTAGCTTTCATCTTGTGTTTGTGCCTTACTGTTGGTACCTGACTGACTTTACTCTGGACTATCTTTTGCTTGTTTTTCTTCTCAGTCTGGAAAAGCTGCTGCTGTTGCCTCCTGCTTCCAGTGCTGTCTTTGCCAGTTCTCTGTCAGAAGCCCTGGACATGTAACAATTGTAGTTTTGCAAAATCTGGACTGTCCAGTACCAGCCTTTCCAGAAGGGTAAGATCTGTGCTGCTGTTTGCAACTGGAAATAGAGAGCACGAATCTCTTCTGATTTCAGAAGTCTTTGCTAGTGTCCTTTCTGCAGAATGTGGTACAACGAAAATTCTACTTACACAGGTTTGTCCTGGAGTATTGAAATTCTCCTTTGAATTTACTCTTTCCCACCTCTTCTTTCCCTGAACATCAGCTTTCCTTCATCTCTAAGACAATTTTCTTTGCCTTTCAGGCATTGAAGAGACCTTTTCAATAGCAGAAGGAAAGTTGTTCCTCTTTTCTTGTCTCTATTAGCCAGGAGAGCTTCATTGGTTTTTTTGTGTTCAGTTTTGTCCCCAGCCCCTTAAAATTGCTTTTTTTATCAGCCTGTTACCTCAGTCTTTCTGCCTTGTTTTGCAACAGGTCTATAAAAAAGCGTACTGCCAATATCCAAACTTATGCTTCATAAAATTGTTGACGTCTTTAGACCCAACAGAATGTTGGGTACTGTGTAGAATATATTCTATATGATTTGTAATTGATGATTATTCTGCAAATCTTTCAGTGGATCTTATGGTTACTAAGTAAATGTTTGGTAAGTCTTTTTCAGTTCTGGGAACCCAAATCCATTCCTCTTTGGCTGTCTTTTTTACATGCATCTGAGTTTAAAATTGGGTGCTAGAAGCTGTTACTGCCTCAGCCATCTGTCTCACTCCTTGGGTATCTGCTAGCTTGGAGGCAGAGATGTCTCATCTCTGTCAGTTGGCTTCCAAGCTGCTCTTCAGCCTGGCATTCAGAAGTGAGTAACTGATCTTAGTCTGCCACTGCTGAATGTGCGATGGAGCCTTTAAGGCACAGCAACATCAAATGTGTACATTTTTGTTAGGGCAGACAAGAAAGTTTGCAGCATTTGTTGTCTACTACTTGTTGCTCTTCAGAACTGCTAGGTTATGTGCTACAAAGGAATGCAGCATTTGCAATGCTTGCATTTTTTATTCTGAAATCTGTGGTGTTTAACTTGTAAATTGTTGGCTTCTAGAATTGAGATGGAAAAATGCAAGAATTTGCACAATAACTGTGCCTAGCCTTTTTCGTTGCTGAGGGGGTATTTACAATGTGCTTGAAACATGGCACAGAAGCTCCCCCTTCCTCCATTCCCTCCCCTCCCAAATTTGTAATTTGGAACAACTTTCCACCTATAAAGCCCTTGTGGGTTTGAATTCTGTACCTTTGGGGCTGGTACTGTATTGCAGAGTGCTTTCTTTGATAAGCAAAGTGCCTTTGGGTTGCTGCCAGAATTTTTAAATTTTTTGGTGCCTTTTATGTCATGGCTCTACGATTTCTGATGAGTGGTATGTTTTGATTCTGCGCATTTCTTTAGCTCACAGGTCAAGAGGAGAGAAGTGATCTGGGGGAGCAGTGGTTCTGGTTCATTCTTGCTAGTGCTGAGTTCTGTGGTGGCATTGATAAATGGATGCTTAAAAATGTAATCTCTAGCGTTATTTTAGACTGGTAGTTTCCGAGGTCATCTTCAATTAACTTAGTGTGCGCTTCCTGGAATCTGAATCTTGAGGCGAGTTCAGTGAATTGTTGCTGGGTAGACAGAAAATGCAATGAATTATCTGGGTTGTACTCCAGCTGGTTTCCTGACCTTGATCTGTGTCTATACAGTCTGCTTGGTGTGGGTGCCTTTGACTTCAATTTAAACACACGTTAAACAAGGGACTTTTCTTTTCCCAAGCAAGGAAACAGCGTGTCTAACTTGGTGTGTTGTTGTCAGCCTGTTCACCCCCGCATCTCTTTCTCATTGTGTCGTTCTCTTCTTGAAATGCTGGTGTAATTGGAGGGCTTTGCAGCGCACCTGAGACGTAGCCAGGGCATATCCAGTAAGATGGGGTGGAAATTCCTACAATGCACTTGTGCTGTGGCAAAATTTCTTCCTGTCAGTCTGTGGTCACCCTTGTCATTAGTTGCTTTTGATCAGACCTGATGGATGCTTTCGACTTGCAGGGGTGGGTTGATTGATTTCTTTCCAGGGGTTGTTGTTTCCCCCCACCTCATGTTCTGATGAGCAAATAATCCTTGAAGAGGAGCTCAGTTCACCAACATTAAGTGTATTGGCAGATGTCAGAAAACACACTCATCCCAACTTTTCTGTGGCTGGACATCTACATATGGATCTCGCCCAGTAAAGTGCCAAGTGTGACATCCCAAGGCCTCTGGTGGCTCAGAATTGATGTAATTTGTTCTTCTTGCCTGAAGACCATTGTGGACCAGACTTGTAATTTCATAAGAACTTTCATATATTCTTCACCTGGAACTCTTACTGCTGGCTTCTTTCCATTAGCTTCTAAAATTTAATGTTTGATTTCTTAACAGTGAATGTTAAAAGACTTTTTTTATCATACACGTCCAAGCTGTGTGCTTCAAGACACTTTTGTGCGAAGTTTTATACAAAAAGCTGCCTTTCAAGGTATGTTCCTATAGACACTCCATACAGAATGTTATTCCATTTGACGACTTCTGTTGGGTGGGGAGGAGGTTGAGAAAATCCAAAATATGCTGCTTTTATTTTCCTGGCAGCACAGTTGGAGTGTGCAAATTCACTGCTTTTTTACGTTACCATTGCTTTTCCAGTGGACAAATGCAACGGTTCTCAGTGCCTGACTACAGGAATCTGTTAACAAACTGCATGATTTAGGGTCGAATACCAAAATATAACTGAAGTTAAATTCAGTTCTTTGTGTTAATACATAAACTAGCGTGTATTGATACTACATGAAGATCCTATATCTGTTCAGGAACCCTTGTTAGTAGTATCATCTTCATGGCTTGAGCTGTTTGTGTTCTAACCAATTTTTTTAGTTTTTCTTCTGTGTAGTGGTGATTTCGCTCCTGTCTGAGTGCCATTCTCTCTTTTCTGTTATTAGCAGGGTGGTGCTCTGGTGGTACATCCACTGCAGTCTGCATCCAACTTGTCTTCTGCGTCTCATTTTTCGCTGGGACAATTGAGTTTCTTTATCCTGTTGAGACTGTTTGGTTTTGGGACAGAACTCTTCATGCTGCGTGTTGTACCCACGGGTGGTGTGTACTGGACCTTTGAGCTGAAGACTCAGATTCCCCTGAATTACACCAACCCGACGTATCGGGGAAAGTAACGTAGCGTAGATGAGCCCTGGGACTCGAAGTGGTGCAGAAGCGCCGGTGACATTGGCTGGCTTGTCTTCTCTGACTGTGATGCAAAACACATCAAAATGGAGGCATAACTTTCCTGTAGTTTAAGTGATCTAAAATATTCTGAGATTCACATCATTCAGAAAGGATATTGGCAAGGAGAGTAGGAGAACATGAATAGAGACTTATTTTGAACCTTTTTTGAAAGGTGATCTTTTTTTTTCTCTTCCTCGTTCTGTTCCAGGATGCACTCCTAGAAAGTGTGGAAGAGGTGTGACAGATGCAGTGATCACAAAGGAGGAAGCTGAAAGAATCCGTAGGTAATGTTTCTTTTAGCTCTAAGCTTTTGTGAGGACTTACTGTAATGACAGTGTGCCAGTGTTTAAGGTGTAGCACAAAGCTCCTTAGCTGAAGGAGAATGCGCTAAACTGGTTAAAATATTAAACCTTCTTTAAAAGCCACTTTCCATTTTTGCTGCAGTGGAGGCAGCTCTCTTTCATACAGAGTCTGCCTAGCTCTGTGGGGCGTGAGCGTTGCAGAGAAAGGAAAATGAGTTAATTAAGTTTTAAAGGATTTTCACTTGGCCTTCTGCTCCATTTGGCCTTTAAAACTCGGACAAAACAACATAAGCCGCCTTTCAGCAGAGTCTCTTTCTGGGTAACTATGAGCTTGTGCTGCACACTAAGTGGGGGGCACTGTCAACTTACCAGTTAGAAGTTATCAGCCTCTTTGAGTGCCATTTGCATTTGATAATCATGTGAGTGGGGAACATCACGGTAATGCTCAAAGCGATGCGCAGCTTGCGCGCTTTGTTCGCTAGTTGGGCCACTCAGTCTGTGATTTCACACTCCGTTGGGCTCCTGATTTTGATACTGCGTTTCTGCATTGCACAGATTTATTTGTACTGCCCCTAGGAATCAAGATCTGTTTTTTGTTTGATATTACTTGACTAGAATGTATTTAAAAGACAGTGTTTTTTGGGAGTATTTTGGGATTTATGGAAGGGGCCTACAAGCTCAGAAATGTTCTGCACCACAGATACTTATTTTCATGACAAGCTGCAAGATCGTTTCAACTAATTGGCAGCTTCTCAACGCAACTGAGTTAATCTGATGCATCAAATAACACTTACTGAAAAGTTATATGTTATAAATAATGACATTAAAGCAGAAAGTAATCAGACTTCAGTTCTCATCTGAGGTTATTGTTTTGCCTGCAGAATAGCAGAGAGGGGACTGTCCTTGGGAGGATCTGATGGAGGGGTGAGCAGTGTCCTGTTACTTTTCACGTTCTTTTACTGCCAAGGCAAGATTATAAATGCATTGCTGGGGCGAGAGGAGGTGGAGAATTTTTCCTTCCATACAGACTTGGAAAAAAATTGCTTGGAAAGTTATTTTATCTCCCATTAGTATTTCTACTAGCAGTATAATTTGTGACTTCTGCAATACAGTTGATATTTTTTGGTTTAGTTATTTCTAGTGCCTCTCTTGAGCTGATTGTGTCTTCTCCATCTTGAACTGATTGTGTCTTCTCTGCTACTAGAGCAGAGCTGCACAAGTTTGACTTCTGAAACAAAATCACAGTGGTTCACAGCATCATGTAAAGACTGGGTTTGTGTAGTGACAACATAGACCTTTGAATAATATTCCTTAAAAATTAAAACAAAACCACTTCTCTCTAACACGCTTGTTTATTTTGACCCCCCCCCCCCATCTTTGTTCTCAGGATGGTTTTGTCTAACAGACTGCTTCTGGAGTATTTGTAAACACAACCACTTAGGCCTCTGCTGAATTAGGGTATATATTGGCAGAAAGAGAGAAAGGTTTCAATGAACAAATAAGACCTTACTGTCCTTGTCATTGCTGAGAAAGACCTGCAAAAAGTATAACCCAAGAAATTTCAGCAGTGCTGCCCATCTGAAACAACATATATAAGATTTATCATTCTCTGTTCAGTTCTGTCAGGATCCCTTGGATTTGTTTCAGTTCTGTGGCTGCATAATTTGCCACTTTGCATAGATTGCTCTGCCTGCCTGTTGGGACCTACAGCTTAGCTCCTGCCATTAGTGCTGTCAAGTGGGTTTCTTCCTGTCCTGTTCTTCTGGCACCTATGTGTGATTTTTTTTTTTTTTTTAATTGGACTCCCACAAAGAGGGATTAGAAGGGCAATGTATAACACAGATGGATTCATGGATTTGGACTGCAGAATGCTAATGTCGAGCTGGGGGTCAGGGAACTGGAGAAACTGGGACAGGGAAAGCTTGGAAGAGACATGAGGGGAGGTGAACCTGCTGCCTGATGTGGAGAGCTGGGCAGGGGTCCTGAGCTGGCTGGCTTGGACAGCAAGCCAGAGCATCAGACAATATAAATCCATCATCACATCATTTTGGAAGCGTGACTGTGAGGTGTTTTTTTTAAAGGGGGGGAAGAGGAGGGGGGAAGATTCTACTGTTGCAATAAAATAAGTCTATTAAGAAATCTGATGTCCTTTGAGAATTCTGGGCTCTGATGCAAGCCTTCTCACATATCATAATCTGTAAATGTGAGAAAGTTACTGCGTGCTGCTACTCCTTAGGGAAAGGTGCAGGAAGCAAGTTTTGTAGTACTGCGTTGAGGCCTTATCCAAAAGAGTGCATAAACCCTGAAAGATGCTAAAACCAAGAGCTGACCAGTGTTTCTGGGAGATTGTGTTTAGGAGAAGCCTTTAAATACAGTCTCTTTACCGAGTTTTTTACGCCTCTTTCTCCCCTGTTCTGTCATTTTCCTCCTTTTCGATGTGCATGCTTGTATTCCATGTCAGGGAGTGAATCTTTTCCCAATTGTGCTACCGTGGCTCCCAGATATTATTAAATACTGATGGGATGTGTGGTGATGATGTATAGATAAAACTGTCTTTCTTAATTTGAGCCTTTTATCCTCTTTTTAAATCTCTTATCTAGATAGCATACAAAATGTTTCAAGTCTTACTTCATCTAGCTCCTTCTCCTGTATGGCTCTCGGGCGTCAAGCTGTTCGGTTAGGTCTGGCTTGTTTCTTTAAATTTCTTAGGATTTAGAGTGTCTGGATAATTCTGTCCAATTATGTCTGTGGTTCTAAGACTAACTTTTACCTTTAAAATTCCTTAAATGACTCCTTGTTTCTGTTTAGCTTTTTTAATTCTTTAGCCATTTTGATCTCTCCACTACTCCAAATAAAACTTCTTCAGATTTCTACTGGGATGCAGACTACATTTTCATTCTCTCTGATTTCCTCTTAAACCCTTTTTAAGCAACATCTCTAGATTTTTTTTTTTGTCTGTGTCTGTCATACTTCTTATATTTTGAATTCACAGAAGTGGATTTGTGTCTGTGTCTGGGTATAACTCGGTAATTTAAAGACTCAAACTTCAAGTTTGTGACTCTGTCAATTCTCTCCTTCCTTTGTTTGCTCCCCTTTCTGCTTCCTTGGCACGCTGAAGCAGAGCACAAAAACTTGTTTCCCTTTCCATCCTTTTCTGTTGAAAGTCCTGGCAAGCATCCGAATTATTGGAATCTCTCAGGAGTCATGCCCCAGTTGTCATGCTGAGCTTTCTTTCTTAGCTTCTTTTGTAATTTTTTCTAGGTTTATGTTTGTTTACACACACAGCGTAAGGCTAGAAGATGCCACTGTAATCTTCTAGTGTAACTTCCAACAGAATCTGAACAGGAGGATCTTTTCCACCAGTGTGCTGCTTTCCTTTGTACGCCTCTATAAAATGGTTTTATACTCTGTTCCTTATTCACAGAATGTGAATTGCATTAGTTTTCTTGATGTTTGCCTCAGCTTAGGTTTTTCTTCTTTATAAAGATAATGACGTTTCCCTTTCTTCCCTAACTAATATTTTCTTGCACGCTATCCCTGCTTGCGTTACTGCTTTAGTCATGACTCATTCATTCACGTCTTTGTAGGTGCTGTCGTCATAACATCTCTCTAGTGTAAATGAAAGGACTCATTTACTATCAGATCTCCTGGCATTTATTTAGAAGCCCCAGAAAACAAATCCCTTGGTGCAGGCAGCCAGGCAGCTGTCGGGATCAAAGGCAGGGCCTGTCGTGCTTTGCAAGAGGGGGAAACTGAGCCCGTGTGCTGAGAAATGGAGGTTTACTTGCATGTTCTTTTTGAATCTTTTTGGCAGTGAGAGGGTGGAGAATGTGGGACTAATAATACTGAAGGTCTAAAAGAACATGTATTTGTGCTTTAATTTTTTTTTAAAGGAAGTGCAGTTTCCTTTCTGTAGAAGTTCTGTACACCAGGATATTGAGGTAGTTCTCTTAAACAATCTCTCGGAAATAGGTGTGTGAGTGTGTGTGTCTGCAGTGTTCCTGCCATCTTTAGATAAACTTTGTAGAGCTTTCAGCCTGGGAACACTGGCCTGAATTGCAGACAGACCCTTGATCAGATGGCTGAACTTGAAGTCATGGTGTTGACACAAGCTTCCACCAAGGTGATGTTCTCAGTGTAGGAAATGATGCTGAAACTGTTTAATGTTCTGAAATGGCAGAGGCCAAAATAAACGTGTTTCAGTTTCTTTCCAAGGTAGCTGTTAAACAAATAGTTCTGTGCTCATGTGTAATCAAGTCCCTGTCTATGTTTGGCATTAAGTTGCCTTCCTCTGTCTGAAACAACCCTGAAGAATATTCTTTCTTTTTCAGATTCCCATTTCAAGACTTCTGCAGCTGGCTTTTCTAGGCTTTATATCGTAGCCATTACCTTTTCAACTATGAATACCTACAGTTCTTGGGGTGACTTTTGTTGGTTCATTTGGTCATTTAGGATCTTCCCAACTGTAATCATCTGGAGCTTGAGGAGTGAGAAGTGTGTATGTTTGGAAAGCATGTTGAAAGTATTTGAAAGACAATTTGTTTTTAAATCAAATTCATCTTTTCAGATGTGTCCTGCTACTTCTCCTTATAAACTACTTCAGAAATATGCTTGTGTCATGCTAAAGTTACACAGGAGCTGTTTTACTGCTTCTAGCTGTAGCTTAGATTACTGTAGAGAACCAGAAACCAATAAATGAAAATATTTTCCTTCTGAAGCTTGAGTAAAGCTTGTTATGAGAGCTGCTCTTGCATGCATGTGAGATTACTTGTTTCCGTAACAGTCCTCTGAAGCTTTTGGAGAACTTCTGTGGGAGCAGGAGGTCTGAAAAGCTCATGCTATGTCCACTTGAAAGCTCATTACTTTATATGTTTTTAAAGCTTTGTTCAGGGGTAAATGAAATGACTTGGGTAGGTTTGTAAAAGAAGGTTGTTACTATCCCTTTTAAAAGGAGACTTCATTGGCGTTCCCCTGATTCAGCTCTGAAGCTCAGAGCAGTTCAGCCTGCAGCAGTTTTCTTTTGCTGAGAGATTGTCGTGGGTGCCTTCCTCCAACACGATCCGGAGGAGGAGGGAGAAAAGGGCTTTGAGACCAGGGCTGAAGGTGAAGCTGTATTGCTAGCCTGGCACTGCAGCTCTGCCACGTCTGTGTGCTGATGGTTTGCGCTGTGCATTCACCAGCCTGTCTGCATCTGGGTAAAGTGGCTTCAAACAGTTCTCTTCCAACCATGCCCAGAAATTCTTGGTGCCGGTGAGACGGAAGCTATCATTCTTTCCAGGCAGCTCACCTAGTGGTATTATTATTGTTTGGATTTTTTTAGAATAATGTGGATGGTATGTGGTGCATCAGGAAACGCCAGACTGCAAGATGAGTTCTTTTGCCTGGATGTTGTATATCAAAGATGTCATTACTTGGGTGCCAGTCAGGTTAATTAACTGTTGCTACTTGATATTTCCAGTTTAGTCATATTTTTAAATACTCTAACTGATGTAAAACAAACATGTATTTTGTGGACAGCAAGGGACATACAAAAGTGTACTTTATTCAATTTAGAGAAATAATTTAGAGTCCTGAGAGGTAGCTCTTTATCCTGGCAAATCTGAATGCTAATCTTTTTAGCTTGGTCTGGAGCTCAGCAGAAGTGTTTGGCTTGAATCGGATGAAGAAATGGATTGAATTTTCATATGTAAAAACTTTTCAGTCTTTGGTTTTCTCTTACAGTGGTTTAGAAATTAGGGAAAAGAAAGTTTGGCTCTAGTAAGCCTTAGAATTATAATTGTCTAAAACAGACTTTTTATGGCCGTATTAAATATGAGAAGTACACAGGGACTCATAGTGAAGGAGAAGTTTTAATAACAAATGTTGGGCAAGATAAATATTAGTGCTGCTATTTGAGAGCTTCACAAATATTGGAAAATTAGTCATCTGTGTGTGGAAGGGAAACGTCTTCAAGAAGGGATCCAGGAACGCAGTGTCTTACCCCTAGCCCATGGAGGAAGACTGGCAGTTCTGTGCGTCAGATTGGAATCTGGGGAACAGCGGTGTTGTGCTTTATTCATAGTACCTTAATCTTTTGTGCATCTATACAGCCAACTGAGGGAAGCTTGTAGCTGTAAAGTAAGCATTAGTATTGTGAACCTGGATGCTAGAAACTCCCATTTTCACTTGGGAGGCTGTGGAAAGTAGGAGCCAACTTGGGACTGTTATTAATGGTCATAGTTAAATAATGATAAAACCTTTTCATGCTTACTTTCCTACTCTTTTGTTTCCTTTCCCAGGCATCAATTTTGGACTTGCACTCTGGAGCTCTTTCACTGGGGAAGCATTTTGTAAATCTGTACAGGTAAAATGGGACTTGTTATCCTACGCTTCAGTGCTCACTGCCTTTTCAAACTTCGCAAGCCCTCTGGTCTGGGGTTAGTGATGACAAACTGTAGAAGTTGGTTAGATTCACCACAGCTTCCATGACCAGTTAAAAAAGCTTCCGCAGCATGAAAACCGATCTTTTGTTGAACTGGGCTCTTTGAAAGCTGCTGTTACCCTTATTTTCAGAGTTCTTGCACCAGTAAATAGTAGTACTTTTTCAGTTATAGTCTAGTTTGTCAGCAGTGTAAGAAATCAAGTAGTCTGAACTCTTAAACTTTAATCCATGTGCTTATTTCATGATGTGGGAGGGTACTCTTTTGATGCCTGGGGAATTCCAGTATCAGTTGCTGCGTCTTGATCCTTTAATCTTTTAACACTTAATCCTTGAGCAATGCTTTGGTAACATCATGCTCAAAAGCATTTGTAGGATTTCTTTGTGTAGTGTTTTCACTTGGAGATTGTGGGTAAAACACAGATGGCAGTCAGATTCAGCAACTCCTCTTAGACTGTTGTTTAATTTTTCAGGTACTTTGGGGACAAAGTTCAAGACATCTTTACGGAAGAGGATTTTGCATTATATCGGTAAAGATTTTCAGTAACTGCTGAATGAACCACAGAACATGACTTTTTGGGGTTTTTTTTTATACAGTGCAGGTTGGGAGGGAATTGTCATTTTGGATTCAGACACACAATTGAATTTGCAACTCAAAATGGTAATCTCTGTGAGAATTAAGATGCCTGGAGGAAAATAAGTAAAAGGACTTTTTGGTGACTACCTGATAAATAACATCTGCTGCTTTGAACTTACCTGCGTTACCGATGTCAAGGCAGCATTGATGGTGTAAGTGTGATTGGGATGATGGCAGCACCACACGCTTCCCTTTCTGCATAGGGGGTTGATGCCAGCGCTACAGACCTGCGAGCAAGGAGAGCTGCTTTGCCTGGATTTTGTGGTTATTTTCCAGAACACTGTAGCTGGAATGTAAAATCCTTTAGCGTTAACTCCTACCTAACATGTTATCCAAGAGGGATTGTGTTAGATGATGAAGATGATCCTATCGTATTATTACATTACGAACGAGGTTTTTTGGGTGAAGTGTAGCAAAATATTGAAAATGGTAAAGCAGGAAGTGGAAGAACTTCAAATTAGTAATGTTCTGGCTAGAGAAGCAGAGCATACTTTCCCCTTAAGAAGCCAGAATATGAAATAGTGCTAAAATGTAATAGTTTTGGCATCTGATGATTCTAGCTTTCCTGTAGACCTGCTCATATACTTAACGAAGACAACAAACGTAACGAGTTCCATGTGTCTGTGAAGGTGTGTGTGGCCAAAGCTTAGGAACAAGCATTCTTTGTTGACTAGACACAATAAATCTTTAGTTATGCGTTTCAGTTGCTTTCTCATAATTTAAAATGTACGTGGCTTGAATACTTTTAACTCTGTCTTTTCTTTTGCCTTTGTGGAGGAATATGACCTCCCTCTAGTGGTGGAAGTAGTGTTAAATAGCCAAATAAGTTTATTAGTTTTATTATTATAGTAATTTTATTTGTCTTAAAATATTAAGCACTTAAAGCTTATTTCTATTCAACAACTGTTTTTAGATACTGTTGTCTTCATAGATGAACTTCTTTTAAAAGGTGTTTACTGCTGCCCCAAAATCACAAAAATGAGACACTTCCTTGATTATTACTGAACTTTGACTGTATAAAGATGATGTATAGTCTCTACCTCACCAAGATAGTGGAGAATATTCTGAAAATAGTCTTTGTTTTGCCTTCCATTCTTTAGTAGAGCAAAGGATCTGTAGAAATAACATGAGTGTATGGAGGGGATGTCCAAGTAAAGAATACTGGCTTTACACGAACAGAAACATTCAGGTTTTCAATAATTTTTATTAATTTCTGATCCTTACACTGAGCCGAGACAGCTGCTAGGGATTATCAATACTCTATTGGTATTTCATGCCAATGTAGAGGATGTTTCAGTCTGCTGGATACAAATCTAATATAAAATTATTAAATGCTTCTGTTCGTATTAATGGCAGTGCTTTAACATGAACTGTAGTACCTTATGTCCTTAATGAGTGATCTTATGCTGTTCTTGGGAGCATTTATTTTCATTACTTTCAGTTACCTACCAAGGTCAGTTTAAAAAGACACTCTTGAGAGAAATAACTAAATGTAATTCACATCTAAGTATTACTGATTGCAACAATAACAAATCTGAGTAGGCATTCTGAGCCAGGAGGCTGGTTTCTAAACTGTCTCTGTCAAAATTATGTTGCTTCAGAATCGATTATGGTTAAGGCTGATGCTTTAACCACTGCCTGCCAAGCATATTACAGCAATTCCTCGTTTCACATAATAGATGCATCTTTATCCAGAAGAGACCTTTAGATCTGGATGCTTGGTTTAAAGGGTTGCAACTTCAGCTGAAAATGGCACCATCAGAGATTTGTTCCAAAAATCTTGCAACTTAAGGTAGAGACAAAGAACGAGCAGAGGGAGAGCTCATAGTGTGCTTTCCTCCTTTTTTCATTCTGCACGTGTGATTTCTGCACAAGCTTTCTGGCTGCAGAGGAGCATTGCTTTGTCTGCTGCTGCCTTCGCTGCTTTTCCCTGGGAACAGAGCAGAGATGCTGGCATGGGGGCTGGAGGAGTTGTGTAGTTTGCAAAGCTTTGAGTGTTCCTGTCACCGTGCCTGAATCATGCTTTGCAGTGACTCCTAACAGTGCATTTCTGTGCTGATCTGGCAGAGCTTGTATCTTAGAGAAACTTTTCTGTGGCACTTTTAGTTCTTTGACAAGTCCTTAATGCTGCTGCTGATACATTCAGCTGGCACCTTTACAATCTAGTGAACATCCTTTCTCCTAAGTTGTATGTTCCTTAGACTTCTAGCTACTTTACTGGCTTTTTTTTCTTCCTTATTGCCCTGACTAACATTTCAGTAACTCGTTTTATAGAAGGTCCTATGCTCTGTTCTGCCTTTCCCTGAGTCTGGCCTGTGCATTTTGATAGTCCAGTGGCTCAGTGCAAGTGGCTCAGTGCAAAGGTGCAAGGACTGCTGCTGACAAATTCTGGGAGGGATTCATTTGTTACTTCTGTTGTTGACTGGGTGCTGCACTTGTGTATATTTATTGCTGTAGCAGAGCTCTGCTTAGTGCATCTGGTCAGAGCCAGGGTACACCCCAAACAGTCTGAATGATAGAACAGTTGCTGTGTTCATGAAAATGAATGCTTACATTCTACAGCATGAAGAAGTATTTTCTTTGTAGCTGTAGCACACCAGAGCTCTCCCAACAGTTTTTGATATATGAGGGACATGGAGTAAAAAGTATGAAGAATGAGTGGGCCAGGATCAAGAAGGGAGGGGAGGATCCTGCTTCTTCTGGGTGCGTATGAGACGTGGCTGACGGAACAACGTGGCTCTTACTGTACTGCATCCAAGGTACCCAGAACTTCTGGGCTCATTCATTGCTTCCTTGATAGCACTTTCGAAGCTGAAATTTGGCTTATCTTGTCATGTGATTTACACAAGTACAATGCATTTGTCATTAAGTATTTTACCAACAGACTAATACGCTGCCTGGAATAGCAGGGAAGGGAATGGAAAGAAAAACTTCGTCATGATATTGATAAATGTTGAAATGGCCAGGTCAGTGGAAAGCAGGCTGTACAGAGGAGCTTTTAGAAGCTAAAAAGTGACTTTATACTATTTTTGAAAGCAGGTACGTGCTGTATTTGGCATATGCTGGGCACAGAATGAACTGAATTAGACAGATGCATGTGTTCAGATCTGTGCTCTGTAGGATTCCAGGGAACACTTTGATCTGTGAAAGAAGTCATGCCTTTGCTGCTACTGCAAGGTAAACATTTGATTCCCATGTATAGTGTTTAATTTGCTATTGCAAAGAGGGGCATGAAATACCTTAGAGTTTGAAGCAGGGTTCATGTTTGCACTGACAAGTTTGCCAACCTGCTGACTCCTGCAGTGGGGTAAAGGTGACTATGTGGAAGGAAGGGCAACCAAGGTCATCACTAAGCACCCCCCTGCAGCGCACAGTTATCTTTGCCTTTGGCACCGAACTTGTAAATGGGTGGTTTTTTACACATTCTACATCAGCTACAAGCTAAGATCTCCTTGTCGTTAGTTAAAATAGTGCAATGTAATGTTTTCTAGTAAGATCAGTATTCTGCATTGAAGTCTGCCCCACCTGCTACATTAAGCATTAAGTTCTTTTATACTTTCTGTGCCTTGCTTAAACGTGTTTTGAACTGCAGCCACTTACATATGACAAAGTGAGAGGTCCTGGTTGTTATTCACATGCATTGAGAAACAGTCTTCCCTTGCATATTTTCCAGTTTCTTCTCTAGGTTACAGTGCCTCCATGTTTGACTTGACTGATGCCACATTATTAGAAAGTATTGACCACTGTCTGTGTGTAGAAATAGTATCTACGTGCTGACTCAGCTAGGAATTTCTGTAGGTTTTGAGCAGTGTGGTACATACTCAAGTAAGGAAAAGCATTTAGGCACTCAAAGGTATTGTTCTTTAGAGCTTATTTGCAGCAGATCTTTGCCATATGGGTTATTTGTTCAAACATCAGTGGAAATCTGCAGTTTATTCATGACTGTGCTTTTTTTTCTTGTTGATTCTCTATAATTGAGATTTATTGGACTGCATTACAGCGCATTAAATGTTGTGCACATTTGTAGGCACAGTTTTTCCAGTGTAATAGTTTGTATTAAATATAAATTGCTTGGGCATTTGTTGGAGGTGTATCTGATGACACTTTGTGTAGCATGATAGCATTTCATGCTGAAAAATTTCAGAGCATCATCCACAGGGTGTGAAGAAATAGGGAGGCTGAGATGGCCTGTCACTCTGCTCCATCATGTGTTACACAGTTCTGTGTTGTACCTCTTGAATTCAAGCCTGAATTTTGGTAATGCCCAGTTTACAGCAATGTAGATTACATGTAAGCGTATTTTTTTGTCACTTTTTCTGTACACCGGAGAAGGAAGAAATCCAGTCTTGAATATTCCTTTCTGTGCCTACCACTTCTCTTTAGAAAGATCATCCTGTGAAGGGCTTTTCTTATGAGCAGCTTACTCTAAAGGGGTCTTGCTTCCAGTGGTCACTACATTAGCTTGGGTTGCTTTTGCTTGTTTTTTCCAATGTTAGGTTTGGAGTGCATTGAAATTAATGAATGCCTTTCTACTGACTTCAGCAGGGCCTGGATTAGGCCCTAAAAAACGTAAATTGCTAGTTCCCCAGTTCTCACAAATATGGCTAAGAGCACTGAAGGCAAAAGGCAAACTAGAAGATTAAGTGTCCTCTCCCATGAGATTTTATTTTTTTATGACTTTGCAGTCTGCACATGAAGCAAAGGTACTTCTGTTATTCTTAACTTTTTATTTTAGGCAAGTTAACCCCTTTTGCTCATTGAGCTCTGATGTGAGTAGTCGGTGTTCTTTTGCCTGTTGACCTCTTGCTTGAGGGAAGGCTGTTGACGTGAGAAACTTGCTCCCTGGCCATGCGGAATCATGGTGTGTATGTTACGTGTAGAACAGCTCTAAGTGCCAAGGGTAAATACCTGTTTCTTTGAAGCCTAGTCCAAGATAAATTACAATCAGTGGGACTTTTTGATAGTTCGTAACTTTTGTTGAATGGCAAATTACTGATGTGTGTAAAATTCATGTTAGTCTGCTATATATGCCATGATTGTCTTGAGTAGTCATTTGAGTGATGCTGTGATATGTAGGATGACAGCTCACAGGGGAGCAAAAGGCAGGAGCACACAAGTCAACTGAAGAAGTGCAAGACTGGCACCTCTTGTCATCTTGTGCACTTGAAGCAGCTACTGTGATTAAAAGTATTACCTGAAGTCAATGCACACAGGGAAATAAGAGGCCAGCAGTATGCTTCCACACCCAAAAGCCAGCTACCTGGGTCAGCCAAAGGCAGCTGCTTCCGTGAGACCAAGATGGCACCTAAAGTCACTTTCAGACCTGTCACCTCAGCTGCTTCATTACTCTGTCTTCCGTTTCACTGCTTCCCCTACCTACTGGATTTGTAAACAGGGAAAAACCAAACTTATCTTCTGAAAAATATGCTTAGTTTCTCTTTACAGCATACTTAAACTGTTGAGTTTATTTTCCTTTTCTTTTGACAACCCATTGGCTGGTCCAAACCAGGCAGACTTTTGGTTGCTGATTTTGTCCATCAGGAGGAGTTGAGTAGAGCTTTGTTTCCTGCTCGGTTTGTAAACATGCAGTCTTGCCTAGGGCCGTGGCACGTAAATCTCAGGAGTGAAGCTTTAACAGAGCCTTATAAACAAACACCAGACGGCAAATCTTAATAGAAAACTTTTAAAAGTGGAGAAGGAATCAGCCTGAAAGAGGAAGCGGTACTGCTTAGAGAGCAATACAGTTACTGGAGATTTAAGGTTATGTCAAGACTCAGGCCGAACTCCTTCAGAGCAGATCTAGTCCAGCTGGCTGCTGCAACCGGCCACCTGGTGCCAGAGCCAGGCAATAAGCTGCTTTAGGATTTGTGGCTTAGGCTATTAATTCTTGTGTTGGGTAGTTCAAAGTGCCAGCTGTCCTCAATTCATGATGAAGTGAAATGAGTAATTACATTTAATGCTTTTTGGGAAACGCAAGGCAGCCTCTGCTGTAGTCTTACTTCTTGGAAAGAGAACGGACAGAAAGATGAGGCTTCCACAGGCAGGAGAGGAGGGACCTGTAGATCCTTTCCGGATGTCAGTTTTACAAACTCTGCCACTGTATACCTCTCAACTTGAAACCTCAGTTCATGCAGCCATGTAAAAACCTGAAAATCTCAGCTCTGACTTCATTTAATGGTTTTGATATTTCACATCTACAGTAGCTTGAAGTGACCGTTACAGCTTAGACCCCTAAAAATTTAAAGTGAGACCCATTAAAAATAAAATCTGTGTGTTTATTTTTGAGGGACAAGACATGAACAGAATGGATATTTAGGATTTTTTAGTACTTGTGGGTATAGGCTGTGAAAGTCACCTCTTAAAAACTAACACTGTAGGTCTGGTTTTAGTTCTGTCACTTCTTTCTAGTCACTGTTTAAACTCCCTGGAGAAATACTTGGGGAAAAACTTTCTGGAAAATTATGCTGAAATTCAGTACTACCCAGCAGAGAAATGTCTGATGGAGAAAAGATGCAAAACAACTAATGTAATTCCATGCACAACTTCAGAAGTGTGTTTACTCAGAGTATCTTGTTTGTATGCTGCTTTTGAAGCACTTAAGAAGAGGAAGACTAATACAATGGCTAAGAATGTGTTACAATTGGGGGAAAACAAGATAAGGATTTTAAGAAGCATAGAGGATTACATCTTTAACAAATCCTGATGTTTTCATTTAATCTCATTGTGTTATTGCATTCGTTGCTGGTTTTTAAATTACCTCAAAGTTAAATACATATTGGCTGTACGTGCTCACTGGTGGAATGTGCCAGTGGTATTCCTCATTTATCACAGATCTCTTCTCTTTAAAAGTGCTCTTGAGTGAACTAAGGCTGGCCATTCTAGATGTCCCTGTTCTAGCCCTGCATGCAGCGATGCCCGTCCTGAAAGACGGGTGCTGCTGTACAAGCAGTTCTGTATAGTAATGCGTGTGAGATTGTCTTGTATTTTCATAACCTTAAAAACAAAAATAAGAATCCTGTTCTATTCTTCCTGTCTCCCAAGAAACACAGGAGTAGCCATGGTAGGAATAGTTTGTTTGAATCTTTGAAAATACTTGGGAAAGACATCTTGCATTCATTATGAAGGAAAATCTGGTTAAGACGCCAATACATAGGCTGAGTGAGAGCCCTGAGTTTCATGCTGCAGGGGACTTCATCGGTTGGTTTAAAATTAGTGTAAAAATAGTTGAAGGTTCTTCAGAGGCAACCCTTTATGAAGATACAACTTTCTATTTATCTGCTTTGGATTAAAAATATATGTGAAAGACTTTAATCTTTTCAGTAGTTAATAAGCAGTGAGATATAGATGGAATTTTTCAGGAAAACAGACTGCTTACATAAACCTTAACCTAGGCCACAGGAGACAAATAGTTTCTTTTTCTTGATATTCTGAAAAAAAATAAACAAAACAATAAACCCCACCCCAAAACACTAGGGGAGTGTCTCTTTTTTCATGCAGTAGATCCCCTTTAAGGCAAAATAAGTAAAAAGTATGGGTGTATGTTCCCTGTGATTTATCAGCTGAGGAAGAAGCTTAGCCCTAAAGAAGCAATAATAATGAACGATGGAGAAAACAGAAGCAGCGGGAGAGAAGCGTGTCGCTTAGCATGCTGTGTTGTGTTCTTTGCAGTGATGTGAGACAGAGAATTCAACAAAGGATTGCTCAGGCGTTTGGTATCAGCTCTGCTTCCATGTACCTGACTAAGCCAACGTTCTTCTCGAGAATAAACAACACGGAAGCCAAGACAACACACGATGAATACTGGCACCCACACGTTGACAAGGTGAGTAGGAGGCTGAGATAGGATGTGAATGTTTCCTGTTATTATTAAATCACTTTGAAGTCATTTTGCGTTAAACAGTCAGTCAGACATGTTTGAAAACTGGTGCTTGTAGAAATCCTGCAGGGGATGAACCTAATGGAAAGGATAAGTGAGTTTTAGAAACATAAGCGATTACATTCCTTTTTCTTTCATTTTCTCTACTTCTTCTAGAATTAATAAATTGTGTGAATGACTACTCGGGAATCTCTCTTGTCAGAAACATTGATTAACTGGACCTGCACCTACAAAGTGTTTCCATTTCATCAAACTTGCGTTTCCAGTTAGGGTATCACTCTTTCAGCCAGGTCTGGCAGGAGCTATTTCAAAGTGGTCAACCGGTCACTGTTGTTAGTCAATCTGAGCCTCTTGATAAATGGTTAACACATATTTCGGGTGAATTGGGGCTTTTTTTACTGCATGTTATTCTGTGGGGATATGGTACTCTCTTTCAGTAATTCAATGTTTTGTTGTTTTTAGAATGGGAATATTGTGACTTTCTTTTAACTGCATAGTGTTCCATCTGTAAGCTCATAGCTTAATACTCAGCATTTTTCAGTGGGCTTAAATGATTTGGGATTGGTATTGAGTTTATTTCTGGATTTAACGGAGTTCAAAGGTTCTGAGTATTGAGTTTGTTTCTGGATTTAACTGAGTTCGAAGGTTCTGAGTCGCATACAAACAAACTTGACAATGGAAGAATACAAAAAAAAAACCCCCACTAAAACACCAAACCCAAACAAATAACCCCTCTACTAGAATACCCACATTTCATGTCTTCAGGATTTAAAAATTGGAGTCAGTGATCACTGAAGATGGAACCAAATAAAACTTATCCCATCACAATATAAGTTATGCCTCAGTGCTGAAGTCTGTGGGCAGTGTACCTTGAAGTCTATGAACTAAAACATCTAAGATGAAAAATCAAACAGAAATATTCATTGCCTCAAAAATATTTCCTGGAAAAAGTCAGTCTGAGGGAAGCATGCTGTCTGTTGCTGCTCACAGCATTAGCGTGAGCTCCTGTGCCCTTTCTTGTCATGTAGGCAGAAGCAGCTCGAATTTAGAAAACGTGGTGGCAGTGATGATACCTGGTACAGCCGTGGTTCAAAAGAAGGAAGTAATGTAGGGTGGAATTTGCAGTCACTGATATAACAAAGACGAGATCAGCTTTTGGATGCTTCTCGTTCAAAAAGCGGTGATGTGACCATTGAACAGGAGTGGCCCTAGGATCAGAGGTGGTAGGGATGACTGGGAGGTGATTATTTTGACCAGTGCTGATAGGAACTGGCTCTAGGGAGCAAATTGTGCTGGTGGGGTTCATGAGAATCCATTCTATGTTGCACTCATTTCCAAGAGACACCAAATAAACTAGAGATTCTGGTTGTGTGAAGAGCAGTAGATTCATAGGTTCTTCATAGTTTTACCACACTTTCACAGAATCATATTTGACTGCCACAAGGGAAGAGAAATGAGTAAATATTAATAGCTGATGGCTATTTTCTCTACTTTTTTCTTTCAGCCCAAAAAAGTGTATTTTACAATTTCAGACTTTGATTTATTACTATAATGAGATTTGTGTCTGCACAAGCATTAGACTTGCCAGTATTCTATTTAGTCATTTCTGCATGTGTTTTGCATTGGTAAATGAATAAGGTGGTTGGATAACCTTACAAGTCTTTCTACCTAAATCTCTCCTATAACGTACAAGTTATTTGTCATTTAGAAGCAAATCTGTTTCCATGAAGAGAATTTATTTCCTTTGTGGAAGCTGCTTCTCTGTTATGGCATCCTGACAGTACCTGTACGTGATGGACAACAGGCTAGATGTTTTGCTGTTTTTATCCATCTGTCTTGTCCACATTTTGTTTATTATCTCGCAGGCTGGCTGTTCAGGGAGCGGATACACCAGCTGATAGGCCTTGGCATTTTCTAACCTAACCCTAGCTTCAAAAAAACAAAGCAAACACAAAATGGGGTCTCTTCAACTTGCTATACATAACCTCAACTTTAATAGTTTCTATACTGAATAATTGAGTAGTCTGATCTGACAGCAGTGCAGAGCTGATCATCCCAGCTGGGGCAGTTACCGAACACCTTGTTCATAATCCTCTACACTTTGCCTCCCCCTGCCAGTAGCATACCTGCTGTAAAATATGAAAATGTGACTTATGCTGAATTTCAAGGTATTTTCTGAGAGAAGTATTGTTTGGATAACACTGGCAGTTAACACTGTAGCTTGTCCTGTTAACTCTATATAAGCAGTTTGAACATTTTTCGCTTCTGTAGCAGCTGACTTCTGCAGTAAGGAGGCTGTATTGAGAAAGCTAAAGCATTCAGACTGTAGAATTGCTTTTTATGTGTGCCTTTAGCTTATGTTCCAGGTTTGATCAAGTATATTTTAATGTGGTTATTTTCATTCTTGTTCAAGAGCATTCTCACGCTAAGGATTGCATGTGAATAGGCCAAAGTTGGGCCACTGTCTGTGCTGTCGTGACGGCAGCACTGCATACGGAGCTGGGAGCCTTGCTTCCATTTCTGGGGGGAGCACAAGGGAACAGAACTTCCCTGGCCCCCAGCCAGAGTGAAGGGGCTTCATGGCTGGTGTGGAATAGAGACCTAGAGCAGACTTCTTGTAAGTCCATTTCTCAATCCATGGGCTTCTCGTGGAGCAAATGGTGTTGCCAGTGCAGAGGGTGTTGGAGAGATGGACAAGCCACTATGGGCTGCAGTCATGCTTGTGGAAGCTGGCGCAGCTCAGTGGTTCGTCCCTTCTCTAGGATAAAGGACTCCAACTATTGCCAGATAATACAGTTACTTCTGTGGTTTAAATAATAGCAGTTTGCATTGCCTGGTTGAAAATTCAGAGTTTGAACTAGGCTAATGATGCCTTAAATAGGGTCCGGTAGAGATACAGCCTTGATCCTGTTCATTTCATGTCCATTGTGAAAGTCCAAATTATATCATCATGTATCATTGCTTCTGGACACTGGCCACCTTCACTTCTGGTACATCATTCACTTGAATTGGCATTAAAAGATTAATTTGAATCCTTTCCTTGCTGCACAAACAAGCCTCTAATTCCTCTTTCCTCTCATACTTCTGTTTGTGTCCAAATGTCTGGTATTATTTTCCCCTTAAGTGCAACTGGAACAGAGCTGCCTGTGTGGATGTAGCATTCATATATGTGTTTGCCAGATCACAGCTTACAGAAAACGTTACAGTATGTGTAGAAGATACGTCTGCATATGATTTTCGCCTATTATAGGTGTACAGTATGTGTATATGTATCTGTTATGTGTTTAGAAAGAAGTAAAAAAATGTTTATAGGTGATCAGACTGTGCAGGAGACTGAGTTAAGAAGGTCAGTAGGTCAGAAGATATTTCAGAGTAGGCTAAATAGGCTAGACAAGTTGTGTGGCTTCAAATAAGTGTGAATACTAGGGAGTTGAAGAAAGATCAATAAAACTCAGCATGTTAAACTATGCCAGTTTGTTGGATGCTTTTGTGTTGTATCATTATGCTTTCCCTTTGGAATAGGACAAATCACTTGAAGTATTTCTGCATAGTAATTAAATGGTGAAGGTTGCTCCTAGAAGACTTTAGGTTTTTTTTTCCCTGCCTCTTTCCAAAAGAAAAGCAAAATCAAGCCTTTGAAAAATGAATCTGACACACTTTCTTTTTTTTTTTTTTTTTTCAAAGTCTGACACTGTTGGGTCAAAGATGTAGGCTTCCTGGAGCACACAAATACCCCTCTTGCCTTTTCCCCTATACTGCTGAGTCTATTGCAGTTATATTTCTCAGTCTGAATACCCTTGGTTTGGAGGATTTTAACTGCATAATGGAGTAGCACAGATCTATTGTGTCTGTATGAGGCTTTGTCGTTTTTTTAAAAACTTATTTGGTGTCTAGTTACACAGGAATGGAAACCCTGAAATCACCCAAATGACTCATTTAATCTTGTTGAATTTATAAGCAGCTAAATCAAATAAAGAGAGTGTTGGCTGAAGATGTGGAGTTTCATCTTGGATGGAATTTGTTTGGAGCTAAGCCTTTCAAACATCAAATGTCTGATTTACAGTGGAATTACTGTTGCCTGCTCAACTCTGACAGCAGAATAGTCTTACAGTGTTTTCTAATAGAAGCGGTGTGGGACTTGAAGATTTCTGCAGTCCCCTGCCTGGGTGAGGATCCTGTCATCTTTCACAGAATTGTCAGGCTCTGCCATAAGATTAGTTTTGGTTTGTTTTCCTTGAATTTCTTCTGTTGGAGCTATTCTAGGACTTCTGGCTACAAAAAAAAAATCAGGAAAGTTTGCACTGAACTTGTTCATGATCAGTTGATAGATATTCCCCCCCCCATGTATTTATAGGCAGCAATCATATCCCTTTTCAGCCTGCCTTTCTGTAAGCTGAAGAAGCCAAACCTTCAGGTCTCCTTACCCACGATATGCTCTCTATCTTCCGAACCCTCCTAGCAGCCCTCTCGTGGCTGTTGAAGCTGTCACTGATAGCAGCTACTATCTGTTCTAGCAGACTTTTCACTCTTCTTTTTCTTCCCCTCATAGTGTTAGACATTTAATGAAATATATCAAAAGACCTTACTTCTGACTTAGGACAGCATTGTCTTTGAAATCCGAGGAAGTTTATTCTTGTGTCTGTTCAAACCTGTTGCCTCAGCTCGCCTATAGCCTGTTGTAACTCAGAGACGTGCTATTTGGTGTCTTACATTGTCTACTAAATAGATACTAGCAATATAGAAAGCATTGGAAATAGCTGTCAAGGCCACTTCTGATTATCTGCACGAAGAGATAGGTAGAGGCTTACAAGAAAAGAGTGGGTTTGACTCTTATTTCTGCAAGATACCATGCTAGACGTATGCTGATTGGAAAGTGAATATGTATTTTCTTCTGCAGTGGAAAGCAGAGGATGCTGTTCTGTGTATCTTCCGTAGTAACTGCAGGCCTATTGCATGTTCCCACAGCTGTTTAGTTGCATATAAATGTGTGTCCCTCAAACCCAAGGGTGCCACACTGCCAAATGTGGCTGGCTAATTCTGACAATTAGTTGTATTTATAATAATAGCCTTTAAAGGTGTATCATATAAATATCATTATGATAATCTACCGTTAAATACAAACAGGTTGTCAACACTGGAACGGGTTGCCCAGAGAGGTAGTGGAGGCCCCATCCCTGGAAACATTCCAGACCAGGTTGGGCAGGGCTCTGAGCAACCTGTTCTAGTTAGTGGTGTCCCTGCTCGCTGCAGGGGGGTCAGACTAGATGACCTCTAGGGGTCCCTTCCAACCCAAAACTTTCTATGATTCTATCACATATTAGCTGTGTTTGACCTGGCTTATGTTTGCTGGGCTTGTTCAGCCTGAAGAAGAGAAGGCTGCGAGGGGACCTAATATATACTTACAAATATCTGCAGGGTGGGTGTCAGGAGGACGGGACCAGACTCTGTTCAGTGGTGCCCAGCGACAGGACAAGGGGCAACGGGCACAAACTGAAGCAGAGGAAGTTCCGTCTGAACGTGAGGAAGAACTTCTTCCCTCTGAGGTTGATGGCGCCCTGGCCCAGGCTGCCCAGGGAGGTTGTGGAGTCTCCTTCTCTGGAGATATTCAAGACCTGCCTGGACGTGGTCCTGTGCAGCCTGCTCTGGGTGACCCTGCTTGGGCAGGGGGGTTGGACTGGATGATCCCCAGAGGTCCCTTCCAACCCCTGCCATGCTGGGATTCTGTGACCTATTTGGGTAAAGGGTACTCAAAAAGAGCACACTGACTGTATGAAGTACCAGGCTGAATGGGAATGCCTGCATCTTTTCTATTGAAGTGTTTATAAGGAGCTGTAGAAATTTGACTTGCTGCAGTGGGCCTGTGTGGCTTATCGCTGGGTTTTAATGACAGCTTTTCTCACTTAGTTTGAACTTCTGGTTCAGTTGCTAATCTTTCTAGTATTGGAAATTATTACCTGGGGAATGAATACGTTTGATATACACGGGGGACTTCTAGCATCCAAAATAACTGAGTATAATTGAGTGTCTCCTTTCCATAGTGTTGCATTTCTCAGGCCTGACTCACTTCTGAGACTTAGTAATGAACAAGAATAGTAACAGAAAAAGCCATATTCCATTGCATACAGATTAATCATTTATAGAAATCAGATGTGTTTGATTAGGCTAAAATGGTTTGTAGCCAGCTCTTAGAAGTTCAGAATTGGTAGAGCCACCTTGGAGAGGATGGAGAGTGCACTGATGGAGCACAGATTGCTGCACCACTGAAGAGTTCATAAAAACAATTTTAATGCATCAGACTTGGAAGTATGAGTTGAACTTCTCTTTGAACTTCTTACTATGCTAATGCCTTCAGTGGCCAGAAGACTTCCTTAAAGTGACTGGAAGCCTTATCAAATCAATGACAGTGAAAACAGCTTTGCAAAGCTGACTGCATGAGGAGCGCTGTAGAATGGCTCTCTTGTGGTACTGTAGCACCTCGTGCTCATTAATTCACATTTATTGCCTTGCATTGCTACTAAGGTTAGGGCGAATATGGGAAGAAGGGGATCACTAAACCATTTTTCTCATTCTTGTGATTCAGACTGCATAGTGCAGCATATCCCCAGATCTGGCTTTTTTCCTTTAAGCCCTTATGGTCAAAATAATGAAATGAGTAAGAATGAAAATGTCTTCCTATTCCATCTGCTGCTGTGTTCTCTTTAGTCATTGCCCTTACAGAATAATATGTACAACTACTGTTGAGCCAAAATTTAACTGGCACTAATGAATGTAACTTAAAACAAAATTGAAAATATTTGGGAAACTTCTAAGTTTGGAAGTAGCACCTACCTCTAACAGTCACCAGGTCAGCCAAAACACTCTGCGAGTGCTGTGTATTTATACAGTGCTACTGTGCTGCACATTTCACTGTTCGGCAGTGTAAAGCAGAACTTGATTGAGCTGTTATGTACTGTAAAGAAATTGGAGAATACAGTGATTGATCTTAAGTATATTTTAATTGTTGGTGAAATGTAGGTACAAAAAAGAAATATTTTCAGAATCAGCTAAACTTAGTGTTAAATATTTAGATAGCTTTACTCTGAGCATTAATACATGGTATTTCTTTTCTCTATCTTCAACGTACATATCAAGCAAAAATAATACTTTAAAAGGAAGGGAAATCACCTTGTTATACTTAAAAATGGAGTGTTTGGTCTGTAGGCTGAGAAGAAGCAGAGGCTTTGAAAGTCACGTTTGAAGATTTTGAAACTAAAACTGTACGGAAGGGTAGAAGTTCCTCCAACAAATGTGTGTTGCCTTGGAAGGTCTGATCCACCATTACCATGAAGCTCCTGCATGGTAGCTGGTAAAAGAGTAAAAGGTCCAGTTTCCAGAAACCTAGAACCATGATTAGATAATGGGTGGAATTAACTAGTCAGAGGCTGTTCTTGGGTCTCATTAACCTTATGACGAAATTTTATCTTGAAGTGGTATAAAAAGGTCTGAGCTCTTCTGTATTTTTGTTACAGTGCAGAAGTGTAATTTCTGACACTATGTTTTTTGCTGTCTGTTTAGACTTAGGATGATAGAAATCAATAAGAGCACTTCTTTAATTATGGAAACAGTAATAATAGAAATAATAAACATAACGTGCCAGTCTTGTATGTAGTGTGTGTGTAAACAGAATAGAATAGACTAATAAATATATATTGCTTCTAGAAAAGAATGTTCTCAGCTTTTGGAGACCCCTTTATTAAATATGTGAAAAATGGAAAATTAAAAAAACCCATTAGATCCATCTGCTTAATTTCTGCTCTGCAGAGATGAGAGTAGAATTTGGTAATTTTTGGTAATGTTGACTTACTCCTAGGTAACTTACGGCTCTTTTGACTATACTTCACTGCTCTATCTCTCCAACTACGCTGAAGACTTCGGTGGTGGACGGTTTGTGTTTATGGATGCAGGTTCTAACAAGACAATAGAGCCCCGAGCAGGTAAGAGTCTTGCTTTGCCTGCAATGACGCAGGCCAGACTGTGCCATTTTATTAACTGTTAATTAACAGTAATTAATTGTTTATTAACAAATAAACAATTTGTGTTAGTAGTAACTGTGGAATAACGTAGCATTTTGTCTTCAGATTGATTACATAAAAAGTAAAGATTAAAAAAGGTTAAAATGTGGCCACAGTTTGAAACGTCTGGAGTTAAGATGCACCAAGTGACTTCCTTGAAAGCTGTAGGGCTTAGAACTGCAGTCCAGTTACGAGAGCTTAGCAGGTCACCGTGCGTCAAGTGCAAAGATAACTGTGACTACAGCAAATCCAGAATAAAGCAATTTATTTCAGACTGTCTGACCTGAAATTCCTTTGCTGTTAAAGATAGGGCTTAATACCCTGTAATTTCCGTGGGCTGGGTAAGAAGATGATGGATTACCACAGCTCTGCTAACCTGTGGTAACATGATGAACCATGATAACTTGGTTATAAGTCCATACCTGCTTTCAGTAGATCTGACAGGGATGAGCGTTCTGATGGGTGTCAGTTATATATTTAAAAAGAAAAAGCCTTTTTTTAAGGCTGGTTTAAGATTTTTCTAAGTGCATCACTTGAAATTGGAATTACTTTGGGGCAATATGCCTAGGAAGAAAGAGCTCAACTTCAACTCGTCTGTCTGGCAGGTGAGTACTGAGCTTACAGCAATGTAACCTTTTATGATGCAAGACCAGTCACACTTTTGCAGGAAAAAAAAAAAATCAAGGACACCTTAATATTCCTGCTGTGTTCTGTCTGGTTTTTTTTTTTTTTGAGAGAAAAGATGGAAATTTACTCATTTAAAGACAGCCTCAGTAATTGTCTGCTGACAGGCATTACCCCAAGCAGAACTGACTTCTGACTATCACTGCCTGCAAATGGGGATGGCTGTAGGGTTTTTTTGACTTATGGATCCTGGCGATTCACTCACTAACAGTAATGCTGGCTTGGATGAACTCTGAGATTATCTGCATTCTGGGTTTGGTATCAAGAACTGTATGTTTGATCTCTTGCAAAATGCTGCCACCAGTATTTTGAACGGGAACATAGTAAACTATTTCATTTCCAGATGCAATTTTAAGATTAACACGTTTTTATAGCTGTAGAAATCATAGCTGAATTCTAGGTAGCTGGGAGGCCAGCTGTCTCCTGGCGCAGTACAGGGGCACTCAGTCCAGTTGCTGCATGCAACGTGCCCCTGACTTCATTTCAAAACGTCTGCAGCTGTGAAATTGCTTCCATTCAGCCCCATCCGGTTAATTTTCAGGCTCTGCTGCAAGGTGTTTGCTCTTTATGTCGTTTTTGGGGAGGAAGGGGGGGCAGATGAAGTACAGAAAGATTGCGAACAGCCCCTGGCTTTGGGCATTCCCTTTCACAGGCTCTTGTCTTGGCAGTGTGTGTGCCCCAGACCTGGTCAGGCACGCCTTTCTGAAACAAAGCAAGGCAAAGCTTGGAGGGAATGGCCTTTCCTGAAATATCAGGTGTGCTACATGTACACAACAGAAAATTAAATTTAATGCCAGTTGCACCTTTCTAACACACTCATCTGTCGAAACACAGTTGTCGGGGGTCCCGTGATTGTGTCGCTACCTATGATGCAGTCGAGGTAACTGCCAACATCCAGTGAGGAAAGGGAGAAAAGCTTCAGAGGGGGGAAGCACAAGGTGAAGGCAACTGCGCTTAGTTTTCCTTTTGCTGATAAAATGCAGTTTGTGAGCAAATGCAGAGAGGATGACCCCAGGGTATTGCTGTTGCTGGTACCAGTTGATGTATTTTTTGTGGTCAGAATGTTCTTTTGTGGTGTTTTTTCTCTTTGCTTTTTGGTTTGTTTTTTTTTTCGTTTGTTTTATGCTTCTTTTGATCCTTAGTGCTTCTCCTGTCACTTCAATCCCACTTTTAAAACCATGTGTTGGTAATCTTTTATGCTTCTCATTTGGGAGATTCGGGCTTTTTTTTGAGGTGACTGTCATAATTGCTGGTTCGGTCTTAGTGCATGGCAGCTAATTTACCCTCTCTGTATTGCTAATGCCATTTCAGTTCCAAAACCTGGCACTTCTTGTTGTCTCAAAGTTAGGCTGCATTCTTGGAACCTGGTGCTGTGTGCCAAAATGAGCACATTCCTTTTTCTGTGAGCAGCAATTTGTTAGCGTCAGGCTTTGCAGTAGGGGACAGAAGGGCGTTGTTACTGATGCAGCAGAGAAGAAAAGCAGTAATTGGAAATACAAAAAAAGACAATTAAAACACTGGGATTTCCTCTATTCTGGAGTGCTGCCTAGGCAAGTCCCGCTGCTGCTGCAAATGCTTTCACAGCACTTACCATTTATGGATCAGTCTTAGCCAGGCAGTTAGGGACAGGGAAAACTGTTATAAGTAGAGCCTAATTTTAAAACATTTGTCACTTCTCTAAGTATGTATCACTGGCAGATTGTATAAGAAGTCTGTAAGCCTGATTCTCACCTATTTGAATGAAGGACTCTCAATATAATTTGTAGCATGGTCTATAATATTATCTGGTCTAATTATGAGCAAACATCTCTAGCTTTAAGAAGGAATTATAATTTATTGACCTAGAGGCTCTTGAGATTTTTTTTTTTTTGATGGACATGAACAAGTCACCACTGTGGTGCCACTTCACACGTAGAGACCTCTGGCTAATTCATAACCACTTGTGGCATTAAGGAATGTGTCCTGATGGCCTTCAGAAGTATATATGTGTCTTAAGTCAGGACCTCTGTCTGCTGCAAGAAACTCACTGTACCATGAGTAAGAATTCTTGGTGCCAAGTAAAATCCTTTGAAAGGAAAATAGGGTTTGTGTTTTTTTGGCAAAGAAACAGTACTAAAGTAGTATCTGTTGCTTTTAAATGGCTACATTAATTGTATTTCCAAAGTTGAGGTATTAGCATTTTGTTTTCATCCTTTGTACCAGGTGTAGCTCTGTCCAAGAGATGAAATGAAACAGAGCAACAGCTAGAATGAGGGTTTTCAAAACAAAGTCTACAGCCTTTTCAACATTAACTTTCCTTTGCTGGCCTGAGACCTGTTTCAGTAATCCTCAATAGATACAGGAGGATTAAGAATAAATGGCAGACATCAAGGCATTCCTTTTTTAATGGTAAAGGTTGTATATTTTCTGCTGCTGCTCAATTTAGCAGCATAAAGCGTATTTAAAATTTCATAATTTTGGAGAGTCTTGGGTGAATTTGGGGACTGGCAATATTAGGCAGGTCACAGACTTCACTTGAGGATAAAGTGTAGATGAAACCCTGCAGCTGGATTGAAGTCTCAGTACTAATTATGTGTTCCTTATTTGCATGTACATTTCTTGGTTTTAAGGTCAGCTTTGCACTTATTTTCAGCTCACAAGGGAGTTTGTTCTTCATGCAAGTTGTTTATTATATAGGGATAGAAGGAAGGGTTGCCATCACTTCTGTGTGTTTGGAAGAAAATCTATGGTGCAAAATGAATTCTGTGCATTGGAGAGTGAAATGTGACTCTTCCTTGAATATCAAACTTAGCATATTTTCATAGCTTCTAGAAGTGTGTTTCTGAAAGTATGAAAATATTTGAGATGAAAGTATGAGCTATTTGGGAGTTTGAAGTTGGATTATTCTTCATTTAGAATGGAAAAAAGTGTATGCTCAAAGCCTGAGCCGTTATTTTTTTCTGCTCGGGTAAGGAAAAGCATATGCTTAAGAACGTGTATGCAGGTTTCTCACAGGGCAGGGGTGGGCTTCAGGGTGTCTCTGGGTGTGCTTTCACTGAGGTAAGTGTAGCTTTATTGCAGTGGTTAGGTATTGCATGACTGTCAGATCCTGTAGTCATGAGAATAAGTGCAGTACTCCAAGTTAAGTGGTGGAATGTCTCATATCTTTGTTTTATTGTGCTCTTAAAAAAAAAATCAGTTTGGAGGAATTCACTGCTAAAGGCTGAGGGAATGCAGCAGAGTGACAAAGTGCAATGACATGAAAAGTAAGATTTCCCGATTCAGAAGTCCCACAACAACATTAAGACGAGGTGTGAAAACTGTGTTTAAAGTGCATATTTAACAATCCATCTTATATTATGGAATAGCGGATTATTTATTTTTCCCCACTGAGTGTAGGTAGTCTGATCTTTCTCTACATTCGTTCTGCATCATCCAGATTCAGTCTAGCTCATGATGATCTTCTAGCATTCCTAGCTTTAGTTTTGCTCCAATCAGTAAAACTGGAGCACATCTTGATGTTAAATGAGTAACAACTTGAAGCTGAGAATGACAGCTACTTCTGTGGGTTTTTTGAAAATCAGTCCTAGAGAAGAAATGGAGCCGGCAGTAGCAGCTGCAGTAATAGCCAGCTCTGCAGAGTTGGTGGGTTGTAGGAGAGCAGTTCTTAGTGATTAATCACAAGTTGCATCTGGGACTGGTAAGATGATTGCAGAGAGAAATGGTAGAAAGAGGAGGACCTGTGGCAATTGTGACAGAAACATGTGGACAATAGCTCAATAGCTCTTCATTTCTTTGTAAAACTCTGAAGATTTTCTTTTGCTTTCTGTTTTGTTTTCTATGGAGAAGGATAACTCTCTTCCAGACTCTGGTTTTGCATTCCAGTGGTGCTTGATAATAGGCTTATGACGGCATTAAATGAAATAATCTTTTTATTGTGCCCATAAAGCAATAGGTACCTGGGAGGTGCAGGTCAGACCTGCACTTAACATGGCGCTTATATGAATTACTCCCTATAAAACACACTGTCTTGTTATTGTCTTGGCCTCTGTTATTGAGGATAGTGATGATCACTCTGCACTAGCTGGACCACTGAAAGGACTGAGGAGTCTTGGGGCCAGGGGGAGCTAAGCAGGTGGCTTGTGTTGCAGTGCTCCACAGAGCCTCACCAAGCACTGTCAGTATTGACATCTGGTCTCCAAAGCTTTTTTTCCTTGGTTTAAAATCCTTGGCTATAAATGAACACATGTAGCATGCACCTTATGTGGTTTCCATTGCTTGCTGCACAGGACTCTTTTTATATAATGTATATGCAAGGCAATACTTCATGAAATTGATTTGATTCTGCTAGACAAATACGCAGCAAAGCCAAAGGCACAAAGAGGGAACAGAGGAAATCAGCTTCAACGAATTACTTGATGAAATTCAGGTAATGTAACAAAGTAAAACAAAATACCAAATGAACTGCAGGGTCAGCTATGTTACACCATACAGTTCAGTAATGATATTCCATTTCTGGGTTCCGAAGCTTTGTGATATCACACACCATAGGTGCTGTCATGAATTCTTTTTGTTTAAAGGCCACTTTTTTTTTTTCCTAAGAAATAAGCAGCACAAGTTACCCTTGTGTTTATGTTTTAGTGATTTACTAAATGTAAGGATGAATTCTTTCTCTATCAGAAATCCAAAACCTAGAACTCTAGCATCCATGTGATTTGACCACAGCTCTACTAAACATGCAATGTTTGGCAAAGTCAAGAAAAGTAAAATAGATGATCTGGAGGTATTTAATGTGATTGAAATTGCAACACTTTGTTCTTAGAGGCTTCTCTTGGTAAGAGTCCCATTTAGAAACCTCCTGCAGCTGCCCAGAGTGCTCTGACACGGGAGCACAGAGCAGCCTGGGCAGTGTGGATGAGCTGGGTCGGGTTGAGAACTGGAAGGCAGAGCAGAGGTGACATCCCTGTCCTTCTCGTGGCTGTAGGGAGAAGAAATGGAGCCAAGAGGCCTTGGTGAGACTCGGCAACTGATTTGGAGAGCGCACAGTTATGCAGTTTTCACTTCTAAATACTTCACTAGTTTGTCACACCCTCAGACGTAATGTACAGAGCGGAAACTCCTGTTACTTTGAGCGACCAGCTGTGCTGATCGGAGAGAAGCAGGCAGGGATTCTGTTGAAGTCTAAAAATGCTCAGGTACTTTTAGTAGGAAATAATTAAGTTCACTTATATTCTTTAAAAACTGTAATTTGGAAGCTTTCTGTCCAGGTGCTTCTGAATTTAAAATAGAAGCAAGTACTTTAAAAGGCTTTAATAATACTTGTACAAATTACAAGCTGGCTGTGGGAGTTTGCTGTGTGAATCAGTGATTTAATTTATAACAGCAAGTAATTTCTGTCTAGTAAATAAATTTGGGACAGGTTTGTAACTAGGCTTCATTAGATACCTGTTGCACAGTGGGTTTTTCTTGGGGCCATAGGCTTCTTTATACTTCTGTGCTTGGCATATATATATAGCGAAATTGTTTAGAAAAGCTGATGGCCTCTCTGCTGGCGTCCTGTCTTCACCCCAGATCAGGGCACTCGCAGATGCTGTCATTCTATGTTACTTTTGTGGAGTTCAGGTAAGGACTTGCTTAAAGCCCTCTGCATTCAACATTTATAAGTAATTAAATAAGTATATCAGTTAAATAAGTTTTGTTGTGTGATTACAGAAGATATTACTATCAGGTTATTTGCCTAATGATACGGTGTTTTTTCTTGGACACTTTACATGAGACTAAATTAGCAATTAATCCTAAACAGATGACAAGGATAAGAACATAATTGTGTTTGTGCAGTTTCCCTGGCAGTGCTTCCGTCTTGGTGTCATTCAGCAGATGAGATGCAGTTTTTCCTTCTTTCCCTAGTAACATTTAGAGCTGGTAAATGTTAAGCAGGCAGTCAAAGCTGTCAGTGCATGAGATGAAAGATGCTGAATAGATCTGTAGTGCCAAATAAACTGTTCCTGCTTCCCTTTAATCAGGCAGATGCTTCATTTCCTTCTGAGCAGCAGCTCGGTCTTTCCAGTGCCCCCAACCAGCTGCTGTGGATGGAGGTGAGACCTCTCATGTTCCCCCAGCCCTGCTCTGCATCCCTACCCTGTCCCTGGCACTAGGCAGGGACAGCCTCTGCCCTTCCCTGGCCTCCAGCCCTGGCTTAAGCAGACCAAGGAGGAGAGTGAGGGGACAGTCATCATTCCCTTACTTGCTTGACTGAGTGTTGGCTGAGACAATCTATCATGTAATTTGCAGTTTATCCTTGATGTTTTCATGACCCAAGGAGTTTACAAGGAAATTTGTCAGGGAATGAAACTAGAAGGGCCAGAAGGATGCTGCTAAGAAAGCAGAAGTGGTAGTCCCATGTGAAGGACTGGGTGCATGAAGGGGCTTGGAATCCCGAGGCAAAACAGGCATGCTGCAGATAGAAAGTGATTGCCAAAGCTGATGTTAATGTGAATGGCTTGTCCCATGTGTAATCAGAATAATTGAGCTTGGAAGGGACCTCTGGAGAGCATCTACTCTATGCCTCCTGCTCCCAAATCAAGCTGGAAGCCATGGGGCCAGCAAAATATGTGTGCCTGAGACATAGCTGGGAACTATCGGTATCAGAGTCCTGCACTGGCACGTGCTAATGATGTGAACCTGAGCAGCCTGATGTAACTCAGAATTTGGATATAATTTAGAAGTTGGCCTTGATTTTGGAGAGGGAATTGGACCAGATGACCTCCCAAAGTCTCTTCCAACCTAAGTTATGCAATGAATTTATAATACTAAAGGCATAATAATCGTGTAGCATTTTTTCTTACGAGCATTGTGGTATGTTAATATTTGTATGGTTCTCGGAGACTTTTGATACATTCCCTACATCTTGTTATAATTTAATCTGCCATGCCTTACTACTTTTTCTCTTGCCAGAAGAACAGAGGATTTTATTTTTTTTAGAATACTTGTAAAGCAGAACATATGTTAACTGCGAAGTATTGTAATGGTGCTTACTAATTAATTTTCACAGTAACCCTGTTAAAATAGGCCAGTACTGGTTTCATTTTAGAGACAAGGAAACAAATGAGAGAGTAAGTGGTCTGATTGAAGTCACTTACATGTCAAGGGCATAGTTGTCATGGAAAATTGTTTCCTTTATATATTCCTCCAACCTGTATTACCTCACTGTAGAGAGGTTAGGCAGCACATTGTAGGCAGCTCTTGTTTATGGAAGTGCAACCGAATGTTAAAATTGAACATGGATAAAATCTGAGAGCAAGCCTAATGGGAATACTTAGTTTTTACTGTGATACATAGCTGAATACATAATTCTTTCTGACCTGTATGCTGCTGTTTGCAGTGGCTAGATTTTCTGAGTACATCTAAAGAATTTATTGCTAAGGGGCAATTATGAACGTGATTAAAACCTGGAAAAGCAAAGGCAGGGGAAAAGCAAAAGCTCGTAGTAAATACATATATTCTTCTAGTGGTTTTGTTTGAGTAATTAAATGGGACAGAATTGCTACATGGTGAAATATTCATTGCTTTTGCTGCTTGTTAAGTATTCCTGAAAATAAGTGTTGCTTCATCTAAATTAGGATCACATAGAAGTCATAGCAGTGGAGCTTGTGACTGACACTTGTATGCCTTCATAAATAATGATTCCTGTGGATCAGGGCGAAAATTAATTCTCAGAAATTCAGGACAGTAAGTGCTTGCCTCTAGTACGATCAAGGTCTTGCTCCTCTTACAGGGAGCAAGACCTTTCCTTTTTTTAGCATCACAAGCTTTTCTCAGCCTGACAGCATTTAAGAGCTTGACTTGTGTGAGTGACACCAAAGACCAGGCTCAGTTTTGATGGATGCTGTGGTGCTGAGCTTGTTAGCAGTTCCTTGTCCAAAGTGTGAGTGGTGTATTTAAATGAGTCTGCACCTGAGTTTTGCATGACATTAGTTCTTTCATCCCCAATACAATCTACCTTTCGCTTACTCTTTTAAGTTTTTAAAACTTGTGTGGATGCTTAAGCACCACAGAGAGAAGCGACTGAGAAGCAGCTCCACCCATGGGTGAAACTCTTGACTAATCTTGGTGCAGAAGCGGAGCTGGAGGCAGATCTGTGAACGAAGAAGGGGAGCGACTGCATCACAATAAAACTTTCTGCAATTTGCAAGGAACAGAAGTTCATCAGCTAAGCGTTTATTGGACCAAATTCCATCTTGAAACACACTTTCTGGCACTTAGACAAAGCATGGAAAGAAAGAGAAAACAAGCTGTAGGTTCAGGTGTTGTTGTCAAATAGAGATCAAAGGCAAGGATTGATTATTTCTGTTCCTGTAGACATATGCAGGCAAGCTAATCGTTTAGAAACAGGCTCCAGCAGGTCTTGGAGGTTACCACAAATCTTTCCAATTCTTTGGGTTTTTGCCCTTCTAATAAGGGTGAGAACAAGTGCGTTTGTATGGGAGGAACTTCCTCCAGTCCATTGTTAGACTCTTCCATGGGAACTAGGCTGGAGTACAGCTCACTCCTCTATTATTAGACAGCCTGATGGAAATCTTGAAGCCTTTCGGGAGCAGCTATGAAGAAATTGTAGGTGTTTGTGGGCAGAAAAGAAGAAAGAGCATGGACAGAAGTGCCTACAAAATGTGTTTTTATCTAATACGGGGGGGGCTGTATGTCCAAGTGTTAAAAGCACTAAATGTTCTGGTGTGCTGCACTAATTGCTGTGGTATGCTCTGCCTGATTGACTTCTGGTGGAATGGAAAGTGGAGGTGAGTAGATGATAGATAGTAGATGTGAGAGGGCAGCCCACGGCTCCTAACTTGGGGATCTAAAATGCTTGCTTGAGGTTGAGGTACTGGTCAAAGCACCATGAAACTAAAGAAGCAATGACGTTTTTGGCATCTTGCAGTGATTGGGGAAAATGAATCCAATGTTCACAGTCAGGATTAAATACTTTTCAAACTAGAGATTTATCTCGGTGGAAAAAAAAAAAGTCCTTTGGCTTTTATCCTTGGCATCACTTCTAAGTCCAGGACACCTCCATTCCAATCTTCATTCTTCAGAACATAGCTCAGAGACTGGCCTCTTTCTGAAAGCTTAGAAGCATGGACCTCAAAACAAGAGATGATCCGTTTGCTGTTTCTTCCCCTACAAAAGTTCATCCCTTAAGGACCAGGGATTAAACACTTTCTCTTTTTCGGTTAGATAATATACTATAAAATTGTATTGAGTAGTAGCTTGTGATCTCAAAAGCTTTCACTTTTAACAGTAAGTGTTCATAAATTAAACTGAAGTTATGTGCCAGAAGGTAGTAGTCAAGATTTCTTTATTGGAGCAGAAAAGCATGTTGGAAAGAAATCTGCGCAAGCAGGTCAGAGGGGAGAAAAAAATGAAAAGAGCGACTTGAGGCCATTGTGAAATACTGAAAGAAAAGGACAAAGGAAATGGGATTAGAATTTTACACACTTTCTCCTGAGCTTTTGTCACTCAAAAAATGTTTTGTCGGGAAATTTTAAGTACTTTTATCTGCAATGAATAGTTGCATAACTATTCTTTAGCGTTTGTAGTACAACATTAATCTCTTATGAAGCTCAGCGTTTGCTCTATCAATATTGCATAGCCTGGAGACAAAAAAAAAGAGTGCACTTCAAACACTTTGAATGCAGCGTTACAGCTAAAAACAGACCTGTATGGCATGGGATCCTACTAACTTGCTAATGTGGTTCCTAGTCTGGAACTTTGAGGTTTAAAATCTTAACTCAAAATTGATAAAAAAAATATCTAGAACAAGGACAGCTTATAACCTAGGAGTAGGTTCACACTTTAAGGAAGTTGCTTAGTCCCAGCCTGCTTTCGTGTAGTGATTTAATTTTTGAAGTGGTTTCCGTGTATGGTGTATTGAAGGAAGATTATGAAAGGTCCAGTCTCAGTGTGCTTGAAAGTCCTAGAAGTTATTCTATCCGGTAATGGTACAGCTTTATTTTTATCTTTTGTCTTTCCCCGGGAGTCTCTGGATAATGATATTGCCATATATTTATAGAATCTCAGAATCATTTGGGTTGGAAAGGACCTAGCAGATCATGCAGGTCCAACCCCCCTGCCACGGGCAGGGACTCCTTCCACTAGACCCGGCTGCTGAAAGCCTCGTCCAGCCTGGCCTTGAGCACTGCCAGGGAGGGGGCAGCCACAGCTTCTCTGGGCCATGCATTCCTTGGAGGCTGTGTCAGATGGGATGGGAATTGACAGTTTTTACCCTCTTCTTGAACGTTTATACTACTAGAAATAGTGTACTATGGGGAGAGCGTGGGTTTTGCTTCAAAATTTTGCAATGGCAGCTAGCTTAAAAGAAATTCTTCTCAGGTGAGGAAAAAGTATCTTTGAAAACTGACTGTAAGATTGTTCAGTGACTGAGACCTCAGTTGACAGATATGGGACCAGATGCACAAGGAGCTATATGATACCATATATACGAAGACATATTTATTAAAGAAAGAAATCAAAAGACATTATGTGTAACAAAAAAATCCAGTTTAACTGGCTTAAACAATACACAGAAACTTGTCTAACTCGGAATTACTACTACTTCTAATAAGAAATCAAATAAAAAAGCTTGAAAATCAGTTTAAGGCAAAGCTTTGGGTAAGTAGGTGAAGGACCGATAATAAAGTACATGAATGATGTTGAAATAAAATTTAAAAGAAAATGACACAGGGACTTTGTATGAAATCCTTGCGGGTAGCACTGCTTAGTGCAACACTCACAGGAGTGCATTGCCTGCATTTAGTCTTTCATCCAGAAAAGCAGGACACCGAGGTGTAAATGAGGTGTAAATGAGCTGTGCATATGAATGAGTATTTCATATATATATTTATAGCTTTACCAATTATTGATGTGCAGCCACAGGCCGAGAAGAGTATGATTAGGCTTCTGCCTGGCAGTTATGAAAGACTGTGAACTATAAAAGATTAAATGTGAACTGCAACTGAATATGTGAGGGACACAGGGGCTACTCAACCTTCAGATATTAGCGGGTAAACAGAGTTCCATGAGGCCAGTCCAGTTTTGTTCAAATCTCCCATGTGTGCTGTTTAGGAGTATGCAAGCAAAATAACTTCTGGATCTCTTGGATTACTTCCAGTTAGAAGAGAAAACCAGCGATGTTGTCTGGTGCCCATTTCTGCAGTGGAGATTGTATAATGGTTGGAATAGTTAATCTTCTGCAAATTTTAAGTAGGCATGGAAGTGTTTCATTTTGCCTGATTGTGAATGAGTCCTAGGTAGAGTTAGATTGTCAATGTGAGTTCCCTATGATAAGCTTTTTAACAAACTTTAATTTGAACAGTGGAAAAAAAGCCAGAGCAGGAAAACCACATGCTGTTGGGATATTGCACGGGAGTATTACTAGCTTTTTCAGGAGAACTTGAGCTGTCCTACAGAGTGGTCAGTTCTGAGTCGCTTGCTAAACATCAAACTTTTGTGTCCTCAGAACGATTTAATAATGTCCAAGTGCAGAGGGCTCCATTCTGCTGTTTTGTGAAGTGGGATGCTAATATACCTCTGCTGTCGTTATCAATTCACCTTGATGCCGCTTCAGGCCTGGAGAACCCCAAGGTGGTGGTTGAAGCTTGGACAGGATGAACGATAGGAGTAAGCACTTGCATCTATAAACCAATTTCTAAGCCAATGCACTCAGGGAGTGGCTCTTTCTAAGGAAAATTAATTTGTATGTGACTGATACATAACTTTTCAAGCTGGCAGAACAGCAAGTGATCAGACTGTGCACAAAAAGCTATAGCAAATACTTGGTACAATGCTGAGAAGCTGCTGCAGCTGCTTGTGAACCTGCTGAACAATTTTTCACTGAAGATTTTTTGCCACCTTTGTAGTACTTCCACCTTCTTTGGTCTAAAATTAGAGCCCAGGCTAAAAGGGGAGCAGGGAGGAAATCAATACACTTTGCTGACAGTCACCAGTTGCTTGCTTTTTTTAATTCTTTTTTTTTTTGAGGCAACTAAGAGTTGGCTGCAGATGATTTTGGCTGCCTCCTGCCTTTTATAAACTAAGAGATATGGTGGAATTACTTCTCCAGCTTTGTAGCACAAAGGATTAACATATGTTTTAAACAGTACATAAAGCTGTCAGAGCGCAGCCTAAGCTCATAAACAGTTTGTCAGTGATGACCTATGGGCTCTCGGGTAGCTAGGGAACGGCTGGGCTGAGACAACGCAGAACTGGGTAGAGAGCTGACAGCTGAGTGGCAAACTCCGTGTCACTGATTAAATACTTTGTCTTTACAGGCCGGGTTTCCTTTTTCACCTCTGGATCAGAGAACCTTCACCACGTGGAAAAGGTTCACTGGGGCACTCGCTATGCCATTACCATCTCCTTCACTTGCAACCCAGACCATGGCATTGGGGATCCAGTCTTGACGTAATTCCTCCAGGGATGAAACATGAGGTCAAATGGAATGAGAGAAGCCCTGCAAGAGGAGAGGAAAGAGGGACATGACATCTCTTGTAACCTCACACTCAGTTACAATTTCCCAGCTGTATTAATATTTTGTAATTACATTTTGTTTTCACATGTCCTTTTCCATAAATGTTGCGAACAGTGCCTTAAAGACCATCTTAAATTTGGTGCATTCTGAAAATGGTTTGTCTTCTTGTCCTAAAGGGATTCTTCTTCCTAAAGGAAGAGTCCTGGAGTGGGCTCTTAATTATTTTTTTCAATTCTCCAGTTTAAAATAGACAAACAATCTTTGGGACCATGTCTTCATATGACTCCTCATGCTGCTGTGACCTGTTGTGTAATTAGTCTCTTTGGTTACTAATGGGATGTAGAAAGCTTGACATAAGTTAATGGAGCAAGATGAGTGTTACTCTTTTGAACATACCTTCTGCTGAGAGGAATGTATTCTCCTTAGCATGGGCATCAGTGGGCAACACACCTGTGGTTTGACTATTGGGACTTACTTGAACTTCTTTTTATTGAATTACTACAGATATTTTCTGCTACAAACTGGGACTAGTTAATACAAAGTCAGAAATACAATTCTCTGGTTAGCCAGAAAACAGCACTTTTGGATTCCAAATGCTTTGCTGTGCTAGAAGATGTCATGGCATGAGATCCCTCTGATCAGCATGCAGCATTCCCAGCTCTTCTCATTTCTTCTGAGTCGTAAAGCCAATGATCAGGCTTCCTCTTGGAAGCCCAGGGGTAAGGTTAGCAAGAGCTCCTTACGCAGAGGGCTTGGCCATGTAACCCTGTATGTTAAGTAAATACTAAGAAGGAGAGCTGGGCAGAGGTAATTGGACAGTGCTCTGGATTCATCTGAGCACTCATCGATATGTGATTTGGGAGGGGAACAGCTGAGAAAAAAGCTAGTTTTGTTGTGGGTTTCAGTTTGTCAGTTCTGGCCTCCTTATGCTGCATCCTGTAAATCTTGGCCTGCTGCTGGAAGGGGGGCTAACAAAACCGCATGGACCAGGGGACTGTGGTATGTGGGGTCTGAGGGAAACTGGTGTGCACCTGCATTTTGAAATGGCATGGTCTTGAGCTGGAGCTTGATAATAAAACACTTTTAGGCCCAGTGAATATGTGCTTTCAATGTAATCTTAAGACCAAGTTGAAGGAAGCTTGTTTTTTTAATTGTTAACACAACTACAAATCTTGTGGTGTGAAATACTGTGTTTTGTCTTGTCCAAAACAATGTTTTATCTGTTTCAGAAAGTTTCTTAATATCTGTTTTTGGATTTCTCTTTTTCAGTTCAGTATGAAGACTTTTTTTTTCCTGTTAACTAGGACAATTAGTCTGTGGTGTTCCTTGAATAATAAATTGCAAGGACTTCAGAGAAGAGGGGGTGATTGCACTGCAGTACAGATAAAGTAACAAACAAATGCGTAATCTTGCCAACTTGGCTTTCTTATTACAATCAGATTTTTATGGTTCAGTGCATTAAGTAAATGGTAGGAAAACCTAATTCTTAATCAAATTCTGAAGCAAAGATGTTGATTTGTTTTATTAATAGTCAATACAATTTCTGTGAAACACTTTGAAAATCTGAAAATGTGCTTTGATTTTTTTAAAAAATTTTTTATTTTATGCCTACAGTTTTCATATTTGTTTTAATCTGCCCTTTTATGTAAATAATAAGTGGTGGTGGGATTATACTGGAGATCAATATAAAGAGGAATGACAACAGGACACTTGAACTTGTTCTACTGTGAGTGTTCTTGTTTGGCACACCAGCAAAATTAGTCTCCCATAATTTCATTTCTTTGTTCTCAAACCTGAAAAAGGCTTCCTTCTCTATGCTAACAAGGAAGAATTGTTAGGAAATAATAAAGTCAGTTGGGTTCCATACCTAAATACTTGTCTCAAAGCCTGTTTAATTCCAAGAAATTTGCATTACACCCAAGTAGTAAGTCTATGAGGGCAGACCAAGATCACCAGCAACTGCCTTCCTGGCGTAAAACTTGATTCCTAATGTCACCTTGAGATTTAAATGCAGGGCCTTTTCCATAAACATACCTGATAGCAGTGGAATCTAAATCTGAATGGACCTGTGTGGGTTTGGGTTGGGATTCTCCAGGTTGATGTCCGTTGTTCCAAAATTCTGAGCTTCACCAGAAGTCCTGTTACTGCTCTGCATCCCTGTCATATAAATTGCTTTGCCACTTTTTAAGAGTGTTTGCTAGTTACTTGCATCTGTCATGGGGTCTTTGAGTTGCACTGAATGAAAAGGGCACTTGCAGAGCTGCCCTCTATAAAATACTGCTCAACGAGACCGTGTTAGACTTTGGGGGAAACCTCAGCTCATCTCCTCTCGGATTTTCATCTTTTGAAGATCCTCTGTATTGTAGTTCCTCCTGAGCATGGTGTGTCTCATGCTATGAACTGAATGTCATTCAGAAATAAAATCGAGTTGATATTTGTCTTCTGGAGTTCTTAAGCTTCAGTAATGTGTTCAATACGGTGACCAAACCTGTGAACTATAATTTGTGGAAAAACATGTGCGCTGTACCTGGTAAAAGAATTCATCTTTTGCGAGAAGTATAATAATTCAATATGCTGTATGTTTCAGTACCAGCCAAGATTTTTCTGTTTGAAGCTTCGATATGCGGATGACTCAAAGCAATATCTAGATCTACAAAGAAGTTAAATGGCAAATGAGGAGGTACAGAGCCATCTAAAAGATTCTGAACGTAGCCTCCAGCAGGAAAACAGTAATTGCAGGAGGGCTGATGTTCCTGAGGCTGAGGGGAATTTGCAGAATTCACTGATCATTAGAAATAAACTTGGCTTAATTTATTTTAGTCCACTTAAAAAGTTATTCAGTGTATTTATTAAGGGTATCTCTTCCCAGTTCTTGACTTATGAATTTGAAGCACTTTAATTACTGTCTGTCCTCTTTCAGGTTCAGCTGGCCTGTGGCTACTGGGAAATCCAGTGCTCTGTTTCTTAGAACTCTGATTGCACCGAGGACAGGATTTGTTCTGTTAAAGTAGCATAAATCTGATGCCAGCTGCTGCAGACAAGTGCTCTTAGCTGAACACGCGGTGACAGCAGAATTTGGTTTGATGTTTCCCAGTTGCATGAGAACCTTTGTGAAGAGCCCTCGTGGTTCAAACAAAGTGAAGAAAGGTCAGTGCATGTTCAGCGTGAACTGGGGCCAAGCCCCAACGTTAAATTTAAAGCCTTGTACCTGAAAGCAGGCTTGTAACAAGTACTTGGGAATGTTGATTTGTATTATGAAAGAACAATGTTTGTAAGGAAAGTTAAAGCCTGCTTGTGTGATAAGTTCCAGGGTGAAAGAGAAAATAAGGCAGGAGAGCAAGCCAGAGCCTGAATCCCTTCTATGAGCTCGAGTGAAGCTTCCCGAGCACTCCGGTGCAGTTGGCCTCCTGTTAAAACTCTCTTTCCCTGCCAAGGTTTTGGGTAGCATCAGGAACTTTTGTAAAATTAGCAGGTATACGATCAGATTAGGTTTTTAGTGTAAACCTAGCTTTCCATCCTGTGGCATGCATTTCATTTTAATTTTTTATCCCATCTAACGTGATTCTAGGTACTCGGAGTGGATTTCTTGGCATTTCTCATGTGTAGAGGAAAGGACCTGTGCAAAGGTACACTTGTGTTGAGACTCTCCCAAATATGTATTGTCCAGCTGAAACATTCTAAGCTTCATTTTAATTAATTTCAGTTCCAGAAATGTTTACCGGGATACTCTATTTACAAAAAAGATTTTAATGTGGATTTACAGCAGAAATTTAGCTTCAGGGCTCATTTGTTTGTATTTATATGGTCAGCGTCTCAATGGGGTACTTTCTGAGGCTGTAGGACATAGTGATGGGCACACTGAAATAAAAGTGTAGCTGAAATGGGATGCACAGCAACTGTGCTGTCAAGAAAACCTGTTTTTGTTTCTTCTTCAGTTCCAATTCTTAGTACAGTTGAATTTCTCCTTTGTAGCTTTCCTTTCCCCAGTAAATAAAGATGGCTTTGTTTTTAATATAGAGCTCCTCACATTTCTTCTACACCCAGATATCCTTACACAGTGTTTACACAGGAACTGGATCTCTCTAATGTGCCCAGGTGTGGCTTTCTGCAATATTTGTCTCGTCTAAATTCTAGGAATAAACCTAGAAATTGTTGCTGAAGGTTAGGGCTCTTTGGAGGGGGGAACCCCAACTACCCTTCTCCTCTTCCCTCCCCCACGAAAGAAAGAAAAACAAAAAAAGAATCCCCACTCCTGTCTCTCCTCTCTGAGTCTCTTGTGCGGAAATCCACCCCAACAGTCCAAGAACAGCAGAAGAGTTATTTCCTTCCCGAACCGCAGATGGCTCTGGCATGCATCGATCCTCGAGGCCTCGGTCAGAAAGGCAGTCTGCTCAGGAAATCCAGCAAAGACAGCCATCGTAAAGTGGTGGGTAATTCTCTAGTGAGTGTCTACTGCGCTTTGTAAAATAGCGTGAAGAGCTGTAGCATACTCTGCCTTACCTCTGTTTTTGCAAACCTTCTTAGGAAGCTGAAAGCTAATTTTCCATCATGTTTGCTGAAACCTGCCAGTCAGCTCTCTTTTAATGATCATCCATTTATCTCTGAAGTGTCTGTGTAGGCACTTTTTATCTTCCATATGAGTGTTGGTGGCTTGTAGTAAAGGTGGTTGGTTCTTTTTTTTCAGGACGGACTGTCCTAGAAAAATAGGTCTGTCCTATTTCCAAACTGTGCGTCTTTCTTCAGTTGTGTCCATCATCTCCCCTCAAACCACTTCATTTCTCCATTCTGCCCCAGCATACTTAAGCTTTTGCCTGTAGCATGTGTTGAATAGGGTATATAAGCTCAGTCGTTATTTATTCACAGACGGGTTTGCTAGAACTGAAAAGGAGCTGGCTTTTTCCCTATTCTTTTGGCCCATGCAGCGTATTATTAAACTTTAAGAAGAATTTCTAATGATAGTGGAACTGTCAAGTGTTGCTCAATTTTTGAGTTTTTTTTAATTCTTCAGCATTCATTTTTCCCAGATACTCTTATTTTTCTTCCGTTCCAGGCATTGTCCGTACCTGAAACAACATCCTTTATTTCAGAGGTATTTATTTCCATCTTGCCTGTGTTCCTATATAGCTGAAATAATGACAAGGTGAGGATCGGTGTTCCCTGCTGTTAAGCATTCTTCTCTTTCATGATAACTTGTGGACAGTGAGTACTGAATTTTGAAACAGATACTGGATAAACTTTTTTTTCTTTGTCCTTTGTCAGTGACTGTTTAGCATTAAGGAACTGCTGGTAGAGCTGCTCCTATGTGAACTCTCATTGACTTTAAGGGGATGCTACGCATGCAGCTCAGACTGTGGGCTCACAACAAGAAATGCCTTGCTTGGGTAGTTCTTACTGTGAAATCAATAAAGCAGCCTGGAAGTACCAGCTCATTTATTTTTGTAACCTTCAGATGCATCCAAACAAAGCAAAAACCTCAAATACCTAGGTTTACTGCCGGATAACCTGAGGCTGTCCAAGGAGTCCGGAGTGGTTGAATCCATAAGCTGCCAGGTCAGATATATTGTTAATAATGAACTTCACTGAGACCATCCAAGACTTCAAGCTTGAAGCCTCAGTGGTGTAGAAGTTCAGAAGGAGCACGTGCCTGAAACCATAGCTCCTCTTTTTGAAGGAAATATTTTATATGTAGAGAGAAGCTGAGATTTATGGAGTGTTCATGTTACTTGTTTCTGGAAATTTCTTGCAATAGGCCTCCAGTGTTCATAAAGCTCATTTTAGAAATGGGTCTCCTTCCTATTCTTTTGTTAACAACAATGACAAAAACGCCAGCTAGGTTACTGAGGCATGATCCTTCTGGAGGGACACCTTGAGAATTTGTCTCTCATTCCTCAGCTCAAGCAATTATATTGAGCTGTTTATGTAGACACCAGGACACTTTGCTGCTGACTCCACAGAAAAAAAATCTGGATGTTTTCTTTTGAGACTGCTTTCCACTGCCAGGGTAAGGTCTCTGGGTGAATTCACACCTTGGAGGTGACCTCAGCGTATTACCTTCCCAGCCAGACCATTAAATCTGGGAGAGTAAACAAGGGCAGGGCTTATTGGAGCAATTCTGCATGTGTGAGTCTGGATGGCAGCTTCTTCCGTTCCTTCTAGCAGGCGAATGTTTTTATTTCTAATTTATGTTATTAAAGAGGAGACATATTCTGGGAGTCCTCTCTGCATATTAGGGCTTTAAATGTGATTCATTGAATAAGCCTATAAAAAGAAGGCCACATTTTGCCAGGTGACTCAAAAGGCTGCCATGAAACCAGACAAACTTTGAGCCCACTTAGTCCTTGCACTTCTTGACACAGAAGTAGTGAGAAAAGTGGTCTTGCACTTGGCTTATTTCTACTTCACTATGACAGTTCTGTGGGCCATAAATGCGTGTTTTCTCATTTGTTTCTTTATTTTAAAGGGAGATAGAAATTCACTGGGAAGGCACTCATCTCCCCAGGGAGGAACAAGATCAAGCTAAACTGTTGTTTACTAGTATGAAAAAATAAATATAACAGAAGTAAGTCAAGCAGAGGGCTAAGTGAAAATTTAAGGTGGTGTTAGAGAGCAGCTATGGGGGATTTTTCCCACACTAAAATGTCCATATCAATGTTGATCTGACGTTTCCCCCCCCCCTTCAGTCTGCTTTATTGTTTCATTAGAAGATCAGACAAATGGAAACTGTGAGCTTTCAGGCAGCAAAGCTCTTGCTGTTAAAACCCGTTGTAAAACTTTGAAGGGGACCTCTTCCTCAATACCATTTACTTAGGGTGTTTATCCTGTATATATTCTGTTTGAATTAATAGTGAATGTTGAGTATGCTAAAATAAGTCATGCTGCATCCACCTATTTAAAAAATAATGAATTACACAAGATAAAATGCAGAAGAAAGCTTATCAGCTGCGCCTTTTTTAGGTGATGGTGTCCTCCATGCATAGCATCTGTCTATTGTACCTCGTCTGGCACTAGGCAGAATTTAGACCTGTAAATAAGAAACAATCCGAGAAGAAATTAAGACTGAATTCATAAAAATACAGAAATATCCAGATTTTTTTCCCCTTGGAAAAGAAAGAAAAGGCTTGAAAAATTTGGGGTTTGTGGAACCATAAGAAAGGACAAAGTTTGACTTGTTTTGTAGTCCCTCAGTTGCGATGTAGGGGATGTGCACCTGCTCCTCGGTACTCTCCATTGAGGTCCTACTCTGCTCCTTCATGCTTGCACAACATCTGGAACTCTGGTCCTCTCCCTGCTCGTTCTCCCTTTCTAGTGACACACATGTTTTGTTGGAGATCTGCGTCCACTGAGACCGCATGCAGACAGGAGGAATCTCCTTCCTCCGCCTCAGCACAGGCAGAGAAGAAATGTGCATGGATTTCTTCTCATCTCGAAGAGTGCCCAGCTGAAAGCAGACAACTCAGGAGGTGGTGAAGCCATTCACTCACGTCACATTTATTAGTGCCAAGAGCCTTGAAGTCTTCCATCTTCACAGCTCACTGCCTGCTACCTTTGAGCCCTGGGCTTTTCATCTCAGCAACGGGAACTTGAGACCTCTTGACTTTGTTTTCTAAATGCTTTTAGCACCTCCAGATGGCTTGTGAGTCAGTGAACTCCAGCATGCTGCAAAAATTGTCACTTGCAAGACAAGTGAAACACGTTTCAACTCTGTAGCTAAGATTTTATCTAGGCTTTGGAGCAGGCTATTAAAACTTGTCCTCTTCCTAATCGTTCTCTTTAAATTACAGAATCACACACTCCCAGCATGGCAGGGGTTGGAAGGGACCTCTGCGGGTCATCCAGTCCAACCCCCCTGCCGAAGCAGGGTCACCCAGAGCAGGCTGCACAGGACCTTGTCCAGCCGGGTCTGGAATATCTCCAGAGAAGGAGAATCCACAGCCTCCCTGGGCAGCCTGGGCCAGGGCTCCATCACCCTCAGAGGGAGGAAGTTCTTCCTCATGTTCAGCTGGAGCTTCCTCTGCTTCAGTTTGTGCCCATTGCCCCTTGTCCTGTCACTGGGCACCGCTGGAAAGAGTCTGGCCCCATCCTCCTGACACCCACCCTTGAGATATTTATTAGCATTTCTGAGGTCCCTTCTCAGCCTTCTCTTCTCCAGGCTGAACAAGCCCAGCTCCCTCAGCCTCTCCTCGCAGGAGAGATGGTCCACTCCCCTCATCATCCTCGTAGCCTTCTCCTGGACTCTCTCCAGTAGCTCCTCATTAATTGAATACTTCAACCATAAAACATTCACAGATGGGCAGTAATCAAAAGCCTTTCCATAGCTGAACTGTACAGGGAGATACTTTTGAGATGTTCAGGCCTAAATTAATTATTCTGTCCTGTGCTCAGCCAGCTCTGACTCGCAGGGTCCTGAGCAGGGTAGAAGGAAGGTGTGCTGTTCACCTGCCGCCCCTGGTGCGAGCTGTGATACCCCTGTAATTCTCTGCACACTTACAAAGGTATATATACTAAAGTTACAAACACGGCAAGCGTCATAAGGAACAGGAATATCCTCTTATTAGACCATCTGACCAAACCAAAAAAACTCCAGAAATCTTTAAGCCTTAAAACCTTGTTTTTAATGAACGAAATGAAGAAGTGGATCAATTAACTTAAAAACTAGATGTTATTGTCGGCCTCTCCCCTGCCCATCAGCTGAACAGGGTAACTGAAGCTGAGTTTTCTTTCCTTCTAGTTGTGGACAGGCATGCAGGGGATGGATGTGCAGCAGAGGAGGAGACTCAGCTCGGTTATTAACCTGCCTCCCGAGGCCGCGGTCGCTCCTGGCTCTAGCATCCATAGCTATGCCCAAAGCGCTGGGGAGGGCTCGTTTATGGTACGCAGAGAACAAGCATGGGAATATGGCTAGGATATTACAAGATCTTTTAAAATAAATACAAGTTTAGTGCTCTAATGGTGATGGCATGCTTGCCGAATGCATTCTGAGTAGTCCAGCTGCACCAGACTGTATCACTTAGCAGACAATTATTTTACAGATATGTTCAGGGACCCAAGAGGTGAGGACAGCACGTGTACATCTGAGCCAGCTTTATTCTTGGAGCATGCCAGTGGGTCAGGTTCATATCAGTGCGACACGTAAAATCTGTCTGTAAATTAGCTGCCTTGAAATTGGAAGTATTGTTTTATTGGGAAGAACGCAGGTGTGGAAAGAATGCTTGACTTAATGAATTTATCTAATCTCAGTCTCCTTCAAGAGTACTAGCCTGACCATATTGAAGTAAGTTCTTTTTAGAAATAATAGCCAAGAGTGCTTCCTAACCACAGGAGGATTTACCATTCCTAAACAGCTAAAAATCTGAAACTAAGCTGAAATATAAAAAGTCCATAAAACTGAGCATTTTGCAGCATTTGGTGTATTACAACAACTAAAAGCCAGCCTCTGTATTTGGGCACTGACTTAAAACAGCCCTCAGCAGGAATTTTTGTAAGTGACTCAGGTGGAGATTGCTAGTCCTCTGTATTTCTGCAAAACAACTTTAAGATCGTTGTTACGGTACCCGAGTTAACCGCACAGGGTTTTTCTACCCTTACTCTTCCTTAGGGCCTGCTGCTGTTCGTGGCTGGTGGCGGGGGACGGTTTCGCACGGTGCAGGTCCCCGGTAGCGCGGGTGCCAGCTTCGCTTTGCAGCGAGACAGTTCCTCCAAGCAGCGGGGCTGGTGTTTACCCTCGGGGCCAGGGCTCCGTCAGTTTGTCCAGTTTATGTTGGGAAGAGGCAGTAAAACTGATGCTTCCAAGAATTCTGGCTGCGTGCGCTCCCGCATGGGAAGCCAAGAAACCCTTGTGTCCCTTGGCCCCTCACCAGACGGGTGGCAGAGACCCCCCCAGGAGGGGGGTCGGGGCATGGCGGGGCTGGGCGGTTGGCTCTGGCTGTCACGTCCAAAGCTGGGCTGGGGGGGGACGCATCTACCAGATCTGGAGCCTCGAAGGAGGTGGTGGCAGCAGAAAAGACTCTGGGGGGGTGGAAATGGGAGACAATATTTGGGTTCTTTTGTAGGACTCAGCGAGACATTACAGGTGGTGGGAAGTATATGTGGAGCTGGTTTTGTTATGGAAGGGAAAAGGACAGAGTCTGGAGGGTGGCAGGAAGATGAGTGCTGCTGACAGAAAGGAATGTGAAACCTCCTGCTGCTGAAGAGGTGCTGAGAAGGAGCAAATGCTAAATCCGGGTAATGGCAAGTGCTGAGCGGCAAGGTCTGACAGCCCAAATGACACTTGGTGGGGATCGATAGCTCGCAGGTACGTGCGATGGGGAAAGGTAAAACTAGCTGATAGCCCAGGGACTCCAGCAGAGTGTGGGATCCCTTCACAAGAAGAGACTGAAATAGTTTTTCAGGGACATTCTGCTTAGTGTTGAGAGCTGAGCTCAGTCTGCAGCACTTCTCCAGCCATCCTTTGCTGATGGGGCTCTGTAGTTGTTGACTTTTTGTGGCCTCTTGGGTACCAGTAAGGAAAGGAGGCCGACAGCAGAGGCAGAAAATTCATGCTGCCAGGGTGTGCTGCAGAAAGATGCTTTGGCAGGGACACTTAGCCTGAAGAAAGGATCCACGGCATTGCTGCCATGCTTTTCCCAACACGGTACCTCCAAAATCCAGCAGAAAACTGAGGGAAACAGAGTCAGCATGTGGCTGCCTCAGCAGCGTACGCCCACAGAAACCTGGGAGATGCCCAGCAGGAAGGGCCAGAAAGCGCAAAGGCAAGACTGAATGATTAAAACAGATTATTTTTTTAAAAAATTTAAAGCCCCTCTGGAATTTTATAAGCTAATTTGCAGAAATGTTTTGCATAAAGCCCTACTTTAAAGAAGGAACTTTCTGGAAGAATAGTTAGAAAAACTTTAGTTAAGGAGCTATTTTGATTAAATACTGCTTCTTCGGCAAGACGGGTGGGAGGACGGGGTCAGGGACTGTCAGGGAAGCAAGTGGCCCCAGACACACAAACACGAACCCTCCAGGCAGAACGTATGTAGTACTGCTGAAACGAAGCAAAGTCCCTGGCCTGGTTTAAGGCAGCTGCTTACTGATGTACTATTTAATTGTTTTGCTGAAGTAGATGTCTCAGCCTTATTAATTTAGAAGAGATCAGTAATTGGAAAGAAAACACTACTTCTAGCCCAAATGTTTTCTTTTTTCTTGGGGGCAGGGAGAAAGTAATCCCATAACTCTACTTGAAATGACAGGATCTCTGCTTTATGCCTTGCCCCCTTGTTAAAAAAAAAAAGAATATTTAAAATCAACTAGATTCCACCAGGAGCTTCCTCCTCTCCTCAGCAGCCCAGACTCAGAATGGACAAGCTCCGTTAATATGGAGCTCTTTGGCAAAATATTCAATTAAGGACCCAGTGGAGTACATGACTGGTTATCATTCCACATCATTTGTTCTGCCTGCGTGAGAGTTACAACCCTCGACAGGTTTGGATTCCATTTCATTCAACAGTTTTGTAACCACGAGTGACTGCAGAAATGACGTGGCTTCGTGCTGCTGCAAGGAGGCTGTCAAGGTTGTCAGATTTTAAACTCAACCTGCTTTGACGGCTCTTCTGTTTCACAGAATTTACCTTGCGGAGTTTGCTCTTAAAAACCTGTTTAAAAATTATTTTCCTTTTTTTCAGCATTTAAACTAAAAACAAAACACAAGAAGTTCATGGATGCCTTTGCAAAAGACTGGTATGTCTCCAGACTTACAAGATCTTCTCCCTAACAGAAAAAATAAGTTTACTTTGTTCTGAAGCGTGTTGTGAAGGATGAGGTTCAGTATGGACTCTTCCTCCTCTTTATTTCATGCATACTACAGACGGGATCGGAGGAGCTGCTAGCACTCGGAGGCTCTGCAAAGGGGATAAACCTGCCTGTGGTCAGCAAGGGTTTCAAGGCTTTGCTTTTTCTCTTCTCTCCTTTCTAGGGTTGACTTCCACGCTGGGAGGAGGGTGCCCTTCTCACTACATGGGCCAGCTGATGGCCAAATCCCATGGGCATATCTGCGGGGGTAGTTCCACCTGACTGATACTGTGCATGAAGAATATCAGCTGTCAAATTAATCTAGGATGAAGGATGAACACCCAAAGCAAAATAATAGTTTAAAATCTGTTCACTAATTGTTTTAAATCAAGTTGTGCTCATCTTGAGTCAAGTGCTACTTCCCATTTAAGTCCTTCCCTCAAAACTCTCCCAGAAAGTCCTCAACTAAAATCCTTTCAGATATAAGCCTGCCTGAATTCTCATACAGATACTTGACACTCTTGAGGCAACAGAAAGACATGACAATAAGCTGTAAATGCTTTTTCTTTGTCCTGAGCACTGCTTGCAGACTCCCCGGAGCCCCCAGAAGCTGGTGCAGGCTCCAGAAAGCATCCTCTGGGTGATAAACTTGCTTCCTAAGCCTTAAGTTACCAAAAACCTCAAACAGAAGAAACATGTGCCCAGCAACTGCGTTAGATCAGCAGCAACAGAAAAATGACAGGGGCTCAAAAGCTTTCCTCCTGCTCGCACTTGCTGGGCTCTGTTAAATGCTCACGCTTTGCTGTTCTGTCTGTAATGTGTTTTTTTTTTTCCATCGGATGAGAACTGGGTCCCAGAAGTGGCTGAGTGCCTGCAGGTGAGTTGTTTCTAATTAAACATCTCACTGGAGACCGATGGCAGCTTCAGAGATCTGAATGCCCGTGAAGCCAGATGTGGGAGGGTGGGAGCTGGTAGGGAATAAGGGCCCAAACCAGGACAGCACGAGGCGAAGAGCAAGTGCCGTCGTGACAACTGATGTCAAAGACTAGAGAGAAAGCGTTCCTGCTTCCCCCGGCAGCGTGGGTAAGCAAAGGTTTTCAAATCCAGGGAAGGTGAGCACTGTTTTGGAGGGCTAAATTTAGCAGCGATTAAACGAGCTCTTAATTAACCAAATATTCCCCCTGCTTGCCTTTCCGAATTATTCAATAACTGAACAATTACAATGAGCTCAGTGAGTAATTACTATCCCTTCCCTTCCAGGCGCTGCCCTCGCCAACTGTCTTTGAAAGCCCCAGCTGTTAATGTGCTGGGAAATGAAGCCCATGAAGTGTGAGTCAAAGAACTGAAAACTGAACAGGGAAAATACCTCACAGGTTCAGAGGCAACGTCAGGAAAACTGCTCCCCCATGCTGAGTCCTTAGGGGCGTAGTCCCTCCAAGACTGAGGATCCGTCATAAAAATTATTAGGGTGGATTGAAGCTGCAGTATTGTTTTTCATGGGTGCTCTGGCAAAGATATAAAGGGTGCTGATGGTTATTCTGCCTTCAAGGCTTTACAAAGCCTCCCTGAGGGCTAACGTGCATCTTGAGAGAGGGAAGGCACAGCCTTACTCACTGACCAGAAAGGAGAAAACAGAAGGCAAAGCCCAACTCCTCTGAGAACACAAGTCTTAAAGATATTTCTATTTGCAGCAGGGTAAAAGTTGTTGGATTGTGACTTCAGCCATTTACTGGTCTGAGCGATATTTTAAACAAGAACAAACTCAAGTGCATCGAAGCTTTTCACCTGTAATTTTTAAAACAGATTGGAAGATGTCATTTCACGAGCGCTTCTTTTCACGGCCCATCGCTTGTATTGGTTTAGCTGCCTTGGGGTGGACAGCGAATCTGATCGGGACAAGAAATAATTATTTTTGGCTTGATTGGAGACAAAAACCCAAAACCAACACAACCATACAAACAGCTTCATCCTTTCAAACCACAAGGCTGCAGAAACAGGCACACCAGCCCAAGTGAGGGGCACAGGAGGTCTAAGCTGGAGCAATAGTGAAGGAAACGCTTGTCACATTCTGCTCCTAGCTATGCAGATGTAACTTCTCTGATGTAGCTGACGGATTTGCTTATAGCAATCGCGCTTGGGGAAACATGCTTGCTTTCTGGTTAGGTTGTGGAAATCAGTAGAGACTTCTGCCTTCTCTGCAGGCAACCTGAAACAACAGATTTGACATTCAAGAGGTACAAAATTTCCCCAAAGCCTGGAAACTCCCACGGGGGTGTTACAGAGTCTGAGAGTGGTGGTTTTAGCTATGGAGGAAAGCGAGGGTGGAAGCAGAGTCCCTGTGAGAGGCTGCGACTTGTTGCTGAGAAGGAAACGTAACACAAAGAAAGGACAGAACATGCAAAGACAGAAGAAAAACAAAGCCTAAGATTAAAACAAGAACGCTAAAGACAGCAACATGCTAAAAACAAGCAGCTATTTCTAGTGCACAAATAAGTTAAACAGTCACGATTGATCCATGATCTTCCCATAAAAGCTATCTTCAACATGGGCAGGCGATGCTGTCTGTGGAGAACGGTGGGAATGCGCAGTCGTTAGGCTGGTCCTGGGATGAAGTCTGTCATCACACACAGACCCTCCACAGACCGACTCGGAAACACGTGCCTCGGAGCTCTGCATGATAAACATTTACTGCAGAGTGTGACAGAAGACCAAAATGCCTATTAAGATGCTGCTTTGATGCTTTTTTTCGAGATCTAAGCTAACATGCTAATGCCAGCAAGCATCTCTGTTTCTTTCTGCGCCCCACACCACCAGAGCGGCAGGGAGGTCCCGCTCCCGCTGCCCCACGCTCCCTCCGTAACTCCCCGGCCGGCAGCGCGAGGGCTCGGTGCCTGCGCAGAGCTCAGAGGCTCCCGCGCCAGGGTTCCCTGTGAGCACAGCAAATGGGGCAAGAAGAGGAGAGGACTTGCAAGAAGTCAGGCCTGGACTTGGCTGCATCTTCAGCGGAGCACGTGGCTCTCGGATCCGATGCTGGTTCCGCATCGAGATCCTGACAGAAGGCGAGATCTCAAGAAACCGTAAGTCTTGGTTAGCGGCGGCAGCATCAGGCTGATGTAGCATTGCCTTCCAAAGCCTCCTCCCAGCCTAAAGCGATTCCTCTGTGCTCTCATTACGATTAACGAGTAATTCAGCGTGACACGTTAACTCCTTCACCTTGGCATTCTGCAGGTAGCGTGGCGGCCGAAGCCCTTCTCCCCGCGCCCAAGGCCCCTCTCGACGCTGCTTCCACGGGGCCCCGGGGGGCTGTGAACACGAGGACTCGAGTCGGCGGACACGCACAGTTTCCCAGGGCTGTGAAGTTACAGGTTTAAAGTTTTTTCTTGTCTTTTGCTGGACTAAACCCAAGACTTCTTACAGGTTTTTTGTTTTTTTTTTTTAATAACAGAGAAAGATACTGAATACCCAGGGCACACAATAGAGAAAATATTCACTTATGATGGATGGACATAAGAGGCCAAGTGATGCTCCAGCTCTGTCCCCATCTCCCCACTGTGGTCACCCCCAGATCTGCAAAGAGCTCTTCCCCTAAGCCTGGTCACCGTAGGCCATGGAGCTTCACTTTCTCATCCTGCCTAAAAGAAGCTGCTCCAAAGACAGAGATGGTGCTTTGTGATTTGAGAGATGTTTGCCATAATAAACTCGCCTTTGTATTAAAAAACCCAACAAACAAATGAAAATAGCCCAGGAAAGTTATGTGGTTGCTATTTCCTCTGCTTCTGTCACTGGGATTTATTTGTGCTGTGCCTCAGGCAGGCGGAGGTTCCTCGACAGATTTAATCATTCTAGAAAGAAGCCAACAACAAAATGACAGGGAAGCCCTGCTATGTTTGGCAGTCGGTGATGAGCACTGGGATAATGCTGTTCAGCCTCCTCTGCACCGAGATCCTGCCGTTAGAGCAGGCTGCGGCACAGGCTCTGCCTGGGAGCAATGCCCTGCCTTTACCTCCCCTGACCCCAGTGCTCCCAACCCATAATGTGGGGATGAAGAGGCTCCCAGGAGGTGAAGAAGAAAGATTTTGCTTCCCTACCATATCTCCTGCTATTGTTTCTCACCCGAGGAGGGGCTTTAGAGAGGCTGCTGATGCACTGAACTGATGATGCCTCGTTTCAGGCATGTTCCCAGCGAAGCCAGCCGAGCACAGATGCCATTGCTGTGGGCTACACGATCATCTTGGCCAACCGGCTGCCGTTAATCAGAAACAGAGTTTTTTTTCTGGTACAGCAACATTTCCTCTGTTCAACCATTAACAGCTAATCCGGACCCTAAGTTATCCCTACGAGGAGCGCTTTTCCCTTCTCTAGGTAGCATGTCTTGTCCAAGGATCTCAAAGCATTTCACGCGCATCAGTGATGTCTGGAAACACTTGTGCAGACGATGGAAATAGAGTTCCTGTTTTCTAGGCAGGTAATGAACAGCAGCACAAGAATAAGCGACTTCCCTGAGGTCGCAGTGCGAGTCAGCGGTGATTTTCTGTGAGAAGCCAGGCCTTCTGACCTCCCCCCATTTCAGATAATCCCTCTCTTCAGCTCCAGTGGAGAGCACTGCCTCTGTAGGCGTCTCAACATCGAACCCATTGTAAATATCTTCTGGATTTTATTAGCTGTCCTGCTCTAAGCCTGCCTGGGCTACTTAAAAACAGCACTAGTGCTTTGGGGATGAATGGCCTGTGGGTCCCCACCAGCAGATGATGGGAAGGAAGATAAATATATACACTTGAGTGGGATCAGATAAGAGCTGCTGCTGTGAGGCGCGAGGCAGGCGGGTGCTGCAGACTTCCCATGTGTCCTTAATCTGAATGCTGCCCAGGGGCAGAAAGCTGCTTTCAAATCTGGTGGCTAGAGGTAACTAGGGCTCCAGCTGATTTTATAACAATGCCATTGCTGTTAGATACTCCCTTCTACAGTGTTAAATGAACGAAAAAAATCTATTACAAAGAAAAAGCAGAAACTCAATTTAAATCAGCGGGGTTACTGGGATTTTAAGTAGCGTAATGCTGGGAGCTGGCTGTCAGCCCGTGCTCCCCAAAGGGAGGATGCTGCAGGAGCTCGGCGCAGGAGCTGGTATTGCCTACCACTGTGCAGAGCTTGTCTGGTGGGACTGGCATGTCCCTGAAGGTTTAAGTGTCCTCTTTCTACGTGTGTCTTCAAGAGTGCCACTGTTTCTCCCCTTTTACAGAATCACAGAATGGTAGGGGTTGGAAGGGACCTCTGTGGGTCACCCAGCCCAACCCCCTGCTGAAGCAGGGTCACCCAGAGCAGGCTGCACAGCACTGCGTCCAGGCAGGTCTGGAATATCTCCAGAGACTCCACAACCTCCCTGGGCAGCCTGGGCCAGGGCTCCGTCACCCTCAGAGGGAAGAAGTTCTTCCTCATGTTCAGCTGGAGCTTCCTCTGCTTCAGTTTGTGCCCATTGCCCCTTGTCCTGTCGCTGGGCACCACTGGAAAGAGTCTGGCCCCGTCCTCCTGACACCCACCCTGCAGATATTTATAAGCATTTATTAGGTCCCCTCGCAGCCTTCTCTTCTCCAGGCTGAACAAGCTCAGCTCCCTCAACCTTTCCTCGTAGGAGAGATGCTCCAGTCCCCTCATCATCTTTGTAGCCCTACGCCCTTTTAGCATTACTCTATCACAGTTAATTTACCTTCTCCATCCTTCCAGATTTTTGAAAGGTAAGTTCAGTGTAGCCTGAGAATTAATTGCTATGTAGTGCCTTTTCCTGGGAGGTTTCTTGCAAGAGTCAGCCTTGTGGTTCTCAAATGTCAAGCTGGTATTTAAAAAAAATAAAAGGCATAGAAGGGTTGTGAATTTGATGGATGTTCCTGGTGAGGCTTCCAGGAGCGCATACACGAAGCGGTAACTGTCTCCAAAAGGCTGTGTTTATGGACACACCACATTTAGCTTCAGGAATCTCCCTTGCTTTGTTTGGATGAAATCATGATTGGTTTTAGTTAAGAATTCAGGAGCTGAATTCAAGATCCTAACGGGAATGCACAAGGAAAGGCTAACGACATCTCAGAGAGACACTGGCCCAAACAAGCTGAAACATACTTAGCAAATTTTATTTCTGCAGCATTAGCACCACTTTGGTTTTAGAATTGTGTCCTCTGCCAAGCACAGCTAATATTGCTGAATGGTTTGATTTTGCACAAGTTTCTTTACGGCTTTCCCTCCCGATACCTTGATGGAGGGGTTTGGGTGGGATCTTCTGCAATGCTGAAGTTCAGCCATCTCTAGTAAATGCAACGAATACTTTGTAACTCTTCACCTTGTTTCTCACTGTAGAAGCATTCCTAGTGCTTATAAAAATGCTTCATCTAAATTAAAATTTAAATTATAAAAAAGTTTCATCCAAATTAAAATTTAAATTATAAATGAAGAGAACCAGAAAAATAGAGCCCAAATACCAGAAGAGTCCTTCAGGATTAATTTTTCCCATTCCTCTTTTAATTGTCCCTTTTTTTTTTTGGGGGGGGGGGGGGGAAGGAAAATGTTGCAGCAATTTTGCTTTGGTACATCCCACTGGGAACCATTTCTTTGGGGACAGGAAGGCTGGGACCGCAGATGACAAAGCGCAGTTGTGACTGAGCTAGGGTGAAGTCCGACTCCCCCAAAGGTGATCTACAGCACACTAGAAACTTGGTGCGGGCAGACAGCTGGATTCCTGAGCAGAAATATGAATAATGTTTAATAACTTTTAATGTATGCCCTGTTTAGGATTTTAATATATCTCAATAACTTCTTTCTATGTTGGGTGTCTGACAGAAGCTCGTTGTGTCCTACAGGTTTGGCCAAGCGAGCCAGCAGGGAGCTCCTTCCTCCGCTTTCACAAAACTCAGCCTGGGCCATCCAGACCCTCTGGATACTTTGCTACCAACTGACACATCCCTCCCCTCTGCTGTGTTTTAGATACATTTCCAAACAAGGGCAAAAAAAGCTTCTATAATGATAATAGCAATAACTTTGAAAGGTACTTATATCCTGTGAAGCTGCTGCTAGAATTTTGAAAACAAAGCAACATATTTCTTATAAGACAGAGCAATTAACTCCACGTCTCTCCAGTTCCCCATAAAAACTCGAAACTAACAGTAACAACCAATACTATAAGGCTAAAAAAACCACCCTAGCTGGGCTAGACTGCAGTTAGTCACCAGCTCTGGGTGTTTCCGTGGGTGCTGGCTGTAAGGATGCTGTGCAAAATGATAGGGATAAATTTACTCCGGGTTCAGCACAGAAAGAAATGCGAGAGAGAAAAGTTAGCATTTGGAAGTAGGCTTTCTCTTCACAACAGACTTCTCCCCTCTCAGATGTTGTAGTAACATCATACTTTAAAGATATAAAATTCTATTGTTTAGTTAGCTTGTGCCCTGGTTGTGTGCAACCGCTATGTTTTAAAGCCCAAAATAAAAATCGGATTTTCTTGCGGAGGCCTCGGGATGGACGATTGCTGCTGCCGCCAGAGGGACTCAGAAATGCGATGGCGGGAGCCGTGCGTCCTCGGACCGGCCAAACTTCCCGGCGAGGACACCCGACTTTCTGGGGCTGCCTCGCGGCTCTGCGGGGGGCTGCGCTCCCTGCTCCCATGGCTCGAGGCTCGGCGCGGGGGTTCGTGTGGTTTTTCCTCTCATCACGCTGATGGGGGAAGAGATGCTGGACGGAGTCCTCCTGCCTGCTCTCCGCGGGTCATGCAGCCGGGCAGCAGCCGCGCGTGTCGTACCGCGCAAGGTACAAAGGGCTCATAAAACCTCCTCTGTTTCACTGGCTTCTCTGGTCTTCAGTCACACACTAAGCACCGAAAAGGACTGCTAAAACAGGAGTTAAAACATTAATGACTTGCTCACACTCATGATTAAATTGTAACGTGGGGCTTTTGAGCATTTATTGCAAATTTGGTTTAAAAAAGGGGGGAGGAAGATGGTAAAAAAATATGTGACTGAAGGTAAAGTCTGCAAAAATTCAGTAGGGTTTAGATGGATTCTTCTGTGTCTGGGGAAAACAACCATTCTCACTTGTCCCACAAAGGGCTGGCATTTTCTCTTTTCAAGTGAAAACGGAAAAATTGCCATTGCTGCAGTAGGTACTACCTTAGATTAAAGGAAGGAAAGAGCACTCCAGATGAAACTGCATTTCTTTCATAGTCTGGGTGGTTGGTTTTGGTTGTTTTTTTTGTCATAAAAACCTAAACCTTGAGGGGTGTTGCAAAAGATTTTCTAGTGATTAAACTATTTTCTTTCTTGTACAGCATGAATGGAGTTTTGCAGTGACAGCCTCTGCCCCAGCAACAAAAATGTTGTAGCCTTCCCTAAAATTATAATTTCCCATTTTGCTGAAGAACAAGCTGTGTCACTAAAGCTGCAGCAAAATTTCATTTATAGTAAAAAACCCAAAACATTAAGAATGACAGGATTACGATGATTTGGGTATGATAGATGATCCCAGGGCACACATAGCTTGCCTTCTTGGAATGTAGGAGAATAGCCAAAGTAAAACTGTTTCCAAGGAAATCACCACATTTTGCTCAGTTACAGCCCCACTGACTTTCCTGTTGTTCCTTCAGCCCTGGCCTGAGATGCTTTGGATTTACCCTAAGTGAGAAGATACGCAGAGCTTGCAAAGCCCCATCACCTGGACTCTGGCTAGGGGTCCGTCTCCATTTTCACACACTCGTACAGCTCTGTGGCTGTGGAGAAAAGGCCTGATTTTAATCTCATCCCTTTCAGCATTTGGGACAGGTAACACCTCTCTCTCACGCAGAAAAGAGCCTGAGCTGCTTTACAGCAGTTTTGCGTGGTCTCCACGCAGGGAGGTGTGCTGAGACCCTACCAAGCCCAAACCACCACCCTCCCCAAAACACTCTGGGTGAGCCGCAGGCGAGGCCACCCCTTACGGGTAACTGCGAGGTTGTGTCGGCCCCGGACAGGCAGCAGCAGTCCCCTTCCAAAACCAACTACCAGATTAATTTGGCTTTGTTGTTTAAGGAAGATGCGCGAAGACTGGCTCCTCATTTCCAAAGCATGAGCGCACCCAGAGGAGTCACAGCTTGCCCAGTTACAGACAAGAGAAGCTCAGCTGAAACATCTGCTCTTGCAGGATATTTATGAAGTGGGTCAAACCTACTGACTTTTGGCAGCTTAACTGGTCCAATGGGACACTAAGAGGGATGTTGTTTATGTAATTCATCTTTTAAATTGAGCTCTGATCCCCGGGAGTTTGAGAGGCTCCTGAGGAGGAGTCGCGTGTGCGAAGGTCTGCGCCGTGCCGTGCCTCCTGCGCCACTGAAGAGCCGTCATTCATTGTGCACAGCAGCATCTTCTGGTTGCTGGCCAGTTCTGCCTGTCAAACAGCTCTCCTCTGCCCCAGTGACGTGCTCTGTGGGTGTCAGCAAATTTACTGTTTTTCTCATTAGAGTAACCTCATATGGGTTTATCACAGCCCGATGGGAGACGGGAGCAGCGCTGGGATGGGACTGGGTTGAAGCACATGCTGGCTGAAAAACTCAATGAGTGACAAGTACCCAGTATTTCGCATTTCATCTGGATGCTCCTCCATCAACCCTCTGATGTTTAATGCTCTGATGTTGTGGCGCAGAGAGCACATCCCCTCTGCATCGTTGGGGACGCGGAGCAGAGTAGCAGAATCCCTTCTGGGGACTGACGGGGTGTCTCGGGAAGCGTACCCCAAATCAAACCCTGCTGTTTGCTTATCCCCCGATTGGGTTATGAGAGTAGATCTCATCTGCTCTGCATTTTCATCCCCTTTTTTCTAGGCATGACTGTTTTTCAGCTTCCCCTTCTTATTAATAACTGTTTTTAGACTGTTTGGCTTTAGATGTTCTAACGTTTTTTTAAAGCAGAAAGTGTATTCCCTAATACTCTTTCTGACATCTGTACAGCTTTTCCATCACCTGCGTCCCCTTACAGGCATGTCAATAGATATACACTATGCCTTGCAACTATTTCATACATAGTAATCACCTACCCTACAGCAGCCTTGTAACGCTGTGGCAGTAAGTGGCCTTCCAAGGACCTTCTCCTAAGGCCAAGCAATGGATGTCAAGACCCATCAGTACGGTGTCAGGTCAGGATCCAAATCAGGGTGGGGTTTTTTTTCTAAAGCATTAAGGAAACATTATTATTTTTAGTCAGAGGTGGGCAAATAGCGTGTGCAGCACCTGGGAGGGATGTGGGACTCTGCCAGGACGTCTGTCCAGCTATCCCCTTATGCTCCCTGCGAGCAGGAGGGCACAGCGCACCTCACAGATGACGCACGTACTCCAGCCTTCCCACACCGCCGCTTGAGTTAAGCCTTATCTTTGTTGTTCTTATCTGGGAGTGACTTCCAGCCTCGGAAATGGGAAGCAAAGGAAATGTAACAATGACTTCAGAATTCATAATTAAAAAACAGATTAGTTCCTGAAAAGTTGTTCCTAAAAACTGTTGAAGCCCACTCTCCCTGCCAATTCCCAGCGTGAACCGTGTGTTAGTCCCCCGGTTTCACAAGGAAATGGGCACCATGAGGCCTATTGATACTGCCCAGCTTGCCAGTCTGCGCAATACTGGAGCACGGCAAAGGGGTCACCTCAAGACAGTCCTGTGGTTGAAAGCAATACAAGCAACTCCAAGGTGAGTTACTTATTTCCCCCTCCCTGAAAAGCACCCCAGCAACTGCATCTATAAGAAGAATGCCCGACTCCCGGCACAGGAGCGTGCTTCCCTGGTCTTCGTCCAGCGTGTGCCCTGAAGGGTTTATTTCTCTGCTGTTGGTTGAGTGCATAAAATCCAGCGTGTTGCTGTGCTGTGCTCTCTGCTTCCCATCCTTGGCTGGGGTGTCAGCACTTCGTGTCTCTGCTGTAAGCACAAACATACGCGAACGTTTGGTGAGTGACACGAGAGGATCACCCAAGGACACTGGAAGCCAGTAACACCGCAGGGCTGGAGCGGGATGGGGTATGCCATGAGAGCATGGAAATGACTGCTCCTTAAGCAACTGCCTGCTGTTTCAGAAGTCCCTGGGCATCACTAGCTGCTGCAATAGTTTATGCAACTCATATTGTGCTGTACTTATCCCCAGAGTCTGTCCCGGAATGCGAAAGAGGAGTACTGAACCCAACGTCATCTCCACGTACGTGAGCTCTTCAGAGAGCAGCTGGGAACGGCAGCCTCTGCCCTGGTAAACAGACCCCCCCTGAGCTGGGTGAAGAGACCGTGCAAGGGGAAACCTGATGATGGTCCACTTTTTAATTGGCATTTATTTTATAAACCAAGGTTTTACAATTGTTTAGATGCTTACAGTCATCTCTAGTATCTGTGGTGAAGGTTCACTACGAGACGCTAAGTGGGGGGACAATGAGCAGAATACATCGAGGCAAAATGCTTTTGATGAAATGCCATGAATTAATTTGTCCCTTTATAATGAGTCTCACGATACAGGGTCCACTCATTTTTCTTAAAGCCTCAGTCTTTGAGTGATAGGACTATAAGACATTTTTCATTCTTTCCAAGGTAAATTTTCAGTTTTTCAAGCCCTGTTAACTGTTAAGAAAGAGACCAGCTTTAACAGAAGAAAAAATTGGTGGCAAATTCGAATTACCTTAGGTAGAAACCTTAAAAAATTACAAGGCTTTTTTTAGGCAATTCTGTGGTTTCTGACAGCTTACCTTGTGGTTTCTGAATGCTTGGAGTTTGAAGTGCTGCTGCAATGAATTTTAAAATAGAGACTTTACGGCTGATGAAACTGTAGTGCACGATAATGTAACAGGAAATAGAAAAGGGGCTTAAAGGTCTCTCGACACACTCTAGAAACAGACGACGGTAACATCTAGGGCAAACCTGAGGCTTGCAGCTAAATTAAGCAATACCAGGACAATTTCAGACTTCTGTGGGTCCGACCCAGCTATAGCCTGAGGAGAGCACTGAGAACCCACACAGGAGAAACGGTGCAGAGCTGGAGCTGGGCAGAACTCAGCAAAGCGGGAAAGAACCGAACAAAGTGTCCACCTCATCTTCTGCACCCAAAACCCAGAAGGATTTGTCCCGGCTGGCTGCTGGCTCCCGGCTGGACCCCCGTGACAGCCCCGAGCCGGCCAGAAATTCGAACACATCTCACAGTACTTGGGTTCACGCAACTTCTTGCCCTTAACTAGAGTGACCACCAGGAAAGAGTTTTTAGGACCCTGCAGGGCTGAGGGGTCCCAAAGCCCTACCTTGGCCAGGCGCTCTGCTGGTCCCGGTGTCTCTGCAGTGCCTCCTCTTCCTCACTTGTCCTTCAGCGTGGCCATGCCCAGGGCCTCCGAGCTGTAGTCGTACTGGTTGCTGGAGGACATGGACCGTCCCCAGGAGCACTGCAGGTTGGAGCCCCTCTTGCGAAAGGAGGATGTGAACCTGTAGAAGTTGCGGTGCCTGTTGCGCAGGTACTCCCGGTAGTTTTTGGTGAGCAGGGTGTAGAGGAAGGGGTTGATGCAGCTGTTGCTGTAGGTCAGGCAGGTCACCAGGTAGTTAATGCACTTTTGGGTTTGGGTGGTGAGCTGCAGGGAGCTGCTGTAGAGTCGCACCAGCTGCCAGATCCAAAAGGGCAGGAAGCAGGCCCAGAAGACCAGCACGATGCTGAAAATCATGATGAGGACCTTCTGCCGGGGGGATCTCCTGCTCTTCTCCTTGTGGGGGGGGTTCCTCTGGGACTCCAGGTAGGTCCTCGCCAGGCGCGTGTAGAGGAAGCCAATGATGATTCCCGGGGCCATGATGCTGGTGCTGAAGAGCACCGTCAGGTAGGTCCGGTAGGCGTCCACGCTCCAGGTGGGCGCGCACATCCTCTTCACCTTGCCCTCCGCCTTGCCCCCCTCGGTCAGCGTGACCATCAGCATCATGGGCAGAGTAAGGAGCAGCGAGACCGACCAGACAGCCCCCGCCGTCACCTTCCGGTAGCCGCGCGACCACTTCAGGGTGTCCAGGGGCCGGGTGACGGCCAGGTAGCGCTCGGTGCACATGAGGGTGAGGGTGAAGATGCTGGCGTGCATGGTGAGCAGGTCCAGGCTGAGCAGGATGCGGCACCCCAGGTCCCCGAAGTACCAGTCCTGGGCCAGGTAGGTGCAGACGATGAAGGGGATGGTGGAGAGGTAGAGCAGGTCGGCCAGGGCCAGGCTGACGATGGAGCTGTACATGGGGGCGGCGCAGCGAGCCGAGTGGCACATCACCACCAGCGTGTACACGTTGCCGGCCACCCCGGCCACGTACATCACCGACAGCACCGTCCCGAAGGCCGAGGGGATGAGGAGGGGGCCGCCGCCGCCGCCCCCCGCCGCCGCCGAGGCGTTGCCCCCCCCCGCCGCCGCCGTCCCGTTGGGCTCCATGGGCGGCGGCGGCGGCCCCGCGGCTTCGCACCGGCCCCGCGGCTCCCGGCGGCCGCTCCGCCCCCCGCGGGAGGGCAGGGCGATGCCGGGCTGCCCCCGGGGAAGGGGAAGGGAAGGGGAAGGCCTGCCGCCGCCCCCCCCGCCCCGCCGGGGCTGCCCCGCTCCGCGCTCGGACGGACAGCGGGACCCGACCCCCCGGTGCCCGGTGCCCGGTGCCCCGTGCCCGGTGCGGGGCCGGCGGCGCGGAGCGGGCGGGCAGGTGCCGGCCCGGGGGAGGCGGCTCCCCCGCGGCAGACGGAGACGGCGCGGAGGGGTCCGGAGCGGGGGGGGGGCAGGGGACACAGGACACAGCGTGTGGCCGCCGCCGGGCCGCCCACAGCCCCGGGGGAGGGACGGGGACCCGGGGGGAGACCCCGGGGGGGGGACAGGGACCGGGGGGGGAGACCCCGGGGATCGGGGGTACCCGGAGCGCCCCGCAACCCGCCCCCCGCCGCGCCCCGGCCCGTGGCTGCGCTGCGCGCCCGCGGCCCGGGGAAGCTCTGCGGCGGCCGGCGAGCCCCGGGCCCCCGTCTGCTCCCCGCGGGTGGGCGGCACGGGGTGGGGGGGGGGGGTCCGCGCGTACGCGGGGACAGGCTGGGGCGGGGGTCGGTGCAGGACCGGAGCTGAAACAGCCGCTTTATTCATTTTTCTCCTTCGTGGGAATAAGTCGTCTTTGGAATTTTGCTCTGGCTGGCGTCGCAACGCGACGGGCGATGCCCGTAAATTCACGGCATCCCAGGGACGTGTTTAAATTTGAGCTTTCGTGGCAGCTGATTCACCTGGAAAGGGCGAAGTAGAGGGTGAGAGGAGCGAGGGTTACGGAGGCAACTTTTCCAAAGAGACGGGAAATCTGGGGACAGTTGCAAAATCACGGAGAGCCCTACATTTCCATCTTAGTTTAGAGAGAGCAGAGATCAAGGCACCCCACAGCCAAAGGACAGCTTTCCAGGGGTACGAGTGCTGTATTTCTTCAGCTCCCATTGATTTCCAATAGGAATTAACTGCCTTTTACGCCTTCAAACGTTTCTGCTTGCACCCACAGTGCTACAACGACTGCTACGTGTTTGCTTGTTTTAATCCCTCCTGAAAGTGCTTTTGTGCAAACTGTCATCTAGTTCTCTGTGGCGTTCTACAAAGTGGTGAAACTCTTGTAGACTCGCAGGAGCAGGGTTTAGCCCTGTAAAAACACTCCATTGAATATTCAATTATAATTTGCTGTACAGTTAACACACACCAGTGTAACTCTGCTCTCCTACCCAGCACTGCTCATGAATGTACGTGTCTCTCTCCAAAGCTCTCCAAATGCTTGCAGCTATAGTCAATAAAGTGGCTGGTTCAAACATGATTTGAATGCCGGTGAGGGAGAAGAACCTAAATTGAATTGTTGTAATTATTGTCAGGCAGGGATTTGCTTCATCAGATTCAGCCATCGCGCTGACAAAGTTCAGATCCAGGCGCTGAGATGGAGGCTTTATTTCGCTGGAAGTTCGGACTCCGTCCCATGCCAGCGCCCTCGGCAGCCCTGCATTCCTCCGCGGCAGCTGGACCGAGCAGCTGGGAATGCGGGCGGATGCTTCACCGGGGCCAAATCCTGCCTGCATGGCAGTCGAGGGGATTGACTGCCACAGACTCCGAGTAAGATCCGGCTTTGGCATAAATAGATCGTCTCCAAGAATTAGGTTGCACGCAACTTTTGCAGCCCCGTCTCCTTTTTGTTTTGAAGCTGTTCTCTGCGCTGTGGTGGGGTTTTTTTTTGCCAGGACAGGGGGCATTTTGTTGTCTGCCACGTTACCTCGTTTGTTTTGGGTGATCACACGGGATGGTAGAGGTAAGCAGAGTGATGCGTTCTTGTACATGGAGAGCTACTTAATCTGTTTAGGATGTACCTACTGTCAGCTTCCCTTTTTTTCTTCCGGTAGAAGAATATTTAATTGAGCCACGCTAAGCATTAGTGAGCCTGCAAGACACTTGTTTCCTTACACACGTAGGGCACTCACACGTATCCATGGGAACTTGGTCCTATTAAACTCTTAAAAAATAGTTTGCTGCCTGAAGTTGTTCTGCGGCAGAGCAAAGCCCGTTCTCCGAGCAAGAGGCGCGTCTCCGCCCCGACGCTCTGCTCTTGCGATGCACCCAGTCTCCTCTGCACACCCGCAAGAACTGACGTAGCACACGACGCTGGGTGGCATCGGGCCTGGAGCGTGTGACAACCGTCATCAGTCGGAGTGAGAAAAGGGGCGATGCGGGAGTCCGGAATGCTGATGTTTCCTGTTTGTCTGCGTACACAAGATACACATTTTTCAGCAGTGTGGGTGACAAGCTACCAGAAGAAGTGGTGAATTTTCTATTTCTCCAGATGTCTGAGCAAGGACTGGAAGCGCCTGTTTGGAAGATGTATTTTAATCAAATGGAAATATGGCGCTCAGTGCAGAATTACTGTCAGAATAAGTCCTCAGGGACACATTGCACACAAAACCAAGTCATCAAGGATCAAACTGTCTTTTATGAACCTCAAAATCTGTTAATCCCCGTGTGTTTTTTTCTTGTAATATCCTAAAAAGTATTGATATGAAAATGATGAATAATATACTTCATGTGCAAAATTTCCCCTCTGGAGGCATTTGTGCTAATGCACGAAACCATACCCAGCCATCTTAAAATGCAGCTCCATTTTGCATCTTATTGCTTGTTTTGAATAGGAATTTTTTTTCAGGTGCTCAGCGCCTAATTTTAGAATTTCCTAATGAAATTGCCTGCTTATTAGGAAGTAGATAATAGCACTCTAGATGATGAGGGCTGTTTGAGTAGCCATGGCCAATGCCTTTTCTATAAACCCTGTGGTTTACTCAGTGAATAGCTGGTGCTCCTTTGTTTGGTTATGAAGGTCGGAATATATGGTGGGCACTGAGCGATGTGGTCTTGGCAAATGGAAAGGTGGCTCTCATTGCTCCATTCAGCTGTGACAGGCTGCAGAACTAGGTGCTGGCCGGGCAAAAAGGGAGGCAGCGAGTGTTTGGAAGCAGAGGCTCCCGGTTAGGGACTGTCCCTCTAAGCTGTCGTCCCTCTGAAGCGCCATCCCAGCAGAATGTTATTGTGAAGAGGGAATTTTGCAGTTCAGTACAGGGGACGTGCAAAATGCTGCCTCTGCGTCCTCCTTGGCATGCATCAGCTCTGAGCGTAGCGGTGCCGTGATGCACAGATCCAGCCTTTGGATGGGATTGCTTTTGGTGGTGCTAATTCCACCTGGCCGGGTGAGCACTGCTGTGTCTTGTGATGTTCTTGTGCCCTGTCACCACACGACCACTGCTCTTCCCACCAGATTCCTGCTCAGCAGGAAGTGAAAAGACTGAACTGATGGCTTGGCAAGGCGTCGGGGAAGTATTTGGCTTTGGCCAACTTCAGAGAAGTCTCGATACAGCAGCCATGTGAGAAAGGCAGAGGTTGAGACGGCTCTGGAGAAGCCCAAGGGCGAGGTTTGTCAGATCCCAAACACGTGCTGTTAGATGAGATCCGTACATTCATTTCTTAATCCTAAACCGAGAGGCTCAAAGTTAGCATCTGCTGGCTTAGAGCCTGTAAAAGGAATGTGATGTTGTAGTGGAAGTGGATGACAAAGAGGTATCGAAAGTAACTGCAGCATAATATCCCACGGGATGCCCAGAGACTGATTTGACTCAATAGCGTACGCCATACAGAACCTTTTCTCAAGTTGCTAACGCGCTGATATATAATCTCTGCAGCTTGGCGACTGAATCTCACTGGAGCAATGTTTACGCTCTGCAGCAATACGCGTAGGTCTTCATCTGTCTTCGAAATTGTTTCAGAACCAGAATCGCCACTCAGGTGCAAAGGGGTATTTAAAACCGTGGACCGTGCACAGCGTAACCCACTGATCTCAGCGGCGTCACTCCTGATCTGCAAAGCTAGAAGCAAAAGCAAATCTGACCCACCGCTTCTGAAAGCTTGTCAGCAATGCTTGTGTTTACATCTGTCTTACACAGTTGAACATGCCCTTAAATTTAAACTTACAGGTATACTTGAAATTAAAGTTAGAGCGCTCTCACACTACTCAGATGTTTAAGAGGCGAGCATCCTAGCACTGGAGGAGTCACTGGAGAGAGCCTGAACCCTTTCCAAGATCCCTGAAAAAGACTGCGTAACAGGTTTCAGGCAGCGTTATTTCTGGAACGTAATTGAGTGGCTTTTTCAAGGCCCTCCCGGGTATAAAGAACATAGGAGGGACTTGCTTTTGTGCCTCTTCGTCACCGCGCTGATGAGCAAGAGCATTGCTCTCCTGTTCCTGTTGCCACGTGTGAGGAGTGGGGTGACGGGCAGCGTGAGGTCTGAGGCGCCGCGTGGGTCTGCCCCTGCCGAGGACCTCACGCTGCAGGGTGGCTGGCGGAGGGCACGGTCAGGGCTGCCGAGTCTGGGTGTGTATAATTGCAAGCAACCACGTAATGGGTTTGAAGTTCAGAAGATCTGCTCCTCACATCTCGTACATCCAAAGCCATCAAAGCTTCTTCAGGGTGCTGCAGTGAGCCGGAGATCTTCAGTACTGAAGATTATACCTGGCAGAGACGACAGTGGGACACGAGGGAAGATGGGAGATCGAAGGCTTTGTCCTGGTTTTTTGCAGTAGAGGAAGAGTGTAAATTGTGTGCTGTTACAGTGACTTTGAGCAGTAAGGGCTCTGGCAGGATATTTATCATCTTACCCTTGCATTAGACCATTTGAGAAGAGATCATTTTACAATGGAAAAAATACACGTTAATAAACCCAAGTAGCTTCCTGTGGAAACTCAAACCACTGTTACCCTTAGGTATGAACTCTTTCTTCCCCCACCTTAAGGACAGGATTGTACACTGAAAAAAAAATAAAGTCATCCTTCTTCACCATGCATGCGAGTATAAAGGAGGCAGTACTGGCTCCCGGAGAGGCTTTTTGTTGTCACTCAGCCCCGTGCGCTGCGGCCGTGGTGCCACACAGCTGGCAGAGCTCCGACCCGAGGAGCACGGGGTATGGCCAGGGCCGGCAGCAGGCTGGATTTGGCAATCCGAGTTACCTTTCGTGTAGCTGAAGCAGCTCTGGAAGTCGCATGCTCTGTGCGGTGTTGCTTTTGGTACTTGATTTGTTTTTGTTCAAGGTAGGAAGGCTTTTAGGCGCATGAAGTACCCCATTCTACTGATGGAAAAATTATAGTGTTTGTATCTGCGGATTTCTCCCCCAGAGAAGGATCATCCCTTTCTACAGTCTAAACTCCATTCGAAGGTGTATGCAAAACCTTCAGCGTGTTTTAATCACTGCAGCTCAGCCTCTTGTTAATAAAGGGCTTCAGAGACTGGAAACTCTCTCTTAATTCCCAACTTCTGTAATATTTCTCTGTCCACACGGAGACATTACCTTCAGGTGAACAGTCTGCGTTTCGTGAGAGCAACCGCAGGAGGAGCTGACGGGGAGCAGCCGGCTGCTGCCAGGACGGAGCACCCTGCGCGGCGGAGAGGGAAACTCCCACTCGGTTTTGGAGGAACAGTTAATAGGAAAATGGATACTTTTTCATCTTGGTTTTATAGGAATTATATAAAAATTCTTGACAGATGTGAGGAGAAAAGGGTGGAAGCCCAAGGAATCTCTTTTTGCCAAAGAAACAATTCCCAGTCAAGCCTTGTGCTCGGTGTCTGGGTCAGACCTCACTTGAGTCAGCGGGAGCTTTTCCCTGGATTTCAGTGGGCTTTGGAGGAAGCCAGTGATTGAAAACCAAACCAGAACTCCTATCCCTTCCTCTGAACAGAGGTTCAGACCAGAGCTGGGTCCAGCTTTGGGGATGTCTGAACCGAGTGGCGGTTCTGCCTTGGAGCTTGCCAGCGCAGGATCTGTGTTGGGGTGGGAGATTTTAACCTCCTCCAGCAGTAACCGCGCTCGGAGCATCGCAGAGCAGTGCTGAGAGCTCTCGCGCAGAGCTCCAACTCCTGGCACTGCTCTCCCGGTGAGGGTGATAGCTGTGCCTGTGACTCAAATCCGCTCACCTCCGCTTCGTCATTTTTCTCGTTATCTGCCTCCTCCTGTAGATTTCTTCCTCCTAAACTCCTCGGAGAGACACTGGCTGCAGGTGTGTGTGTTGTGCAGAAAAGGAGACGCTGCAGCCGCCTGGCAGCAGCAGGCAGGGACTCTCATTGCTGCCAGTTTTATCCGTAAGCTGACTTTTGCCTCCAGATTTTCGTGCCTCTGGGGAAGCCGAGAACCATTTGTTATGTTTTTATTCTAATGTTTCTCTGGCTTAATTATTCAAGGGTAAGTGTCGGAGTCTATCACTGTCAGATGTTGCTGCTGAAAGGGGATTTCAGCCAGTGAAAACTCCAGCTGGGTGGGTTCTTACATAGGCTTTAGCGAGAGCAATGAAGTCCTCTTTGTTCCAGTTTTTCCATTGCCTTTGCATCAGACTTTGTCTCTCTCTAGAACTGCATTAAACTTGATTTTAAAAGCCTTGACCAAATGGAGCAGAGGGTTTACCCCCTGTGCTCTACTTTCAGTCCTGAAATTATCTTCAAAACAGCCTTGCCCCAGTCCTTTTTCCACGCCGGGCTGCTGCAGCGACGTGCTGTCCGAGCCCCCGTGGGCTGCTGGCCGGTCTCCCTGGGCAGAGGGGTTTGTTCGGCCCATGCCTGGAGAAGCTGCCTGATGCCGTGGCCGTGTGCCGCCAGCTGCTGCCAGCTCCTTGGTCATGCCGACCCGGGGAGGTTTGCTCCCCAGGGACGCTCCTGCGTGTCACCGTGCCGGCTGGTGGATGATGAGGACAGACAGAAGCACCAGAGAGGAACAGCGATAGAGGAACTGCAGGGATCTGTTTATTTGTTTATTGGAGGAGGGTTTGGACCCATTTTTTAATTTCATGGCAACTTGTAGATAATCAGAAAATCAGTGTTCAGAAACTCAAAGACCGGAGAACTAACCACTAGCAGCATAGTTTTTCCCTGCAGGCTGCGGATAGCCAGGTACATTTACAATGCTTTGCTAATCGGCTTGGGAGTAGACCAGCATATTTATGGAAAAACACTAATACTTTTATTACTGAAGACAGCCCAGAGCTCAAGCCGCTACACTGTGTCTAGAAAATGGAATATTTAATTTTCCCCCAGTAATGGTATGTTTTTCTTGTCTCCTGGCAGTTTGCACAAAAGCTCTGAAGTACGTGGCATACGGCAAAGAGAACATCAAAATCTGCTGTGCCATATGATCGGCTGACATCGCAGTGGGCATGTTCCCGGCGCCACGAAGCTTCACAGCCATAAGACTATTTCTTGCTTCCCGATGGGAATTCATGCCTTTGCTTCGTCTGCAATAATTCGTATGTGTTTGCTCTCAAAACATGCAATGTTAATGCTCACTTTAAATACAAAATGTACCGAGGATTGGTAAAGGAGGAGATTGGTAATCCTGCGCACTGCCGTTGTCTAGGCATGGCCAGAAGAGACCCTGTGTTGATGCACGCTTCCCCAGGCGGCGGGTTTGACGGGAAGAGCCTGTCTCCAAGGGTAAGGCGGTATTTGCAGAGTCAGTTGCATTCATGCAGCCACGCCAAAATAGGGTGAAACCTCTTTTTTCCCATTTGGGTGACTGGTACGGTGGGACCCATAAAGAGCTCTCCCACCTGCTGTCATCCTTCCCTCAGGACATCTGCTGCTGCTGCTGATGGACAGGCGTTTGTTTGGTGATGACTGTCAGGACGATGCCGGCAGTGATGACACAGAGATGTGTGGCTGCATCCAACAAGCACAATCAAATGGTTCTTTTGAGCAATAACCAACAGAAGCCACTTCAGTAACCTCTACAAGATAAAGAGCGAGGCATGACAAAAGGAGAGATTAGATGATAGAAGGGCAATGGTTTATAAACCAGAGGCTTTATTACTTGCCATGAGTGATCAGCAAATCTTCGACTAAAAACTGCTTCCATTAAAATTTAATATTTAAAAAAGAGGGGATTTATCTTCAGTAGGATTTTCCTGCAGTGGGCTCAGCAGGCGAAATGAAAGATAAACATCTCACAGGCAGAGTCCGGGGAGGGAAAGCCTGGTCGGTGCAGCTGAATAGCTTTGGGCTTTGTGTTCCTGTTGGTGGGAAGCGGAGAGATCCGGATAGCGGGCTGCGGGAGCGTTGCTTGGAGGAGTGGAGGCTCTGCGTGGGGAGTCATTGAACTTGGAGAAACTGCCGTATCTCGGGGTTGTTTTTGTCAGACTGACAATTGCAGCCTTTTTGCCTCCATTACCTGCCGCTGTAGGATGCTCTGGGGTGCGCTGAGGTCCGTGGCTCCGGTACCCGCTTCGTCTCAGTGAGCTGTCGGCTCACACCTAGCAGCGGGGAGGCTGAAAGGAGGCTGTACGTCTGTGGCCTAAGGTACAGAGGTTTGGTTTTGTAGGCTGCTGATGAAAGACAGAGAGAGCATGTTCATCTTCTGAAGAGATGTCCCTGGACCTGGAAGCAGCACTGTTGCTTAGTCCTGTAAAGTGTTGCAGGATTGTTCCTGTACCCTGAGCTACGGGTAGAAACAGAAGTACCTCTGAGTTCACAAAAGCAGGCCCAGAAGCATGTGTGCGTGAGATGTGGGACTTCTGGAAAGAAAGGGTGGGAGGTGGTGTTGGAGTCAAGAATTGGACCTGACGGTTTTTCTTCACAGCCACCAATTAGGGGGTGGATTTTTTGCTAAAGTGCAGAAAAGGGGCTGGGATTTCTCTGCCTTCTGCAGTGCTCAGAGGGAGGACGTGCGGGGACGCCAGCAGTTTTACCTGTCAGCATCAGGGGAGATTTGGCTGCTGAAAAAGAGCCTTATGTTGTACCCCAGATAGCTTGGATGAGAGACGGGTAGAAGATAGGTATGCTCTGCTAGGGGGAATAATCAGCTTTTCTCTTTCAGAGTCCAAGCTGGTGAGCTGTGGGCTGGAGCATCTTCCCTAAGTGGGAGAAATGTCAGGAGAAGTGTTATTCTTCACTTCTCAAAGAGCTCTTTCCCCCCCACCCCGTTCCTAACCTGTGCAGAAACTTCTCCCTGTCGGTAGCATGGAGTTGAAAGAAGGTAGGAGAGTATCTGACAGAACCACTGGGATTCGGAGTGGATTTTAGAAACCTGTCTTAGATGTCGGTAAAATGATTAATGCAAGCACTGGGTGGTATTTTATTCGCCCGGTCTTTATGCTGCCAGTGGCCCCAGGCTTTTTCTCTGCACTGCCACTTCGAATTAGCACACCACCAAAGCGGGGGTACTACGTGAGTCTTTGTGTCCCGGAGAAGTGCTGAGGCACTGGCTCGTGTTTGGCAGTTGTCCTAGCACATCGTTTGAAGGTGCCACCTCTGCTCGGTCCTTGACGTGTCACAGCACTGCTACTTGGTTGGGATTGAAACACGCGTCTCCAGAACCCCATGTATCAACTGAGCGTTTGGAAAAAGCAGCTGCTTTACAACTGGTGTAACAAAGGCACATCTTAGTAAAGGGGAGAGCCTCTTTCAGCCCCTGTGGTGGTCTTCAGAGAGGCAATTTCATTACTCCTGGAAAAGATGCCAATGTAAAGGTCTTTCCAGGCTGCCTAATGTGCTTTTAAAAGACTATATCTTATTTTGTTAAAGAACTTAGAGATGTAGAATCATACATTTGATTGGAAATCACCAGAATTTAAGCACTGAAGCAGTTTTGAGGGTCCAAGCTGTAAAACAAATGTAGAGTGCAACCCTCCAGTGTCCCTGTGCAGCTCCCGGCTCCTTGTTCAGTGCTCAGGCTCATTAGACAACCTCCACAGGGGCATAGGTTTATGTATGTATTGCAGAAAGTGACTGAGAAAGGAGCTGCTGGTGACAGGGAAGAAAGGGGTTGAGCATGATCGTAGTGATCATGTTAGCGACAAGTCCTGACTTGTGGTAGTTCCTTCTGCTCAGGCTAGGCAGCTGTGAAACCCGTTGTTATTTGCTGTCAAAGTTAGATCTGCTGTGGGGATCCCATGTCTTAGTTTCCCATTGCCGTTACGAAGACCCAGTGGGGAGCGAGCGGAATGGCAGACTGCCTAAGGAGGTGTTCGAGCCGGGTGGGCTGGATGGCCTGACCTGCCCCGGGCTGCACGGCCTCACCTGGACACTGCCGACAGGAGTGCTCAGGTGAGGAATCCCACCTTGGACCCTCATGGGATCAACCTGAGGTACGGCACCAACCAGCCTGTTAGCTGTCTGGTGGTCTTACATGGCCTTGCCTGTGCCAGGCAGCAGGAACAGAAACGCTTGTGGGGTTGTGTGGCAGGGCTTGAGATTGGCAGCGGCACATAGATTTTGCACTTGAGCAGCAGAAAGCCAAAAATTCTTGATTTAGACCAAATTCCATTTTGAAAAGAGGATTTAAGCATTTTTTAAACGTTACTCTAGATGCGTTACAAGCTATTTTTCTCTGGCAGGGGAAGCTGTCTGCACTGCGTTATGTATTAGGCTCTTGAAAGCATAACTAGTTATGTAATTATTAGAATTATATTTGCATTCACGACTAGGACGTATATAACTAGTATGGTAATGCATGCTAATTGAATACCAATTAATCATTTTAAAAAATGAGATTTGAATCTATACAGCTATCACAGATGCAGTAAATACTCATTGCTTATGAAGAATAAATCAGGTGTGTTTTAATATGCAATCCTAGTCTTATATAAACACGTAGTGCCAATTATTTAGAACAGACTTAATGTGTTCCTTATTCGTATTACACGGCTACTGCTGACTGAGTGACAGGCATTATAGTGTCTTTGACTACTTTTTGCACATTAATGCTTCCAGCTCTTCACACTGGGCTAGTGCTTGTTTCAGCCAGCAGAAAATGTGCAAATTCATTAAGTTTCACCCTGCAAGGTGGAGGGGTTTACTCATGCTTAATCCAACCAGGCAATCCAGATAGGCTGTTGAAAACCAGTCTTTGTATAGCTTGAAGCTTTGTGGCGCTGGCAGGATGTCTTATGTCGCTTTATCTGCAGGCTTCAGAAACTCGGTGGAAGAGAATCAGAGTCCACATAGAGCTGAGAGCATTTGATGCTTCTGATTTAAGAAACGCTCAAAGTTTCTGCTGCCGGAGAGGAAGACAGGCTTTTCTGCATGCTGTCTCTGGTAGAAGTTTCTGCTGCAAGTTTAGAGTTGTGTTATAGGCCTGGCGGGGGGGGGAAAAGTCCAAGCTAAATTAGCTGAACATGCTGGCTGCTGCCTACTGTAGAGCGATAACGAGCAAAGTGAAAGGCTTGCAGTGTGTATACAAGCAGGGCACGAAGTGGAGATGACACTGGTCACCCTTACAGCAGGCAGGCTCGCACAGCAGTGCCTGTGCTCACTGAGGACCGCACGCGTGCTCTCCCGTGCCTCAGGACCTCTGGGTAGCAGAGGGCAGCAGCACGACGAGGCCGTGGGAGTGGAGAAGCAAAGAGGACTGTAGCTACAGGTGGAGGTGAGATGGCTGAGGCGGCCCAGCACTTCCCACGAGATCTGGGTTTTGGCTGGTGGGGGTCTTTTCCAGACTTTTGCCGTGCTGGGTGTTTGCTTTTGATTGTGTTCTGCCTTGGAAGCCATTTCCTCCCTGAAGAAACAAGCTGATCAAAGAGTTGCTTTGGCTGGGCAGGATTTGGCCAGGACACGCTGCGGTGCGGGAGATGCGTCCCTGTTCCTGCGCCTGCTCGCTCACGCTGGGCTCCACCGCGCCGGACACCTCTGTCGTACACACCAGGAAGGTTTTACCTGCCTTGAGGCTAGGACAGGACTCGGCCTGAGACACCCGCCTCAGAATTTCCCCAAATCACCCCTGGGAGCATCCGTGGTGCCGGGCTCTTGGTGCTCCTCTCCCATCCCCAGCAGAAAGGAGGGTGAAGCCAGCAGAGGTGCTGGGGACCAGGGCACATGGAGGAAGAGCAGGAGGAGTGAGGGAGGTAATGAAGAACTGGTGTACTCTGCAGCTATGAATGGGGTAACGAGGTCTGGGGTAGCATTAGCGCCTAGTCCAACATCTCCCAAAAAGAGTCTGCGACGCCTAAGGCAGTCTGGCTGCATCTGGCTCCTAAGCCAGGACTCCAGAATCCCTGCCGTCGGCACTTGTCCATAAACAGCTGCAAAACCCTCGGGAGAGGAGCCTGCCCCGCTCCCCTTGGCTGGCTGACGCGTGCCAGGATGACAGCTGATGATGGCTGTCAGAGATGTGGTTACCGCTGGGCTTCAACCAGAGCTTCCCTGGGCTGGGTCCTGGAGACAGCCGGTACCGGGGTCCCTGTGGGGGATTGCCTAGTTATTCTCCCCTCTTTTTTTTTTTTTTTTAAAGTTAAGAAATACTGTAGCAAAAATCTGTTTTACACGTATTGTGTGAGCTCACAAGTCAAAAGTTAGGCAGTGACAGAATTAAGGGTTTTCCTGCAGCCTCTGTTGTGTGTATGGGCATTTCTTCCACACTTCTTTCATGTAGTTTCAGTAGTTACTAAGCCCTGATGCTTTTGCTCTCAGTAGACATGTCCCCAAACTCCATACATCCCAGAACCGGGCTGCAACTTATTAGGAGTACGTACACTTTGCTAAACTATCACCTTTTTAAAGTGCCTGTTGCTTCTTGCACCATGTAAGGGTTCCAGCATCAGGGCAGTTAGAGTTTTACTTCCCACCCTTCTGCTTATTTTGTTCATCCTCATTGTAGGAATCAGGCTCACTGATTTTTCAGGGTCTTTACCTTTAATTCTGGAGCTGGTGATAGCTTAAATGAATGATTTGAGCTCATCTGGTTTCATTCAGAAACCAATCAACCCAAAACATCTTTAGTGATAAGTAATGAAATGAAGTTCAAGAACTTCTCAAAGTGTTTTCCTGAGGTGCTTGTTTGAGCTCAAGCTGTGCTGCATTTATAGGACAATTTAGGTCTGAATTCACTTGAGACTTTATCAACAAGGTAAGAGAGTGCTGGTAATTATTCAAATTTTTCAAGTCAAGACATTTGTTTGGCAGAATGGCTCTGTGCTCCTTTAAAGTTATTGCATCTCTCTTTTTTGCTGATAACGAGGAATATTAAAGCTAGATATTCAGTTTGGTGTTATCTGCTCTCCTGATCATGTTATTTCTCAACAGAGAAATACAAATTTGCTATTCCTAACAGCAAGATTTATTGCTGTATATTAGCAAGAAAAAAGTGCCATTTTACTAAAAGTTCAATTTAGATAGCCCTGAACAAAACCCAGTCTGGATGGTAGGTTCAGGAGCAGCAACAAGCGTAACGTTCACCTAAGTAATACAAATGTAAAAATGCTAGGAGTGTTGAAATATTTGACCCCTGCAGAAGCCAAACATAGTTCTGCATCCTCAGCAGGTTTTTGGCTTGGAGAAGTTAGGCTGGCTGCATTCTGCCAGGCTCAGAAAATGTACTGGTGGTGTAGTAAGAGAGTTCTATTTTCATTTGTGTCAAGCAGGCGCTCCCTGACAGCAGTACCCTTCTCTCTCCCATCGAATTCTGGTGTGTGCCTGTATTGGGTTGTGCCAGCTCCTAGCACGTGTTAATCACTGTAAATTACTTGAAGGCAGTCTCTGCACAGATGTATCGGGAGAATTGATGTGGAGCCTTTAACCTTTGAACCACTTGTTCATTTGTGACCGCAGCTGATGTTAACCCTGAGTTAATTACGGTCCCATGGCTCTCGGGTGCAAGCTGTTGGTGGATCTCAAACCACTTCCCAGAGAACAACTGAGCCGAGTATAAAGCCACCAAAGCCAAAGCTAACAAAGCTGGCCTGGGATGAGATTCATCTCGAAGAGCAAACTTCAAGCAAATTTCTAAGTGTGTAAGGGGACTATATTTGTGCTATTTCTTTTCAAATGATAAATGGATGATGTTGAATGTCATCACAGACTTCTCTCATTAGGCTAAGTGCACTGGAGAGTGCTTTTCTATTCAGTAGAACTTCATGTGGAATAGAAAGTACTCAGCCACAAAGTGAGCTATAAAGAGGTTAATGGTTTTAAGGCAAAGTTAGATACAAGCACTGATAATATTACAAGTTGTGTTATTCCATTTTCTGTGGCAATGCACATCTGTTTCTTTCATTTCAATGTAAGTTTTTTGCCTCATAAAAGAGCTCTTTGGGAGCAGAGTACGTGGCTGTATTTTTCTCTTGGCCTTTTCAAAGGCCTGCAACCTGGTACTAGCGTTTAGGTATTTAAGCTTCCGGCTTTGTTTTAGCAGTAATGAGGAACTTCACTGATTCCTAGGAGGATTTAAAGGGTACTTTTCACAAATTAGAAAAAATCCCCAAAGTCCTGATTCTGTCCCTTCCAGAGGTCTGGATTCAAAACACCTCCCACTGCCTTTTTAGTGACTGTGTCTCAGTGGAGGTGATAATAACTTGAACAAGGAGAAGAGCAGGTTGCTACAGGAGTCTTTAGGCCTGATGAGCTGAGGGGAAAAAGAAAGAAGAAACTATGCACAAATTCTGTCCAGCAGTCTCTTTCATAGGGATTTTTATTATGTGTGATTTGTACTGAGGGAACTAAGGCAGAAGAAGGATTCATTACTTTGTCACAGTTGTAAAGGAACCCAAGTTTGGGCTGGAGATCAGCCTCTCAATGCAGCCCCTGTCACTCCATATGAAATGGGTCCTCTGCTGGGCATTTTTCATGGTGCCTGTTGGGTTGAGTTATTTCAGGATAGCTGGTTCCATCAACAGGACTCTGACGCTTGTTCAAGACTCCCCACAAAAGACGGTGTGGTGGAGCTGGACGATGGATGAGCCAGGACCAAGGCTGGGGCTGCTCTGGTGCCGGTGGCTTTTTCTGGAGTGGTGAGTGCCGTGAGCAGGAAGGAAGAGTTTGCTGAGAATAAATTCAACACAGGGAACAAAGTGTTCCCCTTAAACGTGTTCTACAGCCAGAATAGCAGCGGTGCTCCTGCCAAGCAAGGGGCCTGTTGTAGGAACAGTTTGGCGAGGGAAAAAATATAGCCAGATTTGTGCTAAGCAGCCTGATAGTGGGTGGCTGGATTATGCAATCTTACTGATGTTCAAAATTCACTGTCTCTTGCAAAATGTTTCTGAATGAAACTGAATGGTAGAGCAGAGAGCTCTTTTTATTTTGTTTTCTTCCCCTCCACCCCCTTCCAGAAGCTGTGCATTTAAACGCCTCCATTCAAATTCTTGAAACTTGAGAAGTAAGACTGGGAGGACAGAGCTTGTAATGAAACCCTCATCAGGAACCTGAGGGCTGGGATAGAAAATGAGCTATTGCAATGTCAAAAATTCTTGGATTTCTTGACAGTTGGTCCTGGAAGGGATGAGCCAGAAATGAATCCTAAGAAAGAGAGGAAAAATACGATATCCTTTCACTTCAGCGTGCTCTTTTGTAAGTGTAGTCATTTCTGGGAGAAGTATCAAGATTCGCAGCTCTTCTCAAGGCTGCCATGTGGGATGAATGAGCTCCCGTGAATGGAAGAATCATCATCATGTAGAAATTGGTGTGGTTTTGCCTTGGAAAGAGTGATTATAGTTAAACGGTTGTGCTCGGCTGCTTCTACCTTTTCGCTGTGTACAAACAAGAATTGTCTTCTAACTGCCTGGCTTGCAAATTAAGAAAGTCTTGCTGATTTATTCTCACTGAGAGTAACATTGACCTCACAAGGTCGAATTTTAATATTAGTTAAGGTGTACTTAAGAACATGTCTGTCTTGTCCCTTTTGCAGCCTTATTCCAGCAGCAAGGGAGGCCTGAGCTTGGGTTACAGATGCCACAAAGATGTCAGAGCTGAAAGAAAAAGGTTGTTGCTTGTAACACTTCTCTTGTTGACTTAGCGACAGCGTCTCTGGAGCCTACCAGAGGTGATAAACAACGGCAGCCCATGGAGACATGTTGCATTCTGGTGCTTTTCAAAGTACATCCCTACTTTGAAGCAGACTGTTCCCATGAACAATCTTAGAAATGCAGCCTAGCCTGGAGCCAAAGGTTTGACTCTTCATTAACCAAGCTCAGTAATGATATCCAACATAAATGAATCCTCAAAGAAATGAGTAAGAAGAAACTGCAGCCCAGGTCTGAATATTTTTTTGAATTGCTGCCTCTGAGCTTTAAGGCGTCTGTGTAGACTAAAAGCTGGTATCGGTGCACTTTGCCCTCTCACCTGTCATTCTTGGGTTTGAAACCATCTTGAAATTCCTCTCCCAGCTTGCATGAGTGAACGAGTGTTTACAGCTGGGGGAATGCGTGTGCTACCACTACTACGACAGGGGCCGTGACTCCAAGTTTTGATGTGAAACAGTCCTGCACAGAGTAAGAGAAACCATTTTTGGCTCCAAACCTTTGCTGTTCTGAAGCTGGTTCCTCCTGGTGGCTGTTGCCAGAGGAGGGGAGCCTTCCTGGGCTTTGATCCTCTGACTTGCTGTGTAAACTTGGACCAACTGCTTCCACCTTCTGCGCTTCCCAGAGCAGTTTCTAAACAAAAGCATGCTTGCTATAAATTCCCAGTGCCACTTTGGCAATGCAAGTATTGAGTTTTCCATTTTCCTTCTCTGGATTTTGTTTCTTTTCACCTTTTTAAGTTTCTTCCCTTTTTCCCAAGGGAGTGCTTATGTTCTCAGATTAAAAACAGAAGTTCGTTCAGTTTTCTGTGAAGGTTAATTTATTAAAAATATGGTTTTAGTATCCTTTCAAATATTATTTTCCATAGAAAAATATTTATTTTACTAAAACCACATCTTTCTGATGGAAAAATGTCTGGGCATCAGAAAAGTCAACCACTGTCTAGTTGTTTCAGTATGTAAATGTTTCTGTGGTACACTTATGATTTTTATGAAGTAAAGCAATTGGCGATAAGCAGTTAAGTTCTCCTTTTTAACTAAAGTTAATATAATAAAAGTTAATATAAGTTAATAAAATATAAGATTATTTTTTAGCTACGGTATGAAGATTCATGCACTAGAGCCTTACTGTGACCACCTGAATCCTAGAAATGTTAATGTTTAAACTGTAAAATGTGGGTGCGTTCAATTTTTTGATCGACGCAGTAAAGGAGCAGCGGAAGCTAGGTAAAAGCTTGCTAAGGTTTTGTGGCAAACTGCCCCTAGACAGCTAAGCTGTAGTTTGTAGCTGCTTGTTATTAGATAATGCAGCTCCGTGGTGGTCTGAATCGGAGCGTTTTAGACCTCAGGTCTTGGGAGCCTATCTCTGTCACTGCAGGTTTGCAGAGCACTGGCTGCAAACGGGCATAAAAAGCCTGCAGTAAAAGCTCTGAAACCGGCCTGTTGAGTTGTGATGTCTCTTGATACTCGCCGTGCTTTGAGAAAGAACTTTGTTTTGGAAGGAAGGAAGGAAAGGAAGGAAAAAGATTATTTTGAAATTACATCTACTTCTCTTCAACACCAACCAACAAAAAGTATTGTAAAGGGTGTACAAAGTCTCACCTCTCTTGAAGTCCATGCTGAAAACCAAATCCAATCTGAGCTGATAGCAGGTTGTTTTTATTACAGGGATAGCAGTGTTTTAACCTCCTTCTCCTGCAAGAGCATTTGGAAGTTGCCCCTCATGTTAAATCAGGCTGTTAAACCCCATAGTTCTCTCCAGCAAGGCTCCTTGTTTCAGAGGTTTATTAGCAAGAGCCAGAAAACCTGTTAAAAGTCAAAATGTTATAGGGAGAGAAGGACTAGAAAGTAAAAGAAATTATGACCATTGGTCTTAAGGGAACACCGCTTAGAATCATAGGTTGGAAAAGACCTCTAAGGTCATCAAGTCCAACTGTCACCCCAAAACCCCCATGCCTACTGAACCATGACCCAAATTGCCACATCTACATGTTTTTTGAAACCCGACAGGGATGGGGACTCCACCACTGCCCCGGGCAGCCTGGTCCAGTGCCTGACCACTCTTTCAGTAAAGAAATTTTTCCTAATATCCAATCTAAACCCACCCCCCCCCCGACACAACTTGAGGCCACTGCCTCTTGTCCTATCACTAGTTACTTGGGAGAAGAGACCAACACTTGCCTCACTACACCTTCCTTTCAGGCAGTTGTAAAGAGCAATAAGGTCTCCCTTCAGCCTCCTTTTCTCCAGACTAAACAGCCCCAGTTTTTTCAGACCCTCCTTGTAAGACTTGTTCTCTAGACCCCTTCACCAGCCTTGTTGCCCTTCTCTGGACGTGCTGCAGCCCCTCAACACCCTGCTTGTAGTGAGGGGCACAAAACTGAACACAGTGCTCGAGGTGTGGCCTCAACAGTGCCAAGCACAGGGGCACAATCTCTGCCCTGCTCCTGCTGGCCATACCATTCCTGATCCAAGCCAGGATGCTGTTGGCCTTCTTGGCCACCTGGGCACACTGCTGGCTCATGGTCAGCCAGCTGCTGACCAACACCCCAAGGTCCTTTTCCACTGGGCAGCTCTCCAGCCACTCCTCCTCAAGCCTGTAGTGTTGCATGGGGTTGTTTTGACCAAAGTGCAGGACCTGGCATTTGGCCTTGTTAAACATCATGCAGTCGGCCTTGGCCCATCGATCCAGCCTGACCAGATCCCTCCACCGAGCCTTCCTATCCTCAAGCAGATCGACACTCCTGCCCAGCTTGGTGTCATCTGCAAACTTACTGAGGGAGCGCTCAATGCCCTCATCCAGATCATTGATAAAGATGTTAAACGAGACTGGACCCAAAGCTGAACTCTGGGGGACACAACTCATGACTGACCACCAGCTGGATTTAACTCCATTCACCACCACTCTCTGGGCTCAGCCATTTTGCCAGTTCTTTATCCAGTGAAAAGTACTCCCATCCAAACCATGGGCAGCTAGTTTCTCCAGGAGGATGCTGTGGAGAACAGTGTCAAAGGCCTTACTAAAGTCCAGGTAGACAACATCCACAGCCTTTCCCTCATCCACTATGGGAGTGGTGGCTTCACTTCTTTCTTGGTGGCTTCCTCCAGCACTCCCCCTGTCTTCCTCTGCCTCACTGGAATGACTGTCAATCCTTTGGGGCCCAAAATTCTTTCTCAAATTGCAGGAGTCTTTTGGTCTCTTGCATGCTTATGTCCTTGCAACGCTGCTGTGAATGCAAAGTGGTTGCCTCCTCTTTGGCTCCTAGTTTTTTCCCTCACAGGCATTGCTAAACACAAAGAATGTATTTATGTGATGCTGTGCTCCATGACCAGCATGCGGGGTGTTCCTGTGTGAGTGCAGATCTGCTCCGTTTGTGTCAAACCCTGGTGTGACCAGGATGTGCAGAGAGGTGGTGGGATCTTTCAGAAGATGGGAAATGATTCTGGAGCAGATCTGGTGGCAGCACACAAAGTGATACCCAAGTGCTGTGGTCTTTGCATTTTTAAACAGCAGAACAGGCGAATAAGCCATCATAGTGCAGCTGATTCCTGAATAACTGGATTATTCAATATATGTGAAAAAGCATCGTCCACATTGCTCCTCAGATGCAATGGCCAGTCTCTGGCAGCTTTGCAATCCCAGCAAAAACAAGTACAAATCCACAGCTTGCAGACCTTTCAAAGCAGCGTTTTTCTATCCCTATGCACTGTGTTAAGTAACAGAGTAACGAAGTGGTTTTAATTAGACTGCATACAGATCTCCAGTGAAATAGATTTTAACTTTTGAAAATCAATAGGTAGAATCAATCTACAGTAATGATGGTCTTTTACTGATTAAATATCACTTCATCCTTCTTTGAGGACAAAATGTTTACCTTTTTACCTGCTTGAACTCTTAGAGAGACTTCCAGGGGAAAAGACAAAAGGGTGAAGAAAATCTTCATTTTCTTGGTATTTGAAGGCATGATCTTAATCATGCCTCCTTCTGCTCCTGGCTCTCCAGTCTATATTCTGATTAAAAAGCTCAGCCTTCCAGATCTTTCCAGATTTGTATCGATCGTTAGGAGGAACATTAACTGATGCCTTTTTTTAATGCATTCTGGGTTGCTAGAGTGATGTTTCCAAGCAGCTGTAGGCACAGAGCAGTTGTGGGTTGCACGGCAGTGTGAAGGTCCTTCATCTCAATGCACTGCTTTTCGATATAAGAGCACAAATGATTCCTCTTCTGCAGTGACGTTATTTGTTTTGCAGAAAACAATACTGAGAGAAAGAAGACAGCTGATTTTCTCCCAGGGCCGTGTCACCAAAGGCCAGACTATATCATGAAGTGTGGTTATGAAGATACCAGCCTGTGTTTAACATGTTGTCCCCGCCCCGCCTGACAATTTGGAGAGCTTGTCACGAACGAGGGCTGCAAAGTGTTGCAAGATGTACAAAGCTAGAACCAAACTGCCTCTTCTGCACAGGTCTTGTGCTCCCTTCCCCAAACCATGCCTAGCAATTTAAAAGCAAGAAAAGCCTCCTAGCAGCATCAAGAGGGAAATAGCTGCAGAAAGCTTTCCGGGGGGCTGGTTGCAAACTTCAAACTTCTAGGTGGTGCAGAAAGCTCCATGCCAACCCATTTTTAATTGCAGCCTACGAGGAGTCTCCCAAATCTCAGTATAGATCTGCCTGGGGTGGTGTCCTGCTGGCTGGCATTGTGCTGGCGATGCTGGAGAAAGGAGGAGGAAGGGCAGCAGAGGAAGGACAGCTTCCCAGCTGATGCAGCCTGCTGAGCAGCAGCACCTGGTGAGCAGAAGATGCTCTTGTTCCTGTCTTCTTACAGAGGGCACTCAAGTGTCACGGGAAACGCAGCAGATAATATCTGGAAGTATAAAAGCAACCTGAGCATCTCCCTGATGCAGAAACCTGGTCCCCTCCTTTCTTTTCAGCAAGAGGTGATCTTGTCCACCCTGACCTTCTCCCTGCTCTCTGTCTGCACTAATTAGACCAGGCTTTGAAGGATCAGGCCTTTACGTTGGTGAGGTTAGCAGACAATTTCTAGTAAATTAGCAAATTGTTTTAAAAAATAACCTTCAGCACTGTGAGCTCCTCTTATGGAGAAATGGTGTTGATTCCTGATTAATAGCGATGGCTGCCAGCAGCTTTTCATTGCACAAGTTGGTTCTACTGGGCTGATGAATTTAGGGCAGTTTTTCTCTTGCAATTAAAATAGAGGACCTGCAGTATTCTTGCACCAGTGGCTGCAGCATGTAAATAAATATGTTGATGCAGCAGTTGAGCAAGCATCCTGAATTTCTTCTGGATTCAGGTTTCTTCTACCTGTCATTTCTTAAAAAGAGAGTGATAAAATGGATTTTTGTAAAATCACAATTTTGGGTTTTACCTTACCTTTCAGTGTGATGAAACTAAGAACTTAGCTCAGGGATATTGCATTGTTCGTGGCTATTGAAAGCAGAGGATCTGGACTATTTATTTGATTGAAATGTAAGCTTATGACACTTCACGTGTTAGACTGGTAGACAAGTTGTGGGCTTGAAACATGTGTTTGCACTAGCAGGAAATTAAAGCTGCCAACTACAGGCTGATACTATGTGCTGGTGAGTCAAAATGTGATAACAATAGAAACCGTGTTTCAGAAACAAAATGTTAGCTCTGATTATGTTTTTCACTGTCAGCAAAAAACGGTTAATGAGAAATGCGATCCATCAGGTTATAACTCCTTATGATTGTTTTTAAAGAAATACAATGTGTTTTTTCCCGGATAAAAGCGCCTGTTAATTATTTTGAAGGTCTGCAGAGAGCTCTGTGCCATCGTTGCACAGTGGTGCACATAGACAGAGGAACTGGTACCCTGTGTGGTCACCACCACTAATGCATCTGAAAGTGTCCTGATCGTTAATTTACTTAGATTTTCTTTTCTTAATTCTCTGTCCTTGAAGTCTGTGTGCAACTGTGTGTATGCTGTGCTTGGAATTTCAACAGATAATTTTGGAAGAGGATATTGGGTGTTATGTTTCTAGACATCAGTGTCAAGAAATGTTACGTGATCATCAAAGTCGGCATTTTGGAGGGAGGGAGGAAGAGGACATATTTTGATGGAACAGGGATACTTGTTTTTAATCTTTCCACTCTTGACATTATCACTGTAATTGGGAAAAACAACCAAGAATTGCTTAATTTCTGACTGTCTCTTGTTCTTTTTATCATTGTGGAGTAATGAGAGAATCTGCTTGAGAAAGGTCACTGTCAGCAGTGCATATATAGCAGCTTACAATGATGGGATTCTCTCTGGTTTTATTGAGGGCAAGAGGGGTTCAAAATGGATATGCTGATGGTAGGGTTGCTCTGGTGGGAAATCTTGAAGGCGGGGGGAAAAAGGTCATGCCAGGAGCATGCCAGCTTTACTAGGAGTGAAGTTTGTTGGTGTAAGTACATCCATCAAGAGCTGGAAGAGCAGAAGATCTCCATACCAGCTGAAGGTTAGCAAACCTTGCCTGTGCCCGGGGCTGCAGTGGAAGAAATAATTTTCTGAGCCTGACAGCTTTTATTTGGCACCCTGTTCGAAGTCATCACTTACTGCCATATGCTGTCTCCACAGGAAGAGAGGTTGCTGTATATTTAAAGCAGCAGTAGGAAAGCTTTTCTAATGCAGATGAGGCCAAGAACTAAATTTCAGGCCTTGGGCTGGATTGGGCCAGGTCCTTGTGTCTCCTGAGGGCATAAGGTGGGCTTGGGGCAAGATGGCATCCCTATAGGGACGGTGGTTTTGTATGCTCAGTAGTCCTTCACTGGGATGTGCTATAGAGCAACTTTCCTCAGCATGAAATCCACTGTAGGAATAATTGAAATGACACATGTAATTCTCACTGTTAATTTATTTAAAGTACTGCCTGTTGTAGTGGGAAGCATAATACACCAATATGCTGATAATATCTTAAATAAAATTCTTGCTTTGACCTAATGGACCATTTTTCATGGACAAGTTCTTTTTTTTAACAACTGAAAGAATCAAAATGACCTCTTGTGTTTCTATTCCAGGCAGCGAAATTCCTGGGAAATGTGTTAAATTGTCTCTTTGCTGATCAGATAAGGAGGGTAATAAAACAGAATTTATACTGCAACATCTGATTTTTCATAAGTGGAGGACTAGACTTAACAGTTTTGTTCTTGTGAGAAAATATCACTCAGTTTAGTTTTCATTCACATGTCAGACTAGTATGGGTCATTCTTTTCACTGTTCAGCAGCTTTTAATATAGTGACAGGATCAAGAAGGGAAGAAGTTTGTTATATGCCACTGCTTGTCTGTGTGCCTCAATACCCAAACACTCTAGAGATTTTTGCTTTCTTGTTTCTAGGTGGCAAATTTGAAAGATCTTGAAAATGTGTTTGAAAATTGTCTGAAGAAACTTTGCTTTCCGGAAATGCTTGCTCAGAAAAATCCAAGTATTTTGCAGGAACGCAGATTTCCATGTGAGCTTTCTGTAGGAATTTTTCAGACTAATTGGACAACATCATTTTGATCTGGCGTGCTAGCTTGAAATAATGATATTAGAGATCAAAATTTCACAGAATCACAGAATAGTAGGGGTTGGAAGGGACCTCTGTGGGTCATCTAGTCCAACCCTCCTGCCGAAGCAGGGTCACCTACAGCAGGCTGCACAGGACCTTGTCCAGGCGGGTCTTGAATATCTCCAGAGAAGGAGACTCCACAACCTCCCTGGGCAGCCTGGGCCAGGGCTCCGTCACCCTCAGAGGGAAGAAGTTCTTCCTCATGTTCAGGCGGAACTTCCTGTGCCTCAGTTTGTGCCCATTGCCCCTTGTCCTGTCGCTGGGCACCACTGAAAAGAGCTTGGCCCCATCCTCCTGACACCCACCCTTCAGATATTTGTAGGCATTTATAAGGTCCCCTTGCAGCTCTCTTAAGATAGTCAAATTATTGCAGGAAATTGTAGCTTTCTTTTGTCTTTTTTATTTTCCTTTTTGTTTCTTTTGCCAGTTCAGGAGAACAAATAGAAGCTGACTAAGTCTGAAAGTCTGTGTTTTGGCTAGTCCAAATTTAATGGTTGTCATCAGAAAATGTGCAGCACTGACTTTCAGAAATTCCTCATTTTAAAGTCATTTCAGATTAGTTATTAAAACTTTCAGGCGATATAGTAAGGACTGTGAAAATGTGAAAGCTGGCTGTTTTCATTAACCACACCATTAGATTGTCACTTAAATGTTTGTGGGTGTCCATGATGCAGTTTGAGCAGCTCCGATAGGATACCATTAAGGCAACATTCTCTGTCTGGCCAGAGAAAGGAACTATAAATAACAAAGCCAATAAGCACGTATTTTGCGGAAACTTTGCTTTCCTGACTGCTGTGAGACTTGTGCAGAGAGCCCATGGAATCTGCACTGGACCAGCTTAGCTTTTCATCCCTGAAGACATTGTGATGGGCTTCATCTACCGGGTATGCAGAGCTGCCCGTTCCCTTGTCCCTTCGTCCCTGCGGAGTGTAGGGTCTGTGCCTTAGGTTCTTTTTCTTTTATTTTGACTTCATCTGCTTTTCTCCCTTCCACTAGCTTTGGACTCCTATTAGGGAACAAAACATCTCTTAAAAATTGCTCCATTGTGGAGGGATCTTGCAGGGAAGCCAGCATGAGTTACTCAGCTCAGTGCTTCACTCCGTTAGTGGATTGAGAACTGGCTGAATGGCAGAACTCGGAGGGCTGTCATCAGCGGTGCTGAGTCTAGTTGGAGGCTGGTAACTAGTGGTGTCTCTCAGGGGTCAGTACTGGGCCCAGTCTTGTTTAACTTCTTCATCAATGACCTGGATGAAGAGTTAGAATGTACCCTCAGCAAGTTTGCTGATGACACCAAACTGGGAGGTGTGGTAGACACACTGGAAGGCTGTGCTGCCATTCAGCGTGACCTGCGTAGGCTGGAAAGTTGGGCAGAGAGGAAGCTGATGAAATTCAACAAAGGCAAATGCAGGGTCCTGCACCTGGGGAGGAACAACCCCATGCACCAGTACAGGCTTGGGGTGCACCTGCTGGAGAGCAGCTCTGTGGAGAGGGACCTGGGTGTCCTGGTGGATGACAGGTTAACCATGAGCCAGCAGTGTGTCCTGGCTGCCAAGAAGGCCAATGGGATCCTGGGGTGCATCAAGAAGAGTGTGGCCAGCAGGATGAGGGAGGTTCTCCTTCCCACTACCCTAGTGGGTACACTGCCCTAGTGAGGCCTCATCTGCAGTACTGTGTCCAGTTCTGGGCTCCCCAGTTCAAGAAAGATGAAGAGCTACTGGAGAGAGTCCAGTGGAGGGCTACAAGGGTGATGAGGGGACTGGAACATCTCCCCTACGAGGAGAGGCTGAGGGAGCTGGGCTTGTTCAGCCTGAAGAAAAGGCTGCGAGGGGACCTAATAAATGCTTATAAATATCTGCAGGGTGGGTGTCAGGAGGATGGGGCCAAGCTCTTTCCAGTGGTGCCCAGTGACAGGACAAGGGGCAACGGGCACAAACTGAGGCACAGGAAGTTCCGTCTGAACATGAGGAAGAACTTCTTCCCTCTGAGGGTGACGGAGCACTGGCCCAGGCTGCCCAGGGAGGTTGTGGAGTCTCCTTCTCTGGAGATATTCAAGACCCGCCTGGACAAGGTCCTGCGCAGCCTGCTGTATGTGACCCTGCTTCGGCAGGAGGGTTGGACTGGATGACCCACAGAGGTCCCTTCCAACCCCTACCATTCTGTGATTCTGTTAAAATTAGCTCTGGAACTGGAAGAGAAGTACTCCATCCCTCCTTGTGTGCAGAAAGCCCAGAATCTCAGTGTGCTGTTGTGGTGCCAGTGCTTTTCCCCTGGGAAACTTCAGCACAGGCTCTGGGTACCAGGCAGGAGCGCTGGGGTGTGGGAATAATCCACAACGCCTGAGCACGTGGAGTGCCCCACAATCCCTCTGCGTATTCCTCCTCTAGTCAGACATCAGTGCTTGCAGAAACTGCTGGTTCCCCTGAACTCCCCCTGTTGCTACAGATGCGTGTCACGGATGCTGTCTAAAGGTTCATCTGCTCATAATAAATGAGGCAACACACTCCCACCTTTTCCTGGTGTCTGAGCTGCTTTTAGTATCATTTTTGTTCTTACAATATTTTAGTGTGAAAATATCTTACTAAAGGGTATGGAGAGGTATTGCTGGTTTTTTTTTTTTTTTTGTTCTTTTAAGTCTGAAGATGGTCCATCACACCCCGTGTTTCACTATTGCTGATAGTCCCACTGTAACCACAACCTTCAATTTACTGCTGGAATGGAGGGATCGGGGGGAAGACTTTTTCAGGAGAAGTGGTGTGAAATAGAGATTTATGTTTTCTGGAAGAAGTTTAGGGATTCTGATTCCTAAAAAAAAAAAAAAAAACAAAACACCTCCCTCTGGCAGCAGCTGCTCGGGGGCTGCTGGTGAAGGCAGGAGGCAGCGCACCCAGGACAGATGACTCGTTATCACAGTTTTCGCTTTCTCTGTCTGAAGCTATCCAGACTCGCAGCCCAGAAGAACAACCAGAATGTAGAATATTGAAGTGTTCTGATCATTAATTGTGAATATCCTCCTCAAAATGACACATCCTCACAACTGCCAGAAAAATGGCACGTTTTAGCCTTTTTTCATAAGAAAATGAACCTCTTATGATCATATGCTCTGTGCACATCAGCCTTTCTGACAGTTGCCCCTCTAAATTTTGAAAGCCTTGGCAAATTTCAGCTAAAGCAAGGAGAAGTTTCAGAAATGCAAGGTTTTGTTTAAAAAAAAAAAAAAAGACAATTGAGGAAAACCCAATTAGAGGACCCATGTAAAGGCAGAAGCTGTGGGTCCAGGATTTTACTAGGCTTGCAGGAATCTACAAAGGATGGAGGTGTTATGAATCCTCCAGCTATGGAAACACTTCAGTAGGAGTTTGTTGCAGCAGAAGGCACAAAATGCTATCTGGCACAAGGTAGGGACTCGCTCTTCTTTGGATTCTCTGGTGTGTAGTAAGGAGGGACCCTGACACAGCAATGCAGCCTGATTCTGTGTAAATGCTCTCGGATATGACTCTCAGGTTCATGGCAAATGAGGATTTATAACTTTTGGCAATATTGGAAATAGTTGTTTACTCTAACAGTATAGGTCATTTATTCTCCAAACAATGTATATTTTTGTTTGTTTGTTTAGTCTCTTCTCCTCATTTTAGGACTGTGTTGCTGCCTTAACGCATCACTCCTGCTGCTCTCAGTGCCTGTCCAGCTCACTAATTGCATTTCTTCCTGTGCTATTGCTTGGATCTTCTGTGCCAGTCTTCTAGTCTGAAATCGGAGAACTGTAAGCACACACATGTGATTAAAGACTTGCTCTGGCTCCTGATGTTATTCAAACAAGCTTGTCCACATGCAGTCCTACTGCTTACAAGATGTGTGTTACAGCCGTGCGCAGGACAGCTTGACAGCTTTTTCTCTGTCATTACATGAGCTGGTTGGAGCCATGTTATCTCTAGCTGTAGTCTTCAATTCTTGCCCTGAATCTTGTGTGAGAGGATAGGAAAATCATAACGTGAAACAAATCATGAAGAATAAAAATGGGGAGGTCTTATATTAATAAAGCTCATGCTGTTCTTGGATTTACTACTGCAGGAGCTTGAGGAAATCACTTCAAACTGATAGTGATCTCCTTGTATGCATCTTCAAGAGTAAGAGAGAGAAAAAAATCACTGTGTACAGTGATCACCAGAAAGGGGGAGATGTGGACCTGGGCAGTGTTGGGTCCTTGCTGGCTGCTGGCCGCATCATGCCCAGGCAGACTGCTCCCCAGCTCAGTTATACACTGAGGGTAAAAAGTATTCCCATGTCTTTGTTTAAAACCTGCTGCCTTGTAATTCCACTGGGTGTTCTCTAGTTCATGAATTGCAGGAAACGGTGAAGAGTTGGGCAAGGTAGAGGTTTGTGGAAAACGACTTATCCCATTGATATGAAGTTATCCTATCTATATCCTTCACCTGTCAGCTGTAAAATGTGAAAGCACGCAGTCCTTAATGGAAGCAGCGCTACTCGGCATCTTTTTAGCTCAGGAATGAATGCGAGGTTCAGCTGCTACTGGGTATCTGACCACCAGCCTGTTCTGACAGTCATTTTCAGACTTGGGTGACTTTAGCCTGCTATCAGAAAAAGATTTGTTTCTTTTCACCTACACAGCATCTTCTTCCCTCAGGTGCTGGCTGGGATGTGAGGGCAGCAGCAGCAGGGAGTGGGTTCCTGGCTCTTCTTCTCAGTGCTATGTAACGGGATTTTCGCAATCTGTTTCCTGTGCCTGCTGCTCTTTAGGACTATTCTGCTGTCTTGCAGGTTTGGGAGATGTGGCAAGGGATTATCTCTTCTCAGATGCTGTGGTTGCGTTCTATGGAAACCATACTAGTATTTTCTTACTGCATTTGCAAAACACCTACAAGTCATCAGAAACATGAATTTTATTCTAAATAGGAAAGAGGGTAATAAAGTTCATACTGGTGCTGGTTCACAAGTGAGGAGTTCAGTTTGATCAGCTTGTGAAGTTTCTGTGGTCTTGAGTGGAAAAATTGGGACATTGAAATGTGGTGAACTCAATAAATCATGGATTTTCTAATTGAGTCCTTAATCAAAGAAAAATGAGGAAGCTTCAATTCACTTCTCGCCCTCACAACAATAAAGGAAGCTAGCTGCCAGAAAAATGTTCTAATGATTGTATCGTGTTGGTCCTCTTAAGAGAGGCAAGTGCTTTAAATGGAATTATGATAATGATGTGATCATTGTCTGGGCTGGCTTAATGAGTTTAGCGGCTGTTGCAATATTAAATACTTTGCACTTCAGAAAAATACCTCCTGTTCCATTCCAAAAAGATCTGAAAAACCTGCTAAAGCTTTTGCTGTTGTGCTGGATACATCACATGTAATTCTATACGCTGCCAAAATAACTGCTAGTTTGGACACTGCAGTCCTCTGTGGGTTTGGCAGCTTTGGTGCTTCAACATAAACACAAGAATAGGCTCTTGGAGGCTGTGCTCTGAACTGATTAATGAATGATATGGAAGTTTGATGTACGAGAGAGGATGGGAAAGTGGTTGGAGTCTGCATTATATGAATGTACATGTATAAAAAAAGTGAGTTGAGAGTGTCAGGAAGAAGAGTGTTCTGTGTGTCTTGCATAATTAATTTGGGCATTTGGAGGGTTTGCAAAGAGAAACACGAGATGAAATGTGAAGGGAAGAGGCAACGAGGCTCAATATGAGACCCTGACCCTGGTCTGGTTCTGCTAAGCCATCTCCAGTTGCTCTGTTAGACGGCAGAGATGGCCCCAAGGACACTTCCATCAGCGGTGCCTCCTCTGGGCAGTGCTGCCCTGGGGACTGAGAGCTCTGGGAATAACTTTGTGTCTCGGCTGGTGTCCTGCATAAATCAGGGAGAGGCAAATGGCAGGTGGTGATGGAGGAAGCTTGCATGGCTTCACCGGAGAGCTCTTCTTGACCAGTCCTGGTCCAACCAAGCATCATAGGGTCTGCGGAAAGTGCCATGCAAGAGTTAGAAAACATATGTGTGCAAGGAAATTCAGTTTCAGTGGAGCTTCTTGCTTGAGAACCAAATAGTTACTTTACTCGAACTGTGGAAAGACTCCTTTTTGCCTTGAATAGTTTTAAACTGAAATTGAGGGGGCTCTAGGTTACATGGGTCATTACTCAATTGGGGGCTCAAATATGTGATATCCTGCAGAATGAGGTATCTCTTGTTGTACCCCGTTTTGAATGGGAGTATTCAGTTCATGTGCCTGATTGCTTGGGACTTCTCTTCAGCACTAATTTTCACTTTAAAAATGCGTAATGTAAATGCTCCCACCCTCTGTCATTTCAGCCTAAAGAAGCCAGGTCGGGACTGAGAAGGCGTCTCTGGGAATTAGCATTTTTGTACTGGAAATCTGAAATGATTTTCCAGGCTGTTGAAATGTAATTAGCTTTACTGCTTAAAGATGCTTTGTGTCTTCTGTTAATCCCTAACAAAAATTAATTCAAACATCTGTGACTTCTGATGGGAGATGTGAGTAAATAAGAGCTACTTACAATTTCTGGATATGGTGAAGGAAGTCATCATTTTGCCCTTATCTTTAGAAACTCATTCACTATCTCTGAAAATTTTGAATTAAAGAAAATATTAAGAGACTTGCCCAGAGTGTTAAAGATATTTGGAGTATTAATGCAGTAATATGCTTCATGCTGTGGTTTGCATGACAAAGATATTAAAGGGTTAAGGAGTATGCAAGAAGTCAAAGATATGCAATAGATCATAGGTCAGGTTGGAGAGTCCCACAAGTCAAGTGACAGCGGTCTGATTCACAGCATGTGTCTGTCTAGACACGCACGCTTTTCTTCACGCCGGAAAAAATGTCAGGTTTCATTGGTACCTGGGTAGAGATCCAGGCATGAAAACTGTAACTGCTTTGCAGAGTTTTGGCACACAGGATTTATTGATATTCTCAGGTATCTGTTCTTATCCTAATGCATATTCTTGGAAATGGGGCAGGAGACATAAAAAATGCATACTTATTTGTTATGTGGAGCAAATATTCTCCTTCATTTAGTCAATTAAGACATTGTTTGTAAGTACAAAATGTTTGTTCTAGACAAACTGATACATGAAGTTGAGCTGGGGCTGCATTTTCCAGGAACAAACAGTCCCGTGGAATGTGTACTTGCTGCTTGGAGCCGGGAGAAATGTCAAATGCAAGCAGGATTTTGTAAAATCTCTCCAGCCTCTCGGTGTGGATATCAGTGACGGTGGTTTGTTTTTTCATGATAAACTCATTCAGCTATTAAATGACTGGAAAGAAATCCACCACTTCAACAAAGATGCTTGAATGAGTCATGTGCATTCATAAATACAAAGGATGTCCTTATAACTGGTTTCTGACCTTAAAAAAAAAAAACTTCACAATTTCCCTGTGGTTTTCATTTAAAAACACACACCACCTTTTTAACGTAATAAATAGCACTGGTGTTAAAATTCTGTGCATCCAACTCTGAACCTCTGTTGCTTTTCTTAGTCTAAAACTTTTTTTGTGGGCCTTTTAGTGTATAGAGGCATTGAGGAGTGTGTGTATACTTACAGCTAAAAAGCATAGGACTAAACAAGGTAACTGTGCTTATGCTATGTAGGGCAATATCTTACAGAGTACCTTTTCCTTCCACATACACACAGTTTACACAAAACTGTAGTAGCTACATCTTGTGTAGCTTCTGAAATTATTTAAAGGCTTAATGGAAATACACCTACAAAACCATCTTATTGGGAAGATAGCAGGGCAGGAAAAAAAGAATCAGATGGCTTCTGCAGTGCTGGTATGATAAATCCCCAGGCTGGGAGAGAAATCCTGTTTGTTGTTGGGTTTTTTTTTTTTTTTTTTTTTTTTTTTTGTTGCTGTGTTCTTCTCCAGTGGGTGGAAATCGAGTGTCCCTTCACTTGATAGGAGAAGGGTGGTCCACCCTGGCTTGTTCCTGATCTCTTCCTCCTTACCCAGACAGACTGCAGGTTTCCTTCTTCAGATGCACAACTTCAAACCCGCTAACCCCCAACTGTGGAGGCGTATTCTGAAGCTGTAGGTGCTCTAGTAGCTCATTTTTGGGCTCTCTGTCCAGGACATGATGACAAAAATCCAAACTCTTTCTCTTGTCTCCCATCAGCTTTTTGAAAATCAGTTTTAAATGGTGCTTTTTGAAACTCTCCAGAGGGATGCAAAAAATAATGCTTTATCAGTGTGAATAAAACAACCTTTCCAAAGGAAAGCAGCTTGGAAAAATGTGCTTTTCAGAGTAGCAAAGGGCTGATTCCTGACAATTTCAACCTCGAGTGACTCCTGCTGAGCTCCCTGGCTTGGGTAACAGGGGAGGCCAAAGCAGATGAGCACAACAGCACCTTGTCCCCTGTAATCAGTGAAGGCAGAAACAGTTTTGGCCCTGTTAATGTGACATTTATAAAGCATGACACAGTGTCATCTGCTGCTCATCTTGCCTGGAGGGAATTCAAGGGTGAGGTGTCCTGGCTGGAGTGAGACTGATTTGTTTTATTTAGTCTTCATCCATACCAAATTTTTCATCACAACATTTAGCTTTTGGACGTCCTTCCCCAAATGACTGATGTGGATTTGTAAATACAGAGCTGGTCTGGGCTTGCTGCTGCCATGAAGGTGCTGCTGAACCTGGCCCTTGGGCAGTCAAGTGCAGGGGAGATGCATGGGGCAGAGCGGGTGCCCCTTGGTTGTCCCTTGCCGGCTGGTAGTCAAGACAAGGGCTACAGATCTGCATTATTTTGGTAACTTATCTCTATATAGTATGAGAGTTGTGGGATGTAGAGAGAAAACTGGATGGAGAGAGGTCAAAGGCTGAACGGTTGCAGAGACCAAATACCCTAAAGTTTGACCCCATTGATGTTAAAATTGAGGTTTTTGGCCAGTTATGCAGCTACAACTGCCTTAATCATGTAAGTCAGTTTTACCAGGGTACATTTCATAAGCTGTGAATTCATTTGAAGCATGTTTTTTCCAAATTCAGTCCAGCACTAGCAACACAAAGACTTGGTGGGGTGTTTTGGTAGCTGCTCTGGGAGTGAGTGCTGAGGTACCAGCAGCCAGGAGCAGTTTGCCCGAGAGGTGCTGCAGGTTTTGTGAGCCGGAGGTGCTGCACCAGCTATGCCCTGTGCTTTCTGCCTGTCTGAATAAATGAAATGACAAAACATCAGAGGGCGGTGAGGGGACATCACATGGCTGCATGGTTGGCCCTGCAGCAGGTGCTGGGTTGCTGTTGTTTTCAGCTCGTGGTATTATTTAACAAAATAAACGTCATATAAATTGCAAAGGTGGTGAACAGGAACATGACGCTTTATTTCTTTTTAATTTTGACGAAGCAATGAAGTCACATGCCAACATGGCATGAAATTATGTTCTGATTTTTTTTAAAAGCAACAGTGCTGTGCTAAAATCCCAGGAAACCTTGAGGGTAGTGAAGGGGGGGGAGTATAAATACGAAGTGCCCCATAGCCTGGAAGTTTATGAGGCATTAAAGCAGCGCCTGGAGCCCTTTGGTGCCGTATAAACTGTTCTGTTACATAAGCACATCTTCTTATGGCTTAACTCATGGGTATAAATTCCCTTCAGGCCGATGACAGACCATGCTTCAGCCTAGAAATGTCTGCTGTTTATTTACTTTACAGGTTTGGGGGCAGTAAGAAAGCTTAGCTGTGTTTAACTCTTTCTGGGCTTAATGGTTGCTCTATAGCAGAAGTTGTTGTTGTGTTGGCTACAAAGCTGTGTTGATGCTTGCTTCCGTGCTGAGCCTTTACTCAAATCGTATTTATAGCCTCAAATTGCTGCAAATCCCACTCGGGATTTTTCTACAAATTGTAAAAAATCTGGCGCAGAGTTCGTATGACAGGGTAAGGGTGTCCAGGAATGATCAGCCCAGGTCTGGACCTGACAAAATCGCGGGGATGCTGCCAGCGTCCCTGCAGGAAGCGGAGCTGGGAAAGGTTCGTGGCAGCTGGCCGTGCTGCTGAATGTGGGTCAGCCTGGACTGTGTCCTCAGCGTCCGGTCGGCCTCGCTGCCCGGGTGAAATAATCCAGGCGGTTGCCACAGCTGGAACCATTTGTGTGAATGGCTTTTTGCCTTCAGTGGGCTTAGAACAGTTTAATCAACGTGATCCCAAGGAAAAAGTAAAGTGATACTTTACAGAGCTTCCTCTGCACTTCAAGGCATGAAAGCAGTCTTGGACAGTTCAGAAATGTCTTGAAATCATCTTCGTATCACGCCATTTTGCATATTCTGGCGCACGCTCTGGTGATGATGTTGGAGCAACTGAAGCTCAGCGATGCCCAGGAGATGAGTCACTTGTTTGTCAGAGTCTCAGCGTTTCTGACTCCTCAGGGACAGAGGCTGGCAGGACATCACTGATGTGCCTCAGGGTGCTTTGGGCGACTAGTATTTTGTGTTGGCGTAAGCCGACAGCGCTCTGCACAGCCTTGTGTTTACACTGCAAAACAAAGAGCTTTCAACACTAAGAGAGTCCTGTGTATATAGAATCATAGAATGGTTTGGGTTGGAAGGGACCTCGAAGATGATCTGGTTCCAACCTCCCTGCCATGAGCAGGGACATCTTCCACCAGCCCAGGTTGCTCAGAGCTCCATCCAACCTGGCCTTGAACACTGCCAGGGAGGGGGCAGCCGCAGCTTCTCTGGGCAACCTGTGCCAGGGCTTCGCCACCCTCATGGTGAAGAATTTCTTCCTAATATCTAATCTAAATCTGCCCTCTTTTAGTTTAGAGCCGTTCCCCCTTGTCCTATCACTGCACACCCTTGTGAAAAGCCCCTCTCCAGCCTTCCTGTAGGCCCCTCCAGGCACTGGCAGCTGCTCTAAGGTCACCCCGGAGCCTTCTCTTCTCCAGGCTGAACAGCCCCAACTCCCTCAGCCTGTCCTCGTAGGAGAGGTGCTCCAGCCCTCGGATCATCGTCGTGGCCCTTCTCTGGACCTGCTCTAGAGGGATATATATTATATATAATATATATTTTATTTTTTTAAATGTCCATGTTGCTGCATATTCGCACTGAAAAGAAAGACTGAAGAACAGACAGTTGCCTATGGCAAAGAAATTGATGAAGTTGCTTTGTACCCGTGGGCATGCTCTGCACCTCAAACAACTGCGTGTCCTGCCTAGATGTGGTGTGACCCACTGTGAGGGCCGTTGCCAGCCCATCTTTGTCCCACTTTCCTTCCCAGAACATCACTGTGGGGAGGCAGCACGTGGCACTTACTCAAATGGGTTAGGGCTGTTGACGCTTTCTGATGGAAGGCTGGAGTTTTTATTTTTAAAAATAATCCGTATCCCTGAACCCTTCTAGCTGCTTCTCAGACAACTGAGAGCAACCTGTTCTTGGCCAAACGTGAACTTTTGTAGTTTGGCTGAAAAGTGTCTATTTTCAATGCTTTAATTCCAGAAGTAAGTCTGGGTGACGGGAACCAGAGAAAGAAGTTTTGGTTTTTGTTGTTTTTTTTTTATCTATGGAGATCCCTCTTTTTGCTGTTGAAATTATTCATATGAGAAGGATATCTATTGGATCTAATATGAGCGTTAAGGAGTCAGAGCTTGGATAAATACTTGCCCAGTTCCCTGTCTCAACAGGGGTGGCTTTGAGAGGTGCATTAATTGTCTTGGTATTATTATTGCACAAGGAAATGCACAGAGGTCTGGCACGAAACTCTCACCCAGTAAGGTTTAAATGCTCGCAGTGTCAATGTCTGCGTCAGTGTGACTGTTCAGATAACTTGCACTGAAAATGAGGGCAGAAAAAAGGCACTTCTTGGGCTTGATTCATCTCACTCTGAATAGGTCTGATGAAGATGTATGGACTGCAGTTATTGAAAGCTAGCAGAACTGAATGCCATGCAGGGTAAACGAACAATGCAGATCTCTTTTATTCTTCTTCATTCCCCATGTTTCACTTTTCCTAGTCACCTGTCAGTTGTTTGATGATGCAGGGGTGGGTGTGGAGCACTAAAGTGGCTGCAGGGGGGTTTGTGCAATTCCTGATGCTGGTACTGGTTTGCTGGATTTTGGATAAATTCTTTGCTGTGCCTCAGTCTTTCTGCTGTAAAAGATTATGTTTGCCATCTTTGTGAAGTGCTTTGATTTTTAGAGGTAAAACGCTAGGCATAAATTCTTTTTGTTGTGCTGTTACACAGTATGCCTTTCTTACCTCTTCACCACTTGTAGTTCCTGTTTTGATGATCTCTTTATTTTCTGCTTGTGCTTTATTTTCACTTCGGTGCAATGCAAGATGCTAAGGTGCAATTTTCAAACAGAATTCAGAAGGGAGGGGGATAAATGGATATATTTTCAGGAAATAAATCAGGCCTCTGAAAGGTGGGGTGACAAAGCAGAGAGTTTGTGCCAGTGTCCGGGTACACGACTCCACAGGGTGCCTGGACTCCGGAGAAGGGCTGCATTGTGCATCAGGGCTGGTGAGGGGAGAGAGCGCGAGATTTGGAAGCATTCCTCCTTCTCTGGTTCAGAAAGCAACTCTCTTCTTTGGTTGTAATCCCCTGGCCAATGCGTAGGACCCCCCAGATCTGGCACTATGGGTCTCTCTGGGTCTGTCAAGCAGCCGGGCGCTGCTACTGCACGCCGCGGTGGAGGTACTGCAGCGGGTGTGGTGCTTCGGCTCTGCAGGAAAGCCTTTGTGGATATTTGACTTTTGTTGGTTTTTTTTAAAGAAACCTTATGGAATACCTGCACAAGAGCCTTCCGAGCTTGAGCCAGCCATCTGCTGGGATACCTAAGCTAAGAAAGACCTGAGTAACAAGTTTAACCTCTGACTGACCTTCGTTTGCTTTCCAACAGCCTTCCAGGCCTTAGTATGCAAATACCTTAAGCACTAATTTTTCCCAGAGATATGCACATGTAGTTGCCATTAATATTAATAGGAGCTATTGTTTGCTAAACGGACTTCTTGCTTAACTGTGTATTTATTGTAGGTTGGTTGAATAAAGTCAAAGTGTGATCACTTCTATGTAGCAGCTGCGGGCTTGAGGACATGAGAAAGAGAAGAAGTAATTAGGCAGCATCCTGTAGTTCCTGGACAGCACGGTCTTGCTGAGAATTAAATTCTCAGCACTTGCCATGTAAATAAAGTGACCTGCTTGGCTAATATGTCCTATGTAACTGAGGCAGTAGGCTTGCGTGTGGTGCATTTCCATCGCCAAATCTTTGCCAAAAGCTGAGTTCCTTCCTGAGCTGAATTCCTGACTGGTGTAAATCCTGCAGGAGTCTTACTAGGAAAGCGGAGTCTTATGGGCAAAAGTCACACTTTGGGTCACTTTACTGGCTCTCCTAGTTGATTAATCTGGAGGGGTTTATGTTAATGTGCTGGAGTTTTGAAAAATGGAGTTCTTTTATTTTGGCAGCTGGAGACGTTCTGAGTTGTATTTCCATTGTATGTGGAATAATCAGAAATGTATTTTTTTTGCCAGTGAATCTGATTAATATTTTGTGGGAGGTAAATCCCCTATTTCTCTCATGCTTCTTTAGACCGGAGTATTTTAATTTATTTTTCCATCATTAGAATGGTACATGGGAAGGAAAGGCTATTTCTAGGCTGCTGTCCATCTTAGAGATGGAGCTAATTATAAGAAGTAAGGACATGCAATCTGCTTGTCAGTGCTGAACTGTGTTAGTTTATTCTGAGGATGCGCAACCTAGATGAGACTTCAACTGCAGTGATTGATGCCTCTAAAATTCTGTCCTTAAGTGTATTTGAACATTTTGTAGCTCTTATGGACTAGGTGGCACATGGGCTGTCTCTGCATGGTGACTCGAGGGTGCTTCATTGCCAGGAGTTCCTCTGCTGGCTCAGTCCCACTACAAATTATATTGACTTCTGATGTGATGCCGAGGAAGATTTTTGAATGATGGATTTCCCAAATGGTTTTCAGTTATGTGTTCCTTAATTTGAGTACTCTGTGTGATATTCTAATGCCTTATTTGTTGATGTTCCTTCAGCAGTAGTCCATGGTAGGCATTCACAAATACACAGTGAAGTCAGGTTAGTCCCTGAACCTGCTTGCAGGCGATGGAGAGACGCGGGTGTTGCCAGGGTCTGTTCTGAGTGCCTCAGTTGTGCTCAGAGTGTGCAGTTCTGAGCATAAAAAAGTCCGGGCACTCAAAGGCAGATTTTGTTATAGTAGTGTAATGTATACGTCCTGGGAGCCAAACTTGAATTCTTGCATTTCCTGACTTTTGAGTGCTTGACTTGGCAACTGTAATAATGTTTAATAATAATAAGGTGTATCTTATTGATGCTCTTGCTAGAGTGATGGAAAACATGGTTATGCCACAATGATAAGAGAAAAAAATAAAACCCTGTGTAACACTTAAATGAATTCCCTTTGTGAATAAATAGGATGGAAACCCTTTTCCTTTGTGGTACGTTAGTACTCTAGTCCAAAGAGAAGCGAGCAATCTTAAATGAACATAATTGTTATTGTTAGGAGTAAAGTATACGGTTTAAGATTCTGTCAGTGTATGTATGCACTTAAAATTACGCGTGCTTTACTTTGTGATATAATTCGAAAGAATAATTCCAGCTTTTTGTGCATCTGCCTAAGATATAGTCCAGAATTGATATATATTTTTTAAAAATGTCAGACTGTTTCCTGTAAAATAATAAGCACAGCACTTTAGGGAGGAGGAGAATTACTATGAGGAACAGATTCTAGGAAATACCTAATATTACAATGGCTGAAGCATGATATCTAGTTACTTCTTCTTTCAGCACAGGAATGCTGTAAATAAAATGATTATTTTATTGAAAGAGTAGTATTGTGTCTAGGTCAAACCTGAAAGGCATCATACCAGCGTGATTTGTATTGCTGGAGAGATGTGTAGGGATCCTTCAAACCTTCTGATTAAATGCAGTCGGAGAATGGACTCAAATTATTTATCAGTTATTTGTTCACGCACAATAGCATTTTCTTTTGATCCTCTTTTGGTTATTCATCAGACTCCGACTTATCAGAACTGAAGCGCAGATAAGAATTCTGTTGTGTCAAGAAAGCAACACGACAAAGTTCCAGAGGCAGACTTTCAAGCTGCACTTTATGTGGTTGTTTTGCGTCCATCCTTGGAGGTGGGAGAGGATACATTTATACGTTAGAAATACCTAACTCTTCAGCTTGTGGATTGGACTTGTATGTTAGCAGTGTGATTTGCTTTGACTACGTCTTCTCTGAATGTGCCTGTTTAATAATTTGATCTAGAGCTCCCTTTGCTGCCTCTGGGCTGCTTTTTTTATGGCCTGGGTGTGGATTGATGGAAAATATTTCGCAGGTCACTGCACAAATTGGGGAAAAGATTACGGTTTTCTTTCACCTTTTTCTTAAGCCTTTCCTTCCATGATTTTTCTGTATAATTTGAGCTCTGTCTTAGGATCCTGAAACCCATGGAAGACATTTGCAGTCTGTAATATATAATGACTATTAACTGTTGGATGCTGTTGCATGAGTATAGACTGCAGGGAATCCCCCTGGCCACTGAGTGTCATTGTTAACTCAGGAGAAATGGGGTGATGAGAAAAACCTCTTTAGTTGGGGAAGAGGGTGAGGTGAGTCTGTGTGGGGAGCTTGGGATGGCACTGAGGTCATTGCAATGGTTTGCTGAATGTCCAGGTCAGTCTTCCGAAAAAGCGCTGTGTGTTCACAAGCGTGCTGGAATCTAGATGTGGTACAAGCTTGCAAAATATGCTACCAAGTTCCGATGGGAGAATGGACTCTTTGGCTGAGTTTAGTACTGATTGTTTCTGGGATCCTCTTATCTGGGCATCTGAGGTTGCTCTGTGTTACCTCAGCGTATCTCCTACTCAACCTAGGTCGCAGGCCACTGGCTTCTCCCCCAAACTTCTGGCACTTCTGACAGCTCTCTGACGGCTCTTCCTTGGGGCTTGTGCCCACTGAAGTCATCTTTGCTGTGCGGGGTGATAAACAGCACTTTTCTGTCCGAGACGGCTCTAGCTGGTGCAGTGGGTGAGGGAGCAGGGCTGGTGCCTCTTTTGGCTTGCAAAGCCTTGACATGCAGTAGTCTAGAGAGAGCCATCACCATTTGAGAGAAAATTATTTCCATAAAAGGAAAGGATACTTTAAGAGAAATAGTTCAAATAGTGGGTTGTGCAGCTGTTTTCAAATAGCGAGTGAGTTTTATGACCTGTAAGTATTGCCACTTTTCTTTAAGGCCACGTGTATTATCTGAGTGCAATTTCCTTCTATCTAATCTTATGAGTTAATACTCTTACTGAATGTATTATTCATAGGGTTGGTTGGGAGCCTTGAAATTCCCATGCCTTACTATGGACTGTTTGCTATGCAGGGTAAGCCCACCATCATCATCATCATCATCAACACTGGAACTAAGACAAGGATTCTGTTTTCAGGAGCTTGGGTTTAAAATGTGCCCTACATTAGCCTTCATGTTAATAACATTGACTTCAATGATGGCAAGAGGAAAGGATGTGGCTGGAAGGAATGAGCATGGCGTTGGGAGAAGGAAACTATCACAGGTAGGAAGGAATGTGGTTGCTGGGATTGCCAGATGAGTAAGTGTTACTTTTAACTCTTCTGCTGTAAACCATCTTCTTCTTACGTCTTCATGCTACCTCTCAAAGAGCAGTTGCTTTGCAGGTTTGCTTTCAAGTCTGGAAAAAACAGTGTCTTCTCTCTGCAAAATGGCAAATCTGTCTTAAAGCTCCTATATTATTGGAAATAAGATACTGGTGTTTTACTGGCTAAGCAGGAGAGGAAACCCTCTCCAGCTGCCTTCTCTTCCCTAGGATTTAACAGCAAAATTGCTATTGCCTAGTAGTTACGTTGCCATGAAAACACCACCTTTCTGGCCTTAAAACCTACTTAAACCGGGCAGCTTAGGCTGGAGTGGGGCAGCCAGGAGGAATTCCACAGTCTGCCCGTGTCTCGCCGTCTCGGTGAGTGGAGACGGCTGGCGTGGAGGGAGAGGCTGGTGCTTTGCCAGAAACCACCTCCTTCCTTTGCTCTTTTCTTTCTGTAGACCCATAGCTGTGGTTTAGCTCCTTGCAGTCCCAAAGTTGTGGTGATTCTCTCCCGTTTGCATTAAGTGACTTTCCTTCTGGTGGGTGTTGGTTCAAGCAGCGGAAGAGCTTTCTGCATGGAGGTTGGGGCTGTTGTTTTCACCCCCATGCTGTGAGGCCTCTCTGATTTCTGAGGGTCTCTGGCGCATTTGGCCGAAGCCTGAAGTGCTCTCAAGTGCTAGAGGAGAAACAGAAGTTTTTCTGCCCGAACAGCTTTGTTATAAATGTTCTTTGTTTTGTTTTTGTTCAAAGTCACTTTTCTGCTGCGGGTGAAGATGTAATTGTACTCTGCTTTGATCTGTGACCATTCAGAGCCCTCTGGGAATCCAGGCATATTTTGCTCTGCTATCTGAATGGTTCCCTGCCCACTCCATTTGGAACCACGTATTTCCAATGCCTCTTGTGCAGCTTTAGTCAGTACGAGCTGCGAAGAGACCTTATCTGTTCTGGACAAGGGGTAGTGTTAGCGTCACTCCAGCATGTCCACCCAGCTGCTGGGGGAAGCACCATGCGGAGACGGTGGAACGGGCGTTAGGACAGGACAGGAAGATAATGTTGAACAAATATAGAAGCAATGTATTTTCTCTTTCTTGTCAGTACTTGTTTTTATGCATAGCCAATTAAAGTCCTTAATTGCTACTTCTACTTCTGTCAGCGCCAGTTATTGACACCGTGCTGCTAGTGTCTGCTGACCTGTAAGCTGACTGCTTACATGGAGAAAAAAATCAAATCAAGCTACTTGGAAAGAGTAAATGTAAATAACATAAAATCACAACATCTGACCCAAAATCAGCATCACTTCCAGGTTTGGATGTCTTGTTTCCTATGAAAATAATTCTAAAATGTCTTTAAATGTCCAACTTTCCCAGAAACTTCTGTTTTGAAAGAAAAGCCACTTGCTCTATAGCAGCTGTATGGTGGAGTGCTTTCAAGGAATTAAATGTTCCTTGGTCCTTTTGTGTTTTGTCTGAATTTTGGGGGTGATGACGGGGGATGGTGTTATTTATTTTCAAAAGGCTTCCCTGTTCTTCAGTGTTGCTCTGGCATAATACATCTGTCAAATGTGGCAGCAGTTTTATGATAAGAATAATCCTGTCTATGCTATGTCTACTTTTGGACAGGTACTTTATTAAGAAGGACATGAGCGGGCGAGAGACTTTGTGCTCGGAGTCCTCAGCTAGGTGAGGCATGATTGAGCCTTCCCTCAGACTCTCGGCTCACAAACCGCAGTCATATAATGTGTTTCTGGAAGACTGGCCACAGCGGGTGCCCTCCTGTGTTTAACCTTGCAGCAGCGTCAGCTTTGTCCCCGTGTGCCCTCGTGCTGCTGGAAGCTCCTGGAAGACGAGAGGTTTCTTGCACGCTGCTTTGCTTCTCATGCAATTTGTTTCCCGATTGATGGTTAGCAAGGAGCTTTTTAAATAGAGTTTGTTTCAACATGCAAAAATGCAAAGTGTCACAATTCATCTGACATAAATGTTGAAACAAACTGTTGGTTCCTTAGCGAAATTCTTCTTGCATTAGAGAAGCCTGAAAAGAAGGCTCTAAAATGTGCTTCAGGGTGAGGACACGTTATCTGTTGGTCATTTCTATTGGGTATCTGTCACTAATCTTTGACTTTTCTAATTCTCTTCCCAAAATACTCCAGATGTCCTGATATCCGTGTATCTAGTCTGGGAGACAATTATTTGGTCCACTGCTTCACTCCCTGCCCCAGGAGAGATCAGGGAGGGTTTCCATGGAATCTCCCGTTCCTCATCAGGCACGTGTATGGGCAGGACCAGCCTCAAAACTGAGACAGCAAGAATCAGGAATCATTTTGGCAGCCACTGAAACCAGCCATGCTTGACTCTAGGAAAGGTGTCTGTGGTCAAGGTGTAAAAAGTGACTTATGCTGGGTGAGACTGAATTTGTCATCTCCCTGTGCCTTCCAGAGCTGCTGCTGGTTAGTAAGGCTATCTCCGATGCATAGTCACCGATGTACCAGATAGGAAAGCGTTAGACAAAGACTGTCACTCAGCTGTTGCTTTGAAATAGAAGTGTATTTCTTAGTGGTAAAAAGGAAAAAGGCATTAAATGAGAATACTGAAATTACTTAATTAAAATGACTCATTCTGTAGAAAGGCCCCCTTTTAGGCTGATGCATAACGTTTTGAGGTGATCACGTTAAGTCAGTTAACTTCAAAGCAGGGCTTGATGCATCTTCTCTATTTTTATTTGGATTAAATTCTGTCCTAATTCACAGCAAAACCCACAAAAAACCCAAGGTAAATACATTCCACCTAATGAAATGAAATAAGTCGCGGCTTTGGACTTGGCACTTTGCTCTTTCTTTATGAAATAGTCTTTGGGTGACCTCTGTGTTCGTGAGGCTGAAGGGGGCTCCCAGCAGTGACTAAGCCTTGGCAAGGCAAGGATCTGCTCTGCCAACTTTTTCCCCAGCAGTTCTGCCAGAGACCTGTGGAGAAGCTGCTTTTGCAGACTGCTCTGCTTGGACTGTGCCGACGATTATTTGTGGTCTGCGAGTGACCACCTGAGCCGCAGGGCGTTCCCTTGGACCGAAACTCATGATTTTTCTCTGCTTGTTTTTAAAAGACTTGGGGTTAACGCTTCCAGCGAGGACGTTTACGTGGCAATGTGTTGTATTTGCATATATTTCCATCTTTCACAAGCATTTTTCCAAACAAAACTTGCAATTTGCATGCACGTTTACAAAGGCCAGCAGATGATGAATGTGACCAAATGGAGTGCTTGCAAACCCTGCCACAGGAAAGGTGACCTGCTGTGCGCCAGGGCGGTGCTTTTGGGAGGGACATTGGCGTCACCCCAAGCTGGGAAACAGGCTAAAATAGTGGCATACAGGGGATCTTTTCTTTTCTACGCTAATATTTCTGAAATCCCATTTCAGCCTCGAAAAATATGCCTTTTAAAAATAATTACATACTTCCAAACTCTGTCATATTTAGCCTCATAGTAATTGTTGCATTTTTCTTGATGGTTTCCTTGTGCGAGAAGGCAGTGGGGTTTTTTTTCTCCATTTTACATTTGGGGAGCAAAGCAGTGAAGTGGCTTAGCCAACACCTGAGCAGAATTCACCAACGCGCCAGGTACCAAAACCGCGTCTGCGTTCCCGGCTTGCGCCTTTCCCCTCGCAGCATCAGCCATCTCCAGCAGCCACGCCTGCGCTCACGCTCTCATCGGTGTGTTTATTTTTGCACGTACATCTGGCCACGGCTCAGCCTGCTGTTATTTGATTGTTATTTCACATCCAGGTGCTGTTTTGGGCGTCTTGACCTGGGTCTCCCCAGAACAAATCTCCTGTAGGAGGGGATAGCCCCAGGCAGCAGGGACTTGAGGCAGTAGCTGCTAATTTGGTGTTAGGGCTTGCTCCTTGACCCTAGATTATTTAGCAGCAGAGGTCTGAAGGCTGCAGCCCCCTTTAGCCCACCAGAGCCTTGGGGAGGTCTCGGTGCCGCAGTGTTTTCGGGGGGAGCAGCCTGCGGGAGGAGCAGGGTGCTCGGGAGCGGGGTCCGCGCCGATTGCTTGGCTCCGGTGATGTTACGTCCATCAGCGTTACACCAACACACACAGCACCCTGGACGAGGGCTGCAGTGCACCCAAAACATACAAATGATGCAATGGGAGAGAGCGACCCACAGTTTGCGTGAGGACGGCTGCCCCAGCGGTGAAGGGACTGGGCACGCCAGGTTCATCGGCTGCTTTCCTGTCCCGTTTTTAAAGCAGGTGAAACAACGTGGGGAAAATATTTGTCTGGGGTTTTTCACAGCAAAAACTATAAATAAATGTGTGCTTCTTAGCAGTTCCCACTCCTGCCATCTACGCCTGTGTTTTCCCTGTTGTCTGCTGCTCCCATGTCAAAGTATTTACATTTTGTGAGATAAAGGCATCTTTAGTTCTAATGTAGAGCTTAAGTACTCTTCATTTTGACGCAGAAAGATCCTCTGTTGTTGGTGAAACTCCATTTCTGTACTGTGTTCCCGGGGGAGCAGGCAGTTAATGGAATCATGTGCGCGGCGGGATGCAGCCCTGCATGCCAGCACCGCTGGCAGCTTTCAGCCGAGCTCGGAGCCTCCTCCATGGGCTCCTGCTGTGTCCACGCATCCCGGTGGGGATGGCTGCTCTCTGCCTATGTCCCTCTGGCTCAGCCCGCTGCAGGAACTGTAACCACCTTTAGTTATTCCTGGGGCAGAGGGAGGTATCTGATCCCCGCATTTACACAGCATCCCCTGGGCAGGACCTCGAGCTCTCCATCCCCGGTCCTGCAGACGGGTCCCTTGTGAGTGGCAGGGTATAACTCAGTTCCCTAACAATGAAGCGAGGGTGTGTGACCTGGAAAAGCACTTGTGAGACTAACCTGAATGATCAGGCTGTGCTACCTGCAAACTGTTTGCTGTCTCAAACAGCGTGAGGACGTACCTTCGTTACTAGATGTTGTTTGCCCTGGTCAGGGACAGAACAGATTTGATTATTACAGTATTTCACTCGGAAGCAGTAGTATCTTTTTTAACGAACAAAAATGAATAAAAGTTGAAGAAAAGTATGGTATGGTGGGGGTTTTTTTCGTTTTGTTTTTTTTTTGTTCATGTTTAATTGGCTGACTTTTTCTCCTATCCACTGGAGGGGCTTTCACCATCACGGCTTTGAGCTGTCCTCTATTCTCCCCTTTGCTTCTGATCAGTTGGGAAGTTTTTGGTTAAGTCAGACCCTTTCTCTGGGCAAGGCTCTGTTCTTGAACTCAAAAGAAATGCAAAACCCAGCCAGGGCTGAACTTAGCAGGAGAGTTAAAAATTCCAGTGTGCTGCAATAATGCTGGCACCTGTATGCCTGAGTAACTTGAGAACCTGCTGAAAAAATGAATTCTTCTCACCAGTGCCCTGCCTTAGTCAGGACTTCCCAGGTGCAGAACAATAAAGCCCATGGGGAATGGTCTGGCTGTTGCCACAAGACCAGAAACCGACAAAGCTTGCTTGAAAATGGACCATTAGTGTTGTGGGAAGGCATTCATCCTGTTGGCTTAATCTGCCCTTGAGGAACTGAGCTGCTGATGGATGTTGTTAATGACATATGCGCATAGAATTGTGGTGGGACCAGGGACTCTTAGTCACTTTGCTTCCCCTTCTGGTCAGAGAGGAGTTAAATCCATTTCCCACCTGACACTCTGCAGCACAAATTGAGGAATATCACAGCATCATCAAGGTTGGAAAAGACCTCTAAAATCATTAAATCCAACTGTCAACCCATCACCACCATGCCTACTAAACCACGTCCTGAAGTGCCATATCTACGTGTTTTTCTGAACACCTCCAGGGATGGTGACTCCACCAATTTCCTGGAGAGCCTGTTTGAATGCTTCACAACTCTTTCAGTAAAGAATTTTTTCCTAATATCCAATTTAAACCTACCCTGATGCAACTTGAGGCCATTTTTTCTTGTCCTATCGCTAGTTACTTGGGAGAAGAGACTACTAGCATCCCAAGGTTTGCTGCTAGGTCTTAACTCTGAGCTAGAGGTAATGACCATCATCATCTGCTAACTTTCCTGCTTACACTGCTGACAAACTACTGATAGTCTCTACTAATAATGGCTTCAGATTCGTAGCTGGCCATTAGAGATGGGGTGCAGCACCGCTTGCTGGCTTTGGCGGGTGCGTGGAGTTGCATTCCTCGGAGCGTATTGCCATGGTGCTGCTTGCTAAGAACTCCGTTAATAGATCCTGTTCCCATGTGGAACTTCCTAGCTGTCAGGGCATGAACAGCTTGGGGCCTCCAATTTGCTCAGAAGAGGTAATTATTACAATAAACAACAGTAATTGCAAGAGGAAATAGGAAGGTTTTTGACAAACTGTTGGAGAGAATAATTAGTTTAAGTTTGGGGACAGTAAAGGATGGAATTGGAGAAAACAATGAGCTGGATTTCTGTCTTCTGTAGGTTGTATTTGAAGTCAAAGCAGCTGTTCTACACAGAGAATTTGCCTTGCTATACTTGATTTTTTAATTTTTATTTTATTCGTGTTTTAAAATGCAGTCCTCTCCCAAGGACTAGATGTCTTTGAGTGATAGCCCTGCTTGTCAGCTGTTCTGAATTCCAGGCCTGAAGTCAGTCTGTGCAGGACTATCGAGGCTGGGGCCTCCAACTGATCTTTAAATAGTGAACCAAAAAGAAAAAGCAACTCCAATAATTCGAATTGGCTTCCTTTCTTCTCTTGTTACAGGCTTAAATTTTCATGATTTTAAGCTCATTGAAGAGGCTTGTATGTCTTTATTACTTGAGCAGCTTATTATAGGTTTAAAAAGCTTATGAGTTTAAATGGCATATCTCCTTATAAAGTGCCTCAACGTCTTTTTTTAAAAGCTTTGCAAAATTCTGCTGCTGAACTCACTAGTGGCAAGCAGTCAGAGAGGTAAAGGACAGCCAGGTGTCTTTCAAGCTGGGGCTGCTCCCCGTCTGTGAGTGTTTTGCAGCAAAGCTTTAAGGGGGCTGGAGAAAGGAACAGGAGCACCCACCATGAATGTCATACAACATTGGGCATCTCCGTGTAGAAGTGGATCCAGATGCAGCTTCTGGGCACAGACCAAGTACAACTGTGGACCTTTCACTTATATCAGTTACAGAAATAAGATCAGGTTAACAGGGAGCTGCTTCCAGAGTCGGAATGATGTGCTGGGGAAGAGTAAGAAGCACAGCTGTGGGAGTGGTGCCCTTCAGTGGGAGACAGGAACAACAAAGCAGAGGTTAAAAGCTCCAAGTGACCCCACCAGCCCCTAAACAGAGTAGAAGAGTAAAATAAAATGAATAAATTCAAAAGAATTACTGAAGCCCTGTCCCTCTGCTCAGAGAACAGGAATAGAAAGAGGAAACACAGAAAATATTACTTTGACGCATAGAAAAATAAAAGATGTGGCTCAGTAGAAGAGCTTGTCTTGTTAGAGGGGGTCTTACCTAGTTACAGAGAGACAATTTTTGTGAGCGTAGGAAATGGCTCCAAATACTCTTATCTACAAAAAATATAAGATAAACTTTAGGAGAGATACCTCTTTTTAAGTTTAAGGCCTCTTCTCTTAATGGATATCAGCAAACTTCCCACATGCAGAAAATTGTATGTAGCTTTGAGAAATGAAGCAGGTTGAGGCACAGAGGCTCTTTACCCAAAGTCCTGAGCGCTGCAGGACACAAGGTCTTCTGGCTGCATCTCTGCTTGCTTGCAAACAGACAGCCTCACAACTTTACCCTCTGGTCACGCTCCTGGGGAGGCACCCATCGTATAAACCCTTCTTTGCCTCTCCCCTGCTCCTGTGCAGAAGCAATGAAGCGTCCAAAGGCTCCTGTTGCAGCCTCTCAGGAAAAACCTTTAATTTATGACCCTGAATTCCTGTGCTATCTATTTATGGGAAGCCTTTTGGGGAAGGAGTTAATGATCTTGATGTCTGTGAATCATGTGGGTTGGTAGAAAGGCCACTCAGAGGTGTGTCTGAGGAACATTTAGATACTCCTGAAAGAATCCGGGGATTTTTTTTTTTCCTCCCCTCTTGGCCTCTGTAAAGAGCACAACCTGCTTCTGTGTAACTAATGAAATTTTCCTGCTGATTGGACCCTAAACAATTACTACATCTTCTGATTCCTAATAGCTGTGCTGTTAAGAACAGAAGAGGCTCGGTTAGGAGACAGGGACTTGGCTGAGAGCATCACAGGTGATGTCAGCTAATGCCCTCCCCAGCGTGCACCAGGAGCTCAGCCCGTGTATGCCTCATTAATCACAGTGTGAGGCACCTGCAGCATTGGTTGGTGTTAATCAGGCCGGGCTGGGGACCAGCACGCTGCCCTGGCTGCACGTGTGGATGAAGGGGGGGAAGCACTTCTCAGCTGCAGAGAGGCGGGTGCTCATCTATTTATTAGCAGCAAGTTCATTGCTCTGCCCTGTCTTCCCCGTTTCCTGGTGCTGATTAACTAAGAGACAAAAGGTTGTTTCTGACAGCGCTCTAGACAGCTATTGTGGCCAAAAAAAGTCTCTGTGACAGTATTTTGTTCTTCCAGAATAAACGATGTGGTGCTTTCTCTTCTTGTAACAACAAAACAAAGCGCTGTCGGCAGGCTGGCCTTTCTGAGGAGCCCTGTGATAATGAATGGGAAAATGAAGCCCAGCTCTTGCGAGCAATTTTGTGCATTAAATAACCAGAACAGCAAGATATTGGGACTGTTAGGACAAACACATGTTTCTTATTGGTAAGAGGATGTGGAATAAAACTAGAGAAATGTTACTTTTGCTATGTTTAGATACTTACTGATCAGCAAACACCACCACCTTCCCCCTGCCCAAAGATGGGCCGTCTTTGAATCCCCAGCTCAACTGGTTTTAAGGAGGGAGAAGGAAGAAGAGCAGCTCAGCTCAATTCCATACAGCTGTTGCTTACCCCAGGGCTCTGCTGAGCAGCTCACCCATTCCTGGCTCTCATCCCTTCACTGGTTCTTCAGATCCTCTTGAAGCTTCTTCTCAGGTACTGTTTCTTCTTCTGGGTCTGTGGTTCCCTTCGATTTCAGTCCTGTAGCAACAAAATGTGGTGTAAAGGGGATGAAGAACTGAGCAAAAAGAACAGAAATAGAGGCTGTTATCTGGGTATTCGCCTTTGGTCCATGGTAGGCCAAGTTTGTTAACGTTCAAGATATGCTTCAAAGTTCCTATTTTCTCCATATTCTGCAGGGAGAATGATAAATATGTGGAACTTGGGTGATATTTCTTATCATGTTTATAGTATGAAGTTGATTAAGTCACTCTATCATAATTTTGTTTAATAAATATATGTATTTCTGGTGGCACAGATGTAATCCTGTGCCATTAGATGTCAGAACAAGAGTGATGGGAGCCGTCTAAGCAGACTAGAAAGGAAGTCTGGGGGTCACTTAATGCGAATCTGTTGCTGTTGGCTGGATTTCATGTGGTCTGCAAACTGCGTTGAATTTGGGGACTTCCATGAATGGAATAACTCATTAATCCTAGAACAGCTTGCAAATTCTTACAAAGCTTGTTAGTATTGGAGTTTCTGGCATCATTGGTGTATTCCTTCTTGTGCGTTGATGCTTAATCTCCAATGGAGCTTTATTCAGAATCCTTTTTTCACACATGTTGTAATATTTTCCTATACCTTTCACTCTTAAATTAACATTAGGGTGTGGAAGATACTTTATTTTTTCTTTTAATTCCTGTGGTAATGTTCTGTTTCATGGCTCTCTTCTGCGTATTTCATTACAAAAAACCCTGCCCCAAACTTAGTCACTTTCTTGCAGCTGAGATTCATCACTGCAAAATTTATCCTGTTTACTCTCAGAATCAAGTTTCCTTATTCCCCTGATGATGGTAGTATACAGATACATCAAGCCCCAGACTGTGCATTGAGGCTTTGCCACAATACAGGTGGCTCTGAGCTTTATTTCAGAGATCATCTGGTTCCACAAAGCTGAGTGCCCAAAAGGTCTTGTTGATGCGTGCTAAAAGAGTCCTCTTGACTTGAATGGGACAAGGAGTCTCCCCCAGGGATGCTCTAGAAAGAGTGTCAGCTGGGACTGGAAAACAAATGGGGATTTCGTGCAGTTTGTTGCTTTATTGGCTTCCTCTTGTCAAATATTTTGATTTCCTTTATTTCTCTAAAGGCTGGCTTTAATGAAGCTGTGGGTAAGGTGCATTATCTAATCAAGCTAAAGCTCATGTTCCCAGAAGGAGTATCTAATCCATTAAGCCTCTCCACCATCTAATCACTTTCCTTTTCAACCCTTCTCCTTAGCTCTGCCAGGTATTTTTGTTTGTTCTCCTGTCAGGTTAGGTCCTCAGCCTCTTTTCCTTCTCTTTTCTGGATCTCCTCCAATTTGTCATTGTGTAATTGTTTTTCCTTTATCTTCAAATATGACTTTAGTCTACAATCCCTGGAGACTCCCTGCTGGGAGAACAAAAATAAAGTATTTGAAGTGTTATATTGTTCATTACTGACGTTGAGTTGTCTGCTAGTTAGAGAACAGGATTATTGTATGGCTGCTGGGGAATAGCCGTAAAGGTGATGGGTTTTTCTTCCCCCCTTATTCTGCAGCTCTACAGCAGCAACTGCTTTAATTGCTGTATGGTTCTTCCTCTTACGTCCCCTGATGTGCAGATCTCTGTGCTCCCATTCAGTGCTGGAGGACCTCCGTTGGCCAATCAAAGTACTTTTGTAATAATGTGAGGGATATTTAAATACAATATTGTGATTATGCAGTTCTTTATGCTGAAGTATAATCCATCTTCTCTGGCTGGAATCCAGATGATTTTTGTCTGGCTTTGGCTGCTCAAATGCTCTCTCTGCTAATGGGACAAAATATGGGAAATACAAATCACGTGGAAAAGTAATTAGGTATAAGATGATGATGAAAGATGACTCTGATTTTAGGTGTGTGTTCAAATAGAATGTGACTCCAACTTCTGTGGAACAGGACTGGTTGTGTATTAGAAGATGTCTGACAGAGAGGACCTTTAGGATATATTATAGAAAGACAGCAGTAGTTTATTTACTTTACATAAGTAGCTCTTTTCCTTGCCAAGGACTGGTGCCAGCAGCAGCCTGTGGTTGCCTCTCCAAATTTGCATAGGTGAGGAGGCAAAGCAAGGAGCACGACTGATTTGAAAAGAAAGGACTTTGGTTTTATTGAAAAGGAACCAAGATCTGTCGTCTGACAGCAAGGACTTGTCAAGACTTGAGAACATGCCGTGTATTTTTAACATCATCAGCTGCTTCTGCATAACTAGGGAACTTCTTCGCTGTCAGTATTCCCTATGGGATGAGATGGCAAAGAGCAATTACAAACCGGGATCTTTTTAGCAAAGAGCTGTTAGAAAGAAAAGGTCTGGGGCTTTTAACTTTAGGAAAATCTGTGGCAACGTCTTGTCCAAAGCGTAGGGCTGTCCTCCAAAGCGCTTGGGTATCTTGTCAAGCACTGGGAGAAGGTCTCTGTAAGCGCCAGCGCTTCTTGTCTCCCTCTGATGCTTTATCCTGCCTGCCCTCAGCAAGTTTTGGGGTGGGAGATCTCTGGTGGCTTTAAGGGTGAGGCTTCTTCAGGGTTTGTGATAAAAATAATTCCTCAGCTACAGCAACTCTTGCAGGGGTGTTAATCTTCTGTATATGCTTCCAACAGTCCTACATACATTTCTTCTTAATGTTATGGGCTAGTTCCCACACATCAAATTCTCAATTAAATGTACAGATGTAGTGCTCGCCCTGGAAATTCCCAGAGGAAATATATATATACACACATATGTATGTATGTCCACAGATGTGCCTATGGACACAGGTATATACAATTTCTGCTTTTATATTGCTGGAACACCCTAAATATATTTGAGTAGTTTCAGTAACCAAATCTAAGACATAAGGGTTATCAATTATGCTGTGAGGAGAAGCAGTAGTTTTCCAGATTGAAGGTCCCTCTGTGATTATGAATGCTTCTCTCGCACCTGCTTTCCACTGATAAGGGATAGGAGCAATAAATTCCTCAAAGATTGCTTTTCCCTGGTCAGGTAGTCATGTGGATGAAAGACCACAAGCTTCCATCTGTAATGCCACCTGTTGGGACATGTATAGTGAGCAGCAATAAGGAAGAGGAAAACTGGAGTGCTGTGGTGTTTTTTTTACAAAAACAACCCTAGTGTTTCTGCAGAAATGGTCAGCTGAATTAGAGAAATATGTTTCTTTCAGCAGTATAAGCTTCAAAAGCTACAAAGCTGTGGCTAAGAGGGACTCCAGACGAGGGACTCCGGACCCATAGACTGATTTCCCCTTGCTGGTGCGAAGACCAGGTGGTGTGTGTGACCAGCAGCATGTGCTGCTCCAGACTTATTTGGAAACTGATTTTTTTTTTCTTTTTTCCTGGTGAGGGTCTGGATTGTACCTCGTGCTGCTCAGCATCATTTCCCCTAACTTCTGAGTCCGATGGGGAGAAAGTGGGGTATGGAGCTGTACGAGGACAATGAGCCACTTCCAAAGGTGGGAAAATACATTTTGGTTTTACAAATGTTTAATCTGTGTAGGTGTTTCTGCAAATCTTCCTGGGTACCCGTTTGTCTGAATAGGTCTATGTGGTTGTTTGGCTCCCTGGGCACTTTTTTGAAGAGTGGCTGCTGTAACACAGCATTCTTTTGGTCTGTGTCTGACCTCTCTATCCTTCTTTCTCTTATTCCATAGAAATGGCAATAAAAAGAGCAGGTTAGTGCTGCGTGCTTTCCTTCTGCAGGTTTTCATAACAGCTGTCTTATTCAGAAAGCCTGTAATAATGAATGGGAGGTTATTGATGACTACAATAGGACAATGAATCTGGCCAAGCTTTAAAGGAATTTTTACTCAGAAATAAGCTACACCCACAGACCCATTTTCTTTGTCCTTTGTATTTTATTCATCTGTCAGTTTGTTTTCTTTGTCTTTTGTCTACAAGGTGCTTTTGGTAAAAGATCAGACTTGCCAAGATGAAAAAATTTCCATTCTTCAAAATCTGAAAGTGTAAAGTATTATTGCAAAACCCTTTGAAATGAATTTCCACTGAATGGAAAGACCTGTTGAAAAAAAATTTCGTAAGGCAGCAAAAGATACTGGCAACTGACAACTGAGCTGATATAAGAGCAGCTCTGTGAAGGTAATACTTATTCATGGTAGAGCATCAAATCATGTCTTTATGGAGCATCATAGGTGTGTTGCATGAAACTTGAATAAGGGAAATGGACTTGATAAGTGATCAAAGAATACTATTTTGGAGTAACAAAATGATCTTGTTAGTAATTCAGCTAAAATATTTGCTTAGGAGACTTCTGGTTGATTGCTTAGATGCTATACATTCTAATTTTCTGCTTCCAGTAAGTACCACTGGGTTGCTGCAGAATAGCAGGTCCCAGCTTCAGAGCAGCTGCTGCCACTGCATGCAGCGGGGGTGAGGTGGAGCTGAGCAAGTTGCCTCTCCGAAGGGGAGTTGGAGAATGAAGCAGACAGCAGCTAGAGAAGCTTTGGGTAGAGTTGGCTTTTGCGGATGAGACCCCGATATCTGCCCTTTTCTTTCTGCATCTGTTGAGCTGTGACTCTGACCCAACCAGGAGGAGTTATGGAGGAGCATTAATACTACCTACCGGGCACAGGAATATCTTGGGAGAACTTAACAGGTATAAATTATTGAATATGTTGCTAACTTGGTTATACAGGGAATGATCACACCTCTACAATGTGACTTTAAGTATTTGAGGAGTTTTGGACCTGGCTATAACAGGGAGAGAAGCCTGTGGAGTTACAAAAATGCTCTGGACCTTGTTATAGCTTCTTCTGCCTCTTATATGCGCTAGACAGTCGCACTTATCCAGGACAGCAGATGGTTTGGAGGGAGTCTAAACCTTTTATTAGCTTGTGAGTGTGGCTTACCCCTATCAGAGGAGCAGGTGAGATTGTAGGTCTGGCTGACTGCGACAGCCCCTGGCACAGCACTCGCTTTTCCTGAGCCCAGCCTGATGTGACAGATAAAAAAATGCTCAGTCTGTAACATCTCGGCAGAGTGTGCTACCCACGGTCTGGAAGCACCACAGGTGCCCCAGCGGCATCGTGCACCCGCTGTGTCCTCTGTTTGTGGAATTCTCCCGGGCGTGCTTTCAGTCCGCGCATCAGCCGTCGCCGCTGTCCTGCCGAGCGTGCGGAAGCGGAGCCTGCCCCGGCACCAGGGCTGGCACAGGCCGAGGGACCTTGTCTTGTAAGAGGATTTTTGGGTAACTCTTCACCACCACTTGCCAAATGTTCCCGAGGATGACACAATGAAAACTAGATTGATTAAACCACAAGATGCAGAGAAATACTGAATTATTCATTTTCTAGCTATTCACTTACAGCCTTCTGTTTTTCTGCTTTATTGCTGGTTGGAAAATGATCTTTGATTTTATTTTTTTTTGTCCCTCCTCACCCTTTTTCTGGCAGGAAGTGTTGACTGCTTCCAAAAACCACAATGAGAAACCACAGTTTTTCAACCAAGTGCAGGCATCTTCGTGGGGAAAAATATAAAAGTCTACTGAAGTCAAATCTAGCTTCCTATCTAAAGGCAGGGTTGCTAAAAAAAATTCATTGAGGTAGATGAAAGTTCTTATACTAAGCTAAAGCCTGGTGTCTTAACTCTGGACAAAACTCTCTGAATGTGATGGAATTTTTGACTAAATAAGGGCAGTGGCATTTGAAATGTGTAAGGCTCCTTGTTCTGATTCTTCTTTTCAGCGCGTACCTCTAACATCAGCTGTCACCTGCCAAAATTTTTCAGATAAAGAATTCCATTCCCCTCCCCCTCCCCCCCCTGAAGTTATGAAAAGACAGCTGCTACTTCTCACTGAGAAGTGTGTTTTGTTTATGGATGGGTTTAGACAGAATGAAAGTTTCTGTCCAGTTTTGCTGCTTGTCATCCTGGCTTTTGTTTCCGACTTGCAATTTGTCCCCTTGTCCCAGTGGCCAGTCCGTGTGTCCATCGATGGAAGCTGGTGTTTCTCTCCATTTTAAAGTCCACGTATCCAGCATGCGCGAGACCTTTTTATGTTCTTTCTCAAGACCTTGTGCATCTTGGGAAAACATGGAAACACATGAACTTGTAAAGCCTCTAGGTTGTTGTTCTCCCATTTACTGATTCGTTGTGATGGAGAGAAAAAGTCTTTCTTCAGGTCAGTGGTTTCAATGGGAGCAGAAGCAATAGAAATGGAGCAGAAATCACAATGAATTACTATTTAATAACTCGGAGGTAGGACTTGATTTCTGCCTTTGCATTATGAGAAACAACAAGGAAAGTTGCCCTGGGGCTGGGGAGGCTTTGATCCTGAGTGGGCAGTGGGAACATCTGGCTGTGCACACATACTCTTGGAAAATCCACAGGACAAATGCAGACATTTCACGCGCCATTTCCCAATTATTATGCTTTTCTCATTTCTGCCTGATTAAGGTTTTCTACAAAACGTGAAAATTGATGTCAGTTTGTTCCGGTTGGTGCTGGTAAATCACTCCTGTGAAGCTGGACTGTGTTGCAAAATGTTTGCCTATTTGAGCAGTTTATCTTTTAATGAGCTGCTATGATCCTTATCTTATTTCAGTCACCCTGGCTCAGTGCTGTGCCCGCTTTGTGAGGGTCTAGGAAGTCCCTGCTCATCTCTGCTACAGGTTTTTGGGATTGTTCTTGAAAATGGATGTGTCCTTCAAGATGTTGCTTGAGAGATCAGTCCCAAGGCTTTCAATGGCCACTGAGGGATTTGGCTTCCTTTTGTGTTATGGTATCACCTCTTATGGGCCAGGATGACTTTGTACCAAGTAACTTGGAATAGAAAAGAAGGGAATGAGAGTCTAATAGTCCTGAGTTCTCAGTTTAGTAGATGTACAGGTTCTTTAGCTGTCTCTGCAATGTCATTTTGAAACTTCAGGGGCATATTGGAGCAGGCAGGGTGGAAACACAATACTCAGATGGTTGCACTTTTGGGATTTGCATGTGATGGAGACCTTTGCTCCTGGAGCAAAGGTGGCTCCTGCCTCCAGGAGCATAGGCTATTGCGGTCCCTCCCCTTGTCATAAAACTGAGTAGGCAGGAGGTGTGGAGTTTCCTGAGCTCATCCTTGCTTGTGGCAATCACTGCTTCCCACTCATGGTTGGTTAGGACAAACTGACTGTCCTTCCTCTCCATCCCGCAATCCAGAAAGAGACGACTACAAGCCAGCTCCTCTTTGGCGGGACCTTCAATGTCGTAAGCTCTTTGGAGGCCCACAACAGTGCAGTTTCTCCATGGAGTTTTTCTTAGATGGTCTGGAGTCTGGAAATGATGCCACCATGTTCCCATGGTGTCAGATGGCCTCAGCTGGCCTCTTCTGTGTGTCTCTTCAGGCAATACATTTGATTCACTACATCTTTCAGATAGCATTGATTTCAGATGAATGTTTCTTATTTTGTATCATATTTCCATTTCTATGTGATAAGGAAACATTTTTTTACTTATGAGATGATGTAGCATACATTGGTTGGAGGGTAATTTCACTAATTCTCCTTGGGTACACTGACAGCACAATTATCATCTCACTTGACAGCTATTCCCTTGAATTTTAAACATCCAAAACATCCAAGGGCATTGGAGGAATTTCATGGTATTACTGTCTGTTGCTAAGAACTGTTTATCTTTTGGGGAGGAGAAAGTGTATTTCTGCAATCCCAGAGAAGACATACCAAAATGTGTAGATGCCAGCTATCTAACAAGAAGAGATTTGGGAAATATTATCCGATTTAAGACTGAAAACTATAACCAGTGAGTTACTGGAGGCAGCAGTTATGATCAAACACTTGAGCAAAACAGATAAAACAGAAGAATGAGGAATACTCCTTTGGTAAAACATGGCAGCCTTTGACCGAGTTTCCTACAGAGTGAATGGGAGAGGCAGCTGCCTGCCATATTTGCTCTGAATTTCCTTCACAGCGCGAGCTGGTTCTGCCATGCACTGCTCATTTCAAGAATGATGTGGGAAAAGGAGCTGAAGCAGAATCAGGTCCTGCTGGCCATCATGCGAGTGTTCCAGTGACATGGATGCATGATGGGCTTGCACCTCTGGAGCAAATCTTTCACATACAAACAGCAACGTGAATAAGGAAAATGTCAGTTGGAGATTCTTCATCAGTAAACGAAACTGTAGTTTTGATGACCCAAACTCAAACATGGTATCTTCAAGAGATCAGTGTTTGGCCAAGTGCATTCACGGGATGGGGCTGAAATCCTGATAGTAGGCAGATGGCAAGAGCTGAGACTTCAGCATCTCCAAAGAGTTATTTCTCTGTCATCCATCAGCTCTTTTCTCCTCCTTCTTGCTAGGATCCTGCATAGTTTGTTCAGCTGAAAAGGGGGGAAAAAAAACAGTCAAAACTTTTAGAAGGAGCCAGAGATACAAATCAAAGTTTTACCCATTTGAATGTCCCGGACATGCCTTATAGTGGATTATGCTTTCTGCATTCTTAATGCATTTTTAATGCAGAAAGCATTAATTTCTCCTCAGTGCGGGCCAAGATGCTGTGCCAGAACTTCGAGGAAGAAAAGTTTGGGACCACTTCATCACTGCTTGACTTGTTTCCCCATTCGGAATGGACCAGAGGATCTTTTTTTTCTGGTGGCTGTAGCATCTTCTCTATTAACCGGTGAAACAGTAAACTAGGAAATAAACATTAATGAGATAATTTCATTTAACACACTGCTGAGATCTGCCTCCTCTGTTGCCTTGGAGATGACACAGCTATTATCTGGCAGGGAAGTGAATGGGCTGTGTAGGATTTGCCCGAAAAGCACACTTGATTTGCTGTTCTGCACCTTTCAAGCAGCTCATACAGCTTCTGGTTTAGGAACAGAGCAGTGGTTCGCTGTGTCCTTCCTGCATCAAAAATAGAGATATATTTGTCAAGAAATAGGTTTTCTATTCATATTTGACTAAAAGCTGAGGTCAGAAAGCTAGGTTTTGTGGTACCTTCATAGTAGAAGAGATGGTTTAAGATGGTGAAGCATTTCTAATTGCAGTAGTTTCAGATGGGTGCTTAGGGCAGAGCTCACCTCGATGCTGAGCACCTGTACTTAAACCCACAGTGTGACCCTGAGAGCCTGGCTGGGATGCTGCAGTCCTTCCTCAGAGGTGTTCAGCAACTGCAGTAAATACAGTTTGTGCAGTGGAAATTCTGGTTGTTCTCTGTGTTGCTGTATGAAGGATCCCTCTGTACAATTACAGACTTCGTGTTTTTATGCATTCTGTCGAGCGCTTCTGCAGCAGGCACTGCTGGACAGCCTAAGAATTGAAGGACTAGACAGGATTAATTCATGTGTGCTTTCTAACCAGTATTCACCAAATTTGGCAACAGTTTCCTATCATTACCTAAAATTAATGTAATTTGTTCCTCATTCCTATTGCCAAGGCAAGAGCCCGTGTTCTGTTCAGCCCTTCTGACTGCCAGTCACTTATTTGATTTTCCCCCATTCCTGGTAAAGTGAAACTGCTAAGATTCATCACCTTCCTTTTTAGCTGATTTAGTGACTTTACTTGTGTTCTCGAATCTTTGCCCTAGCTTCACCTTTTGCTCCCCGGTACATCTGCAGAGGTTTCCCCAGGTCTCCTTTTGTGGACATTTTTGTCCTCACCTCCTGTAGATGTTGCCATTTCCCCTCTGTGCTCCAGCTTCCTCCCAGCAGCATCTGTTGCTCTCTCTAAGTCTGCTGCTGCCTCCACAGCACTAGGTAAGAATAGTTTCCTAATGGATGCACGCTAATATTTTTTCCCTTTAGAACAAAATCTTTTTTGGAATATTATTAACTAGGTTGATTGCTCAGGCCTGTGTTTGCTGTTGTACATGTACTTCTTGTGCTTTCAGTCTGTGCAATCAGCAGGATATGGAGGGGATTCTTTGGCACCTTCACTTAATGATATTAGTATTTGTATAGCACTCTGAAAGCTTAAAATGCTAGAAGAGGGATAAGTAGTATTATTAATAACGACATGTTCTACTATACAGAATGGAGTTTATGCGTATTCATGGTGATAATCCCCAGTCTCCTCTTTTCCATGCGCTGTTGTCTGTGTGATCTGCCTCCAGCTTATCTTCCTCGGCCTTGTCAGAGCACTTTTCAAACAGCTTTTCTTCCTTCTTTGATTAAAGGCACATGGGGGGAAAAAAAAAAGATTCCTCTTAACATAGAATTCAGCCTTCAGGTTTCAGTGACCGTGCCCAGGTATGGTGGTCACCAGACCATGCTTGGGGACTTTGATCTAATCAGTTATCCACTAATCTCTCTGATTATCTATTGCTGGCCTAAGATCTGCCATTCATTAAAACCCATTTGGTTTTCAGCAGCAGCTGGGATTTGATCTTCCTGTAGGAGTGCCTTCCTGTGTCCAGGTACTGTTTCATCTGTGCTTTTTACAAATTTAATTTTTATGTCACTCCCTGTAGCTTCTCCTTGGAAAATCAGCTTTGTGGCCAAGGAAGTAGAGCCATGGAGAACGTCTGAATTTTTTTGTACTCTTAATGGCTGAAGCAAAGTTAACGCAAAGTTTTCCCCCTCCGTTTTTGCAAGTTGAAAAAGCTGGGTCAGTTTTGTGTATTTACTCCTCAGCTGTACACTTCTAAAGTGGTGGGTCACTGCTGGGGCTTGGGGCAGGGAGAGCTGCAAAGCTCTATTGTGTACGTCTATGCTCGAATTTTGAGGAGGTTAAGGCAGGGCGTCCAGAAGAGATGAGTTTTGATGGAGTCAGGGGAGTCGTGCACAACTAGGTGACCGTTGTTCTCTTTTGGCGGGACTCCTTGCAGCACAAAAATAGATGTGTGCTTGGTAGCACGTTGGCATCATCAGGCTTCAAAGAGCGTGCTTTAAAACTTAGAGGAACCCGCAGCTCTGTTCATTGCCAGCTGACCTGGGATATTTTTGCAGGACCTGCTCAGGTTTCCAGTGCTGGTAGGAAAATTTTGGTGCAATGGTAACCTTTCTGCTGCTTTACCAGGAGGCAAGAAAGATAAAAGCATTTTTTGTGGAAAGGGAGGCACAAAATGAATAATCTGGATAGCATGGCATCTATATAGAGCTTATCAACATGAATTAGAGGAAGGGTTAATTTGGAGACAGCTGTGCTCCTTCAGAGCAGTTGGAGTTTTTTTGCTAGGCTCTTAAGTGTGCTCTCTGGGGATAATGAGAGGGAAGGAGCTGAATATGGAAAACTGTGAGCCAATACTGAATCCCCAGAGCAGATATATGTAAGTGCTCTCAGGTGATGCTTTGCAAATATTTTTTTTTCCCCCTATGTGACTAGAACAGGTTTTGAAGTTGTGAGTCAAAACTTTAAAGCGCACTTCAGTTTTGTTGGCTTTTAAAAAGGATAGCTAGGGCATTTAGGCTGTAGAGGTGTCTTTACAACAATTTTGACTGTATTCTCAGCTCATGTGGTGGGAGGACCAAGATAGAACAGGGACCAGTCTCAATGCAGAGCAGCAATTAAATGACGGGTTCACTCCTCCAAGCTGTGTCACTCTATGAACCAAACCACAAATTTTCATAGGGCAGAGTCCTGAGCACATATCCTGGAAATCAGAAGGGGAGTGGGGAGGCTGGTTTCAGCAATAGATCAGAAACCAGAGCCATCAACCCTCATTGTGGGATAAAGATGCTGGTTGCCTACTTTTGGGCAAATCTTACTGCTCTGAATGCCCATGGTAAATATTTTACGGTGATGGTTAGAGATGCTGAGCACTTCTTGTTCTTCTGTGCTTAAGTGGAAACTGAGGATATTCAGGACTTGCAAAAATTTATTGCCTCAATTTGGTTGTCCAGAGTGGGGGCACAACAAATGAGGACCTATTCTAGCAGGGGTCTGCTTAGCTGCACACTTAGGACTACTGGCTGGGAACCATGTCTATGGAGACCCTCGAGAAAGAAAAGGTGAATATTTTCAGGGAAATGTTATTTGGACTATGTCATGTGTATCTTCTGCTGGGTTAGAGAGTGAGAATGGAAAAGGGGCTGCAGCCTTTCAAAGAGGCTGAAGTCCCAGATATACGGTGGAGATGTAGGACTTGCCGTGCCCATCAGCCAGGAAGATTCAGAAGAACTGGGGTGCACTGCATCTTTTCTGTCTGTGAAGTAGAGGTAAATTATTGCAATCTTGGAGTTTTTCAGGTGAAACTCTGTGCAAGTGAGTTGCCAAATTCTGTGCCTCCCTCCCATTCTGCGGGAGGTCCTGGGGTGCATATGCCTTGTCTAGGTACCTGCTGCTAGTGGTCTGAAATGCAGAATGCCAGAATTTCCCCCTTATCCGGATCAATTTTTTTGGTATATCATCTCCTTTCTGACCCAAATCTCTTAGAACTTCCAAGCATCAGTACAGTAAGGGCCACAGAAACATGAAAATAACTTGAAGTGCGCTGAAAGGGAGAATGAGGCCTTCTGAGGAAATTAATTTTTTAGTTTTAGAAAAATGTGATGACCAAAATCAAATTATCAAACCCTTGCCAATAAAAAAATCAACAATATTAAGTTGACGCTTCTCTTTCGATTACCTGCAGCATGTTCAGAGACTGGAGTATAAACAGCAATTCAATGCTGCCTACTGCACAGAGGCTTTAATTAACTCTAATGATAATTGCAGAGCATGCATTGCCATTTTGGGCAACAATTACCCAGCTTATGTGGGGAATCTTCTGTCTGTGAAAAGTGATGGGGGGGAAAAAATAGCATCTGAATATATATGCTCATTACTAGCTCTTAGACTTTGTTAGATAGAGGAATATGCTTTCAGCCCTGAGAGTGCTGAAAAACGCATGGTCCTTGCTGCGTGCACTCCTCCTGCCATGCAAACTCCGGAGAACTGGAGCCTGGCTTAGTATTTGTTTTTACTCTGAAAAAGCAGAGGTGATCTCTTTGTTTATTTTTCAGCATTTTAAAGGCCTTTCTGAATGGTGACAAAAACACTGAATTTTTGTTCTTTGGAAGCATACTAGCTTTGGAAACACCCAATACTAGAATGGATATACGCTGTTGTAAGATATGTAGGCTATTTCAAACTAGCCTATGTTAGTAAGGTTGGCACATGTGGTTGGCACGCTTTCTTTGGCTGTCTTCAACAACCCAGCCTAAATGTAGCTGATTTTGAGAGCGTAAACAGCCTCATTCTGTGAACGTTCTTATATAAACCTATCTTTATTAATTTTGGAAGTTTTCGTGGATGCAGGTGGGACATACCCTTAGCGAACAAGTAAATTTCCACCAACAATCAACCTCAAATGACCTTAATACCTTTCCTGAAATGTACCCTTCTTTCCTTTTTCTCCTTTTTTACAACCCCATCAGAATTAAAAGTATTGAAGACTTGTTGATTAGCTTGTGTTAATCTCACCCTGGAAATGGAGTCCCACCTCCCTGGGATTCCTGTTGTAGCCTGTTGTTGTAGGGAAGTTATCTCACCTGCTCAGAAGCATCACGTATTAAAAAATGAGGATTTTGTTTTTATTTCAGAAAGTTGGAAATTAGCTTGGGGGATAAAATGGCTCAGTGTTCGTTTTTGTTTGTGGTTTTTTTCTTTCACTGAACAGGTTTGATGGACTTTCTTTCAGAATGCGCGTATTTTTGTAAGGAGGACTGTGAAATGATCTCTAAATGTTGCATTCCACATTTATCAACAATCTAAAGCATAAAGAAAGTGGATGAAAAGCCTGTCTTTTTTACTTTTGACTAGAAGAGGTTGAAAAAGAGCTAGTGCCATAAAGACACAAAAGAACCTCCCTTACAAAGACTGTTGTGAATGTGTACCGTAGACATTTTGAAAACTAAGCTAATCATCTTATTTCAAAAGTTGAAAGAACATGGCCAAAATGTTTCTATTTTTCTGCTTCCTGATGTTAGAAAACATATCAGATGGGCAAAATGTTTATAGACTGTGGTGGTCCGGGCCACCTGCCCATCTCGGAAGAAGCCAACATTGTGTTCTTGCCTTGGTTGCAAGAGCAGTGAGCTGGGACGAGCTGGCACTTTCCTTGTCTTTGTGACAGGAGCAGTGAGCTGGGGTGATCAAGTGCTCCTTGACCGTACCCGGAACTCCTGCTGCCTGGGTCACAGCCCTGTGTGGCAGGTGCCAGAGCTGTGCAGTCTGGAAAGTACAGGGATTGTGTGGTTGCTGCTAAGATGTCAGAATCACCCAACACAGATTGTGACCAGAATAGGGGAAAAAAAAAAAAAAAAAATCAAAGTCAATCATCTCATGACCCTGTAATCAGCAGTCCTAAATGAAGCCCTCTGAGACCTACTGGACCGCGGTGGCTGTGCCCAGCATGTCCCTCCGAGTGCGATGCCTCTCGGAGCTCGCAGACCCTCAAGTTTGCAAAGTTTGGAGCACCGTCACCAAAACCTGATGATAGTACCTGGGCCAAAACCCCTCACTTGTTGAGGCTCAACCCTTGCCCACTGAGAAATGCCGAGACATTTGAAGTGAGAGGAATTTTGAACAGGTATACTTTTGTGTATTTATGTATCTTTGTGACTCTGTGTGTGTGTATGAATTGATTCAAGTATCTGATAGCAAGTATAGTCTAAATATTGCCATCTCGAATCTATAATTAAGTCGCTGTTGTGATTAAAGTAAATTCTATTAACTCACTTCATAAATGTTAAATTAATCAATGTTTAAGTGCTGCTGAAAATCTCGTGATCCACCTTAAATCTGTGAATGAACCCTGTAGAAATCATTCTAACTTGATTTTCCCATGCCTGTTCCATCAGTGTAGTAACTATTAGAGTGAACCTTGCCATTGAACTTTCTGAAGTCACACCTTTATAAATTCCTATTAGAATCACTTCTGCTAATACCTTTGGTGGTGATTCTTTAAGTGGCCTAAACCACTCATTTGTGACAGAGATAAAAATAAATTTTAGGAAATGCTTTTCTCCAAAGGATCAAATGGGATAGTTGTATTAATTCTTTATAAACCCTAAGCTGTACTTCTTCCTTGGAAAGGATGAAAAAGAAACAAAGAGTAGATAATATTTAAAGAATGTGTTGGAGGTTCTGTATTTGGTGGAAATATTTCCTTAACCTGAAGAGACCATGAGGTGATGTAATCAGTCTTTTCATATCTATACTGTGTGGTGGTGTTAGGTGGAATAAGCTTGACAACAGCTGAGGGGAAGATTGCTTATTTAATTCATAGCTCCCTTATTAGTTTAGTATTATTCCCTCAGCCTTAGGGCTCTTGCAGAGGTGACTTCTAGTTCAACTGGCAGTGTCCACTGCTTGATCTGATACCATTCTGGAACTTCCTGATGAGTCGTTACTAATAATTTGGGTGTGAGATGAGGGAGAACCAGTAGAGAAAACTCTGAACTGATTACTATGCTACTGTAGTGATAGCGATTTTTGTAATTTGGAGTTCAAAAGGAGATAAGGACCCATTTGGACATAGACTGCAGTTGCTGCGTGTGATTATAAATGTATTTCTTGCTGGCTATTTCATGCTGAGGATCCCTAGAATGTTCAAGCTGATAAAAGGTTGGTGAATCCTGTTTTGCATCAACCCTAATGAGGCACCAGTCCTACAATAAAAGGCCTGGAAATGATTCTGAAAGCATTATACCACCACGTGATATATGCTTGCTGAGTACGTATGTGTGCTTATGTGTAATAGCCATTTGGAGGTGGGAAAAAGCCCCTTTAAAACTCTGCTTTGTCCTCATTCAATTATGAATTCTCCAACAGCGCTTATTTTCCTAGAATTCTGGTGAACTGCGCTTGACTCTTACCGTGACATAAATCCATACCTAGTCACAAAGAAGGTGGCCAAACCTGGAAGATACAACTAGTTTTTAAGTTCTGCTAGTATTGCTGACAGAGAACAGCACTCTAAGTGCTGTGCTTTAAAGTAGCACAGCAAGGTGAGTGTTTTCCAGGGTTATAATACATGTGGGAACTTTGCAATTACTCCTAGCTATTGTATGGTAATCAGGCGTACAGACTTGCGAACAACTGTGCTACTGCTGTGCTACAGCTATTTTTTCTCTCTCCAGTTCTTTCAGGAAAAGACCATTAATTAAACTTCAACCCTCCAGCAACCCGCCACTCCAGTCTCAAAAGTTGTTTTTTCTTCTTCTTTGTTCGTGTCCCAGAATTTATTAATTTTCAAGATTGTATGTTTTGTGCCTTGGAGTAGTTCAGGCTCCAGTAAGCATGTGAAGCTTGTAGGCACCCACAGAACGGTCATTCAGGAAAAATCCCTGTTTGCGTAGCCCGTTGACCTTTAGAGGTGAAATGCTTGTGAATGTCACCGCAGTACTTCTTGCACTGTCAAATGACTGGGTGAGGCTTGTGTGCATCAGTGGAGCCGTTACAATACTTGGCTTTGCCATGCTGAGCCTGGGAAATGCTGGATGTTGGAGGTGTCTTTCGGAGCATGTTGCAATGGGAAGGATATGACTTCTGGGGGTTTTGCACAGAAACAAGGCATCTATGTTTTTCCTGGTTTGCAGGGTCAAGGTGCTGGTCTTGACAAAGAATGTGTCAAATTCGTGTGATGAAGTTTAGCAGCAAATAAAAGAGGAACTGTTGTATTTCTAGTCTTAAAGCAGTTGATTCCTTTACATCTTTCTGTGCAATAATCTCAGTATCTGTGCTGTTTAGGAATGGAATTTTGTGATGTAGCACAGGCAAAGAATGCAACTTCAATCAAAGCACTGCGGACGCTGTCGGTTTTATCTGTTTCACAGTCCCATCTGCTTTTGCAAACGAATAGGTCAGGGCTGATCACTACTGGGACTGGCTAACCCTAGGGGTCTGCAGAAACATGTCTAGGTCCAGTGCTACCCTGATCACCAGTGCTACGAACAGCCCTAACTTTAGCTTCAGATCCTGATCTTGAATCTATATTCCAGTACATATCAGCACTCCATTCTTGTAGTCCTAGCATGAGGCTGAGCATGATCAGACTGGAAAACCCCAATGTGCTCCCCAGTCATCTGCTCTCCTGTTACCACCCAAGAGGGCTGGGATCCAGTCAGGATTCGAGCCCATTTCTCGTTCTTACTTTCTGTCTGGAACTGCAGGAGTTTGTTTTAATAACATTTCCATCTTCAGGTCTGATTGATTTTGCCATTGCAATTTTTTTTTTTTTTTTAAAAAAAGCCTCCCAGGTTCAGGCTCTGCTTCTTGGAGGTTTTCGGTGTTGCTGCTGTTGCAGTCTCAGTTTCCTTCTGGCTTTTTCCTTGTCTCTGAGCAGAGGAGCTTTTGCAGTCCTCATTTGACTTCTCTGGCTTCATTTCGCCCCCAGGTCTGTGTCTCCACTGCACTAGGCATGTGCTTGAGTACCAGCGGTATCTACTGATACGCAGGAGCCTCCCATGGAGATAATTTCTTT